>NC_081407.1:196791739-197124739 GCF_030272615.1 Cryptomeria japonica | reverse complement strand
TATGCATACATTAGTCATTTAATAATTAATATTTAATTATTAAATGCTCACACCTTAGGGTTAGGTTTTCCTTTTGGTGTTGATCTCCTTTATAAGGATTGATCTCTTGTATTATTCATATTCTTGATTCATATTTTTCTCTGATAATATCTTTTCTCTTTGTCAGAGCCAAAACCCTTGTATTTGTTCTCTCTCTTTCTCTGTGACAGGTTTCTTGCATGCAGGTTTCTTTTGGGTTCTGTGGATTTGTATTTCTCAAATCCTACATGGTATCAGAGCCAGATCTGCTGCAGCTTGTTCAGACTTTTGAAAGATTTTGAGATCCAGGTTTTGGTTGCATCAGATCTGTGTTTGTATTCTGTTTTTTATTTTGGAATAGGGGGTATTTTTTTTTCGGTGCACTTTGAGCCCAAACGGACCTCACCGTTGAGCTCGTAGCGCCCAAAAACCCCTATTTCCATATAAAATTCATCCGATTTGGACACAGTTGCACCAGGTGGCAAATTTTTTTTGGCCCAAGGCCGTACGGCCCTAGGGCACGAAAACCGAGGCGGATTTTCAAAAAAAATCAAAAAAAAATTTAAAAACGCAGTTTTTTTGTTTAAAAAGCGCGCAGCCTTTTTTGGAGGGACGCGCAGCCCGGCGGCCACCGCCGCAGGCGGTCACCACCGGCCGCGGCCTGGTCTCCACCGCCGTGCCGCCGGCACAGCCCCCGCCCGAGTGCCGCCCGGCCCCAGCCCGCTCGCCGCCTGCGACCACCCCGCGCGCCGCCACTGCCCCCTGCGCCACCAGCCCCAGCGCTAGCCCCTGGTCGCCCAGAGGACCAGGGGCTTATTTTTTTAAGCCCTTGAGGGCTTAAAGGGCCTATTTGAGCTTTTTTGGAGCAGTTTTACTAAATCGGGTATAACTCGGGCATTTTAGCTCGGATTTTTGAATGAAAATAGGCGTTGGAAAGCTGGTTCCGAGCCCGATCTAAAAGATGCAGATCTTTTTTTCTGATTTTTTCGTTTTGTAGTGTTTTTTTCCAGTCGAAGTCAGAACAAGTTTTTTGCACTCCAGGAGCCATATCTTTTGCATACGGACTCCGTTTTTTGAAAGCGAATAGGCGTCGGAAAGGTGGTTCTGTGCTCTTTTCAGATCTACAGTCTATTTCATCAAAAAAATCTTCAGGTGCTCCAAATTTTGTCTCAACCCGTTATTGCTTTCTATCATTTTCTGGCTTTCAGTTTGTACTGGGGATTAGTTTTTTGCATTGTGGGGGGGTGTTTTCTCTTGCTTTCTGTTATTTACATCAGAAAACTAGAATTTACAAACACCAATACAAAAAAAAATCAAACCCCCTTCTGCATCTTCTGTCTAGTTCTGAAAGACCACTTAATAATAATTAAAAATTCAGAGTAGTTGAGGCACAGTTTACAAGATGGCAGACAGACCTATTGAATCTCTCACACTGCATAATTACCACACTTGGAAGGGTCGCATGATGACTCTTCTCCAGTCAAAAGGGTTATGGTCCTGTTTGGATGAGGTTCAGCCTCAGTTGACACGTCCTTTTGAGATTATGCAGCACAGGAACAATATGGATCAGGCTATGGGATTGATGGCTTTACACATTTTCGACAGTCTCCAGTTTCATCTTGAAGGTTGTATCACTCCTCGAGCCATTTGGACCAAGTTTGAGGGACTTTTTGGTACTGTCAACGAGTTCAGAGCTTTGCAGCTTGAGGCAGAGTTAACTTCCTTGGTACCTGATTCATTTCCTTCTATTGAGGACTTTCTGATGAAGTTCAAACAACAAAGATCTATCTTGCAGGGTTGTGGTAAGACTAAAACTGATACAGAGTGCATTTTCCTGATTCTCTCCAAGCTTCGGGGTCCATTTCAGATCTTCTCTTCGACCTTCTATTCCACCATGGATGCCTTGGGTGCTCGACATGTCATGCCTTCTTTTGAGGTCTTTTGTGATCGTCTGACTCGTGAGCAAGCTAAGCTTAAGCAGTTGGATTCACTTTCAGGTTCACAGAACCAAGCATTGGTAGCCCAGTCCTCCAAAGGAAAACAGAAGCAGAAACCGAAGCCTAAGAAAGATTCAGAGGCTAGTGAGAATCCCTCCAAGCCACCACCTAAGTCTGATTCAAAACCACAATTCAATTCTAAACAGGGCAAATCTTCAAAGTCTGGTGAGTCTTCCTCCAAGACTAAGAAGAAATCAGGTGATCCTTGCAGTTTTTGTGGCAAGGAAGGACATCCCGTTTCCAGGTGTTGGAAACGTTTAGAGGCTTTGGAGGAAGCCATGCAGCAGCATAATATCAGTGCACCACAGCCTCCTTCACAGCCCACAGGGAAAGGTCATGCTCTTTCTGCACGAGCATTGTCCTCAGCGTCCACTTGGATTCTAGATTCTGGTGCCTCTCACCATATGACACACACACAGGATTTGGTCACCGCTCTTGCTCCTACAGGCACTCGACATATTGCAGTTGGTGACTCAGCACAACTTTCTGTTCAGGGTTCTGGTACTGTTTCATTGGATGGTGGTTGTCTTCAGGATGTGCTTTTGGTTCCTGACATTTCGACAAACCTACTATCCGTTTATCAAATTTGCCACTCTGGCTCTGGTAAGACAGTTGAGTTCTCTCCACATGATGTGGTTATTCGAGATCTTCATGATCCTGACTTGGTTGTGGCCACTGGGAGTGTGGATTCTGCATCTCACTTATATAGTTTTGATGGCTTTGAGAGTTCAGACACTGTTGGTTCCTCTCTTATAGCACATGCAGATTCAGTGAGCAGGCTTTGGCATGAGCGTTTTGGTCATGTCAATTACAGATATCTACAGCAGATGAGTACACAGGCACTTGTGATTGGGCTTCCACAGATTTCTTGTACAGATGGTGTATGTCATGGTTGTGTCCTTGGTAAACATCATCGAGATCCTTTTCCTAAGGGTCGAGCCTCTCGTGCTAGGGCAGCCCTAGAGTTGGTACACAGTGATCTTATGTCCTTTCCGACTCCTTCTTTTTCAGGGGCCCGTTATGTACTCACTTTTATTGATGACTTCTCCAGACGTACATGGGTGTACTTTCTTAAGTACAAGTCTGATGTCTTTGACTCTTTCAGGAAGTTTAAGACATTTGTGGAGAAGCAATCTGGACTTTCTATCAGGAGGATACACACAGATAATGGGGGGGAGTATGTAAATCAGGCTTTCAGAGATTTTTGCACTGAGCATGGTTTACAACATCAGTTTACAGTTCCTTATACCCCTCAACAGAATGGTGTTGCTGAGAGAAAGAATAGAACCTTACGGGAGATGGCAAATTGTATGATACAATCTCTAGCTATGAGTTCTTCATTTTGGGCTGAGGCAGTCAATTGTGCCAATTATATTCAGAACCGGATGCCCCATAAGGCATTACGACATATAACTCCTGAGGAGGCTTGGACCCATGTCAAGCCTGATGTTTCTACATTCCGAGTTTTTGGTAGTGAGGCTTGGGCATTTATTCCTGATGCTCAGCGGATAGCCATGGAGAGGAAGAGCCGACCACTCATATTTGTTGGCTACTGTGAGGATGTTAAGGCATACAGGTTGTTTGATCCTGATTCTAGAGAGGTCTTGTTTCAGCGGGATGTCCAGTTTGATGAGTGCTATCCTCAGATGGATTCTCCATCACCAGCTTCTCCCTCATTGCCTACTCCTTCCTCTTCATCTCTTGAGGATTACTTATCTCTTGAGGATGATGTAGATCATGATCCACCATCTCCACCACCACCAGTTGCTCCGTCTTTGCCGAAGTGGGCCCGTGATACTGTTGATGCAGCTGGTTCTTTGGCAGGTGATCCTTCAGATACTCGTCGCACTCGTGCTCAGACATCTGGTTCTAGTCTTTTGAGTCATACCCTTTCAGATGATCCTCAAAAGTTTTCAGAGGCGACAGGACACCCAGAGTGGGATAGGGCCATGGATGAGGAGTATTCTTCTTTGATGAAGAATCATACTTGGGATCTTTGTCCTCTTCCTAAGGGAAGAAAGTTGGTTCAGTGCAAGTGGGTGTATCGTACCAAGTATGCTGCAGATGGTTCTATTGATAAGTATAAGGCCCGTCTTGTTGCGAAGGGGTTTTCTCAGGTAGAGGGTATTGACTACTCTGAGACCTTTGCTCCTGTCGCCAAGATGAATTCTATACGCCTGGTACTTTCACTTGCAGCTTCACAGGGATGGACAGTGTTTCAGATGGATGTGAAGAGTGCCTTCTTGCATGGAGACCTACATGAGGAGATCTATATGGAGCAGCCTCAGGGTTTTGTGCAGGACACTTCTTTGGTTTGCAGACTTCGACGTTCATTGTATGGTCTCAAACAAGCCCCCAGGGCTTGGTATGAGAAGATGGACTCCTTCTTGCTTTCCTCACACTTCACACGCTGTCATTCCGATCACACAGTCTATATTCAGCATCAGGAGGGTGATCTTTTGATTCTAGTGCTATATGTAGATGATCTCATCATTACAGGTAGCTCATCCTCCATGATTCAGAGTGTTCAGAGAGATTTGATGGAGCAGTTTGAGATGACCGATCTTGGTCTCTTGCACTTCTTTCTGGGTCTACAGGTTATTCAGTCTTCGGATGGGATTTCCATTTTTCAGGAGAAGTATGCTCTTGATATGCTTCAACGATTTGGCATGCTTGATTGCAAGTCTGCCCCCACTCCATTTCAGTCAGGTGTTGTTTTGTCTTCCACTTGCTCTACTCCTTCAGTAGACCCCACTTTATACAGGCAGTTGGTTGGCAGTCTGTTGTACCTGACACATTCTCGTCCTGATCTTTCCTTTGCGGTTGGCCTTGTCTCTCGGTTCTCCCATGATCCTCATGAGAGCCATTGGCAAGCAACCAAACGTATTTTGAGATATATTCGGGGCACCACACATTATGGCATTCACTACTCTTCAGGATCCCCTCACATCATTGGCTTCACTGACTCTGATTGGGCTGGTGATGTCAATGATCGGAAGTCTACTTCTGGCTTCATTTTTTGCCTTGGTTCTGGTCCTATCACATGGTCTTGCAAGAAGCAATCCGCTATTGCATTATCATCTACAGAAGCTGAGTACCGAGCAGCAGTGTTAGCCAGTCAAGAGGTTTTATGGCTTCGGCAGTTGATGACAGAGTTTGGGTTTCCTCCAGATTGTCCCACTATTCTTTGGTGTGACAACCAGAGTGCCATTCACATTTCACGCAACCCAGTGGAGCATCAGCAGACAAAGCACATTGAAATCCACATGCACTTCATCAGACAGTTGATTCAGGATGGTTCTCTCATCTTGGAGTATATTCCTACAGAGGAGCAGGTTGCTGACATCTTCACTAAACCTTTGGCATCTCCGCGCTATCTTCAGTTGCGCTCAATGCTTGGGGTGAAGGAAGTTGTCCTTGGGGGGTCTCAGTGAGGCCTTCCTTCCTTCATGTTTTCTTTTCAGCATGATTCTTTATCTCTTTTTGGAGAGGAGTTTTTTCCCACTGGGTTTTCTCCTTTACTCCACTTTATAGAGATTTTCTTGTATTTGGGTACCTCATCAGGCCTTGTTGCCGGGACCCTCTTTTGCATTGTAGTTCCTTTGCTTTCTTCTGCATTGTTTGTAGCTGCATTGTAGCTCATCTTAAGGGGGGGTGTTAGAGTAAAGTAATTAATTAACTTTGCTCTCCTCTTAAGATTTCTCTTTATGCATACATTAGTCATTTAATAATTAATATTTAATTATTAAATGCTCACACCTTAGGGTTAGGTTTTCCTTTTGGTGTTGATCTCCTTTATAAGGATTGATCTCTTGTATTATTCATATTCTTGATTCATATTTTTCTCTGATAATATCTTTTCTCTTTGTCAGAGCCAAAACCCTTGTATTTGTTCTCTCTCTTTCTCTGTGACAGGTTTCTTTCATGCAGGTTTCTTTTGGGTTCTGTGGATTTGTATTTCTCAAATCCTACAATTACTACTCTAAAAATACCAAGAAAGGGGGAAGTCAATTGCCCTTCAAATAACATAAAAAGTTGTAGATCCTAATAGTATTGCAAAGGAATGGATTGGGTTAATAAAACCACCTAGGGGTGCTTAACAAAATCCTAGAATGCAAGCAAGAATATTATAGGCGATTTACAAACTTGGTTATAGGACCAAGTAGAGAGGCATTAGGATTTTGTCAAAGTAGGTGGAACAAGTTCACTCCAAAGTTGAAAAAGAAAGATCCCCACTCTATTTATAATTATTCTATAATGACTTCCAGAGAAGATATATATATTAGAGCATTAATGAAAACTCATATTGCATAGCTTCCCCTCACATTCCATCCACCTCTTCTTCTTTACCCAATTCTGCATTTGTGAGGAAGAAGGGTTGTGGATGTAGTAGTTGAAAGGAATAGATAAGAGAAGATAATAGAGCATAAAGGGTTCTATCTAAAACAGGGTGAGGGAGTGATTGAACCAATAGACTACATGCTCATAATAGTACAATACAATTTGAGACATTGACTTGCCTGAGGACAACCAAGACTCTAGTTGGGGGGAGTGACATCTGAGCTTGGGGAATGACCTTGTTTTTCCTATTTTACTTGTTTTGGTTCATACTTTTCATGACATTCCATATGACTTTAAAACAAATACCTAAACTTTATTAACCTATCTAAGTTTAATAGATTATATATATGTCATATGATAAATGGATGTGTTTTTGAGAATATCTATGGATGATATGGTTTTTTATGTTAGAAATGATAGTTAATGTGAATGATTTTTTTTGAGAAATTAGTTTGTAGTAGCAAGATCAATTTCTAACCATAATTAAAGGTGACTACCTACAACATGCTATTTCCTCACAAGGTAGCGATCACGATGATACCAGTCACGATGCAATTGTCAAGGATATGGAGTAGTTGTTAATTCTTGTTGATGAAGAATAAATACAACCAAGGACAAGAAGAATCTTGCAAAACAATAAAGAACATAGATTATAAAGACATTGCCTTGCTCTTGCATGTTTCCTATTCTAATTGTTCTTGATGAAGTGTGAGTTTGATTGGGATTGTGACATAATTGACTCTTGTTAGCTATGTCTTTATTACTAATTATGGAAAGAATAAATTGTTCCCCATTTTCATGAAGGATTGACATTTGTTAGATAAGTTGTTTAGAGTCCTAAAGTAATCCACTCTTAGGCATTAGGTGTGAATCCTAGATCCTATTAGAGTTGGATGATTACCAATTACTAAGAATATATCATTCAATTAGTTGTTAGTTTTTGTCATAAAATTTCTTGTCAATTAATGAGATCATTACCACCTTATGCATTTTTTTCGAATTTGATTAAATGAAGGAATGTTGATGAATTTATGAGTTAAGACTGAGTATTGATAGTAGAGGTTATAACACTCAATCAAGGGCTACTTGAGGTATCGTAACTCTCTTTGTCGCATAGATTATTATTGTTTACAATAGTTAGATTGCTAGTTCATGAATCTTATTCAATTGTCAAGTTAATTTATTTTATTTAGGTTGATATGAATAGTTGATAACATTGTTAGAATAAGTCATGTGTCACAAGATGCAACATAGCAAACAATTCAGTAATCAATCACCCACAACCACTATTGTGTCAATTGATCAGTGACTTGCAACAACTGTTGTGTAGACAATTGTTGTGTAGTTAGATTTACTCTCAGCATTGTTATGTTTTCAATTCATTTTATTGCTTTCAATTCACTTTCTATATGCAACTGATAGAATAGCTTAGAGAGTCCTCAACTACACATACAATTACAACATTATCCAAGAAGACATATTCCTAGTTGATAATTAAATGAACCCCTCTAAGATAATAGGTTACTCAATAAGGGATTTGTTGGTTCGTTGAGCTGTATGCATGAATTTTATACATCAATCTATTATACTTGGTAGGAGTTAGTCAGGGGAGCGGGATTTCCAAGAGGCACAAGAGTGTTATAAAAGGGAGTCTTGGACTAGTGGTTAGGCATTTAAAGTTGAGTCCTTCAATACAAAGCTTAAGAAGAAATGCTTGTAGATCCAACTTGTAGATTTGTAAAGCCAATTGGACAGTATTTTGTGAGTTTTGAATGTTGTAACCTTATATCTCATTGGAGTAATAAGAAGTAAGTATTTTCCTCTTGCAATTCTTATGTTGTTGTATTGTTGTAGGGTGGAGTAGCTCTTCATCAAATGATCATTAAAATTTTGTACAACCTTTCATGTTTCTTGATAAAAAAGGTATTTATCATGCTCACATTTTATATTTGTGAAAGAAAAATATATAATATGAATTACTTCAATGCATATACATTGCTAGCCCTTCAATGTATGGCAATAGAAACAAGCACAAGAATAGATGACCTTCTAGTTGAATTCTATAGAGCACATCAACCCAATGTACAAGATTTTTTTTTTATCACGTGTTCATATAGGGAATTGAAATTAGTTCTTTGGGTTCTATTATTACTAAAAAACCCTTCCCCAAAGGTACAAAAATAGACACTATAAATGAATGATAACCTATTACCCTACTCAATACTTCATACAAAATCAATGGTATTCATACAAAATCAATGGTAAAGCACTATTAATAGAATTAAACATATTACTTAAGAGATTGTGCAACCATAATAGACTAGCTTCCTTAGAGATAGATTCATCTTAGACATCTTGGTGGTTGCATGGAAAATGACTGAATGGGCAACAACAAATTTCCCAAGGCACACTAATTATAAAGCTTGATTTTGATAAATCTTATGATTGGATATGTTCGCCCTTTATTCTTAACATATTAAAATGGTTCTAGGCTTTGGCCCCAAACTTTGTGATCAAATTAAAATGTTAATTGAGGATGCAAATGCCAAAGTTGATGTCTATGAAATCTATTCACCTCAATTTCCTTTACAAAAATCTATTTGTACAAATAGATTCTCTTTTTCAACACGTGCACTCTCCAATAAATTTATTCATGATGCATCACTACAAGGTGATGCAAAATCCCCTAATTATGACTTTGCTAATGACAACATGATATTAATTTGAAATTTGACTAAAAAGTGACTCACACATTAGACATATTGGGATCTTTTTTGTAATTTTTCTGGCTCTAAGTCAACCATGCATAAAATTGAGTTTATTATTAGTTGCCCCAGTCCACGACCTCCTTAGATCCTTAATGAATGCCTTGAATCTCTCAAAGATCAAGTGGAAACGGTTAATAATATTTCTTGATACCTTCGGATTCCATTTGGTATTGGAGTTTCTCCCAAAGATAATGTGGAAATGGTTCATGTCTAAAATCAAGAACAAATTCTTAAATTGGGCTCACTAGTTTTTATCTATGGCTAGATGGATACTAGTTTCCAAAAAAAATCTCTTGTCAAATGATTTTTTTATCTCTTCTTGTTGAATATCCTCTAAAATTTTCTATAATCAATTGATTAAATTGACTAGGAGCTTTCTCAAGGAAGAATGAGGCAATAGAAAAGGACTTCTTGTCATCTGGTTGCATTGCATTCTACCAAAATACAGAGGGGGGTTGGAAATTATAGACCTTCATGCTCAGGGAATTTGTCTTACTATAAATAGATTGTGAGGGATTTTGAAGGAAAGGCCCCTTGGAAACATATGTTTGACACTGTAAAGTGGAAAATTGGAGGCTTGGCCAACTCTCCACTTGGAAGTGGGGAATTTACTAAGCTCAATTTTCACTTGAGGAAACTTTACATTCAAAAGAGGGGGATGAATCTACTAGGTCTAATCCCAAAGGATGCAAGGATTGAATGCTGAGTAGATTGGTTGTGATTGGAATGCAATCAACCCTCTTTTGTAAGTTGATTGATTTAATTAAGGTAAAGTATTGAAAATGAAGACAAAGTATGCGAAAACAACGACCTACAGGTTCGGGATTCAGTCATGCACTTGGATATGAGAAGTTTGAGATGATTCAGAGCTGCTCTATGAAATCGGGCAAAAGTTGCAGAGATTGTGTGTCCAGATAGGGACGCCCTCCACTTGGTCCTCCGAACTTTTTGCGCGTCGAAAAGGGTTTTTTCATCTCTGCGAATAAAGCTTAATTCCAAAAGTACAGTTGTGCACTTGTTTCCTGCACACATAAAGAAAGGGAAATGTGTTGGGAATATGGGTTTGCCTTCAGGTCAAACCCCAATTTTGGAATTAACCAAGTGGTTAAAATAATGTAAATGACTGAAAGTAGAAATCCTCCTCTTTGAGGGGATGTTGAATTGCTTGAAAATGAAATGCTTATACCTCCTTGTGAAGTTTTATTTGCCTCCACATGGAATTATGATTTCATGAAGTAGAATGATGATGTCCTCTTCAATGCTTGAAATATTGACTTTATTGCTGCTCCAAAGCTTGAAGAAAGACTAAAAATGCTCAATTGTTCTTGAGTGCTTAATCTCTTGAATTCTCGGTTGCTTGATTGAATTTCGTTAGATTGTGGATTTCATGTTATGCCAAATGAGAGGGGAAATCCCTCTTATATACTTGTTAGTAGGATTAATTGACTGATTTTTCGACTTGAGCTGACATAGGGAGGATTTTCCCGCTTCAAATTTGAGTTAGGTCTAAGGGAGGGGATCAAGATAGGCCCCAATTAAGGGGTCCCAAGGCACCACACCTTGGTCATTCCCTATTTTGGGGCAAGATCAAGGTGGCCCCTAAGTATATCCTTGAATTGCAAGGTGTTTTTGGTGTGCATGAGCATATTCAGGTCTTTGATCAGGCCGAGGGGCGCAAACACTAAGGCGAAGACCCAAATGCAGTAAAAAATTGCAAGGGGTGCAATTTTAGGACATTACAAACACTACATTGGATCTAATATAACTAGGAAATCTTGGGCTCCAATCAATCAGAAATGCAGTTGTAACATCGCAAATTGTACCTCGTATAATTCCACCTCGCATAATGCCTCCACTGTAACCTAAATTGAAGATAATGACCAAGATTCCACCTCACCAACTCGTCCAACCTACCTTTCCATCTGTCATGCCTATCTTCCCAACTGTTTAAGTCCTAATCATTCATGGATACCTACATACCGCAAAGACGTCTCTGCATCACACATTCATCCCACAAATATTTGCGACTGAAGGTGGTTGTCGAGACATTACACTTGCTAATTCTAGCAGTGTAACACCTCCTTCAACTCCCACCGAAGTCAAGATGATTTACAATCCCCCTTATCTTTTCAATTTCACTTCATTTTGCCTCTCTCTTGCAACTTCATTCTCTCTTGCTCTCTTGCAATCTCTAGACACTCTCTTACACTCTAGTTATTATGGGATTCTAACAATATATGTAGCTTCTTGCATTCTCATCCATTATTCATCTCCACTATTACTCATAGTAACACTATGCCTACTTGGTAGGTCCACGCTTTTCTCTCCATCCCAACAAGCTTTCGCTTTTTGGTGTTGAAGGGAAAATTCTCCCTCTAGTTCTATCACAACATTGTTTTCATTGTATTTCATTCAGCATATTGTTTATTCCATTTTTTTTATTGTATTATTATTATCATTTTTATCACAATATGTCTATCTTGGCTATATATGGAGGTGAAAACACCAAAATGGAGGTTTGACTATGACAAACCTATAATCATAGCCACCCCAATATTTTGTCATTAGTCGTATGTGTGTAGGTTTAAAAAGGAAGAACACGACATATTTTGGAGGCTTCTTTGTTGGACCTTCTATAAGTATTCCTTCACCTTCTTTGTATTTCTATTAGTCTATTTCATTTATATTTATTCCATGCTTTCATCTTAAATTATCATTTTTAACACCTAGGAATCTAAGCTCTAGTTATCATGTACTTTATGGTACAAACTTTCATACCTCATCCATATAGGACATTTGCATGTCACACTATTGTCCTTGACTCACGTGTGTCTTGAACAATGAGCATATGAAGTTCATCAAGTGATTTTGGCGACTAGTATTTTAACCTTCTATAGTCAAAACACTTTTATTTTTAAGCATTGCATAGTTTTGTATACTTTACCATCCTAATGAGGGAACTTAAAGGTTGTGGAACCTCAGAGGTTTCCTCAAAATGGAGAGAAGGATATTGAGTCCTTATTGGGTCTAACCACCCTTCATTGTGGTTCAATTTTCGTCCCTTATAACAATCACCTTCTTGCCCCCTTTTTATGACGTCATGGGTTTGCTCAATTTAACTCCATTTGGTCAACATGGCATATTGATTTAAAAGAGTTTGTCTTGGTATGACCGACTATAAGTCATGGCATAGAATTTTCTACCTTTTACATTTGGTGGAACTACTCAAATCAACAAGAAAACAAACCTCTTTGCATTATTAAAAACCTTAAAGATAAACATATTTTTTTTTAAAAATGCATTCAAGTATTTCATGATTTATGGGACCCTACCAAGTTTAAGTAGAAATACTACCAATAGCCTAAATATCAATTTAATTTTATTCTAATAGACAAGAATCCACTTATAAAAATCCAATAATTTCTTCCTCCCAAAATCTCTTGTTTGTTGGACCCTCCCCATGCCATGCTAACTTCTTAGAAAATTGGAGGTGTCTCGACAAGTGAAGCATCCAATTCTTTCATCTAAGACTATTTATAGGTAGCTCCTTCCTTCACTCTCATTGGCACCTCAACTTAATATTAAACGAAAGTGCAATTATAGTCGAATGAAATTGAACAAGCTAAACTTCCAAAAAAAAAAAAAAAAGTTGAGCTTAATCCTAACTAATAGTGTGGAAAGTTCTTCATACAAAATCGTGTATCAAAGAAAGCCTCTCCTTCATCTTCCACCCTCAAAATTTTTCATTTTATGTCAAAAAATAAGCTATTAAGCATGCCTTCTACTACTGCTCCCATGCTAGCAAATTGTGGTGCTCTCTCTTCTCCATGCTCCCTACACTTTTCCCTTAGGCTTGGTCTTGGAGAACTATGCTCCTTGGATTTTCCTCCCACCATATTTGCATCACCTAAATTGTAGATAGGTTATCTTAACTTCCTTTGGAAGTTTTATTTCCTTGCTATCTTCTCTCACGCTTGCTTACCCTTTCAAATTGAAACTCAAATGGTCTACTTGAACAGTTTATCCCTCCATATTACCAACTTGCTTGTTTTTCTTTAAATTATCTTTAAACCTTTTTAAAACCCTACAAAATTTGCAAGCTCAAATTCAAACCATTAATACCTGACTTCATTCAATGGAGTCCAAGTTGCCAATCTACAATATTCTAGCTGACAATCTTGACTTTGTACAATGGAGGGCAATTGAAATGATGATTCAATGGAAAATCATGACTATCATGAAACAACTATGTATGGCTAGTTGGATGATAATATTAATCATCCTATACATATAAGATAATAATTTTCCTTGTTTAAGAAGGACCCCATGACAAAATGGAGAAGTTGAGAGGAGAAGAAAGGTTGATGACGAGGATCTTTGTTCATGAAAGGGAGGGAGTGGTAAAGTTAGTTCTCATGGAGTTGGTGAAGGTTAAAAATACCTTCAAAAACAAGCTAGCCACCTAGAAATGTGGATTTAGATCTTTGAAGCAAAGCTACACGACATGATTATATAGATTGCTAAGGAATCTAACCAATTCTATATGTTGGAAAAAATTAAGAAAAGCTAATTGTCTAAATATTGTTCAATTGTTGTCAATGATGCTTGCTTATTATTAATGAATTTGATTATAAGTTTTTGTTCTACATGTTCAAAACCAATACTGGGTCGATCTACTATATGTATAAACCTTAGACTATGTCTCATTCAATGTACGATGTTTATCTTTGGGTATAGGTAGAGTTTCATACCTATATTTTTAGGTCGGTCCTCTATCGTTATAGCCTCTCCAAACAACTCCTATAGGCTATTAATTTTTGTTTTGTCTACTGTACCTTCAATGGATATTTTTGGTTGTAATTTAATTCTTTAATCTAATTGAAAAAATAGCTGTACACATAAGAACAATACTTGTTTAGATGAGCACCTTATTTATAAATGACACACTTATATTGAATAGTTATGATATTTTATATGAAACAAAAAAATGTATATATTTCACTTGTTAATGAATATATTTATGTTTTTTATATGACATGCAAAAGTTCTCATTTATTCATGTAAATGTCTAAATTTGACAAGCAATTGATCATTTGTCAATTTGCATATGAACTGATTATTGATAATACACAATATGAAATATGTTATGATATTGTTATGACGATTCAACTATGTAGTTTTCAAGTCAAACTCATTGACCCATGAATATGTTGTCAAATTAAATCCTATAACCATAAATACTATACTGACAATAAGATCTCATCCAACTATTGATCCCTCACCCTTAAACGTTAAAATTGACTAAATTCTATAACTACAATTACTATACCAACAATAAAACTTTGACCAATAAAACCTAGACCACTAACTAGAATTACAAATCCTATAACCACAATTACTATATCAACAATAAAAACTCGACCACTATAACTAGGATTACTATTCCAACTATTGGTCTCTCTCCCTTAACGTGGAAGTAAAAATCTATCGAATTCACAAGCATAAACGTTAAAAAAGTGTACACGGGAATTGCAGGAGCGGAGCTGAGCATAGCAAAGCAGGAGATGCAAGTCTCAATGGACAAATTTGGACAGCAAATTCATTTGCAAATCCAAACCGAAATGCAAGCCTAACTTCTCGTTGTAGAGATATGAGCTCATACATGTCAAAATCAATGATAGGACGTGTGCTTGAGGTAGACAGGAGATGGTCTCTGTACATTCACAATACGAGAGTACCCAGAATGTTTCTCAAAGCTCTAGAGATTTCGGGAGATGGGTTGCTGTGGATCCCTGCAACTGCTGCCCTCTGGCTCACTCCATTTTCTTCCTTTGCAATTCCCAAAATCAGGTGGGTTTTACTCAATCTCTTAATAGGCTTCCTCTTTGATCTGGTACTAATTGGCTCTCTCAAGTCCATAATTAGAAGGCCTAGGCCAGAGTACAATAAGGGCATGTATTTGGTGGTCTCTGTTGATCACTGGTCATTCCCCAGTGGCCATGCTTCTAGGGCTTGTTTTATCGGCTCTTTTTTATGCTTATGCTTGCAATTCTTGGAAGCACAAATCCCAGGATCTGTCGGTGGCAATCAAAGTGTCGGGATTTTCAGGGCTGTGGTTATATTGATAATGGCGTGGGCCATAGCTACGTCCACTTCAAGAATTTTGCTGGGTAGGCATTATGTGCTTGATGTTATGGCAGGTGGATGTTTGGGGGTGCTGGAAGCTTTAATTGTTCATAATTTGCTTTCTGTTTCAGAAAGAGTTTCGGAAACTTCGTATTTGTGGGTTGTGAGCAATGCTTGTAGACAACAAAAATATTTGCCCTATTCTTTCTGTAAGGACTTTAATACAGGAATTTAATGTCTTCTCTGGTTTGAATTTGATGCAAAATCTGTTGACATCAAACCTATTTGCCTTATTCTTTTTGTAAGGACTTTAACGTAGGAATTTGATATCTTCTCTGGTTTGAATTTGAAAGATAAAATGTGTAGACATCAAAGATGTTACCTTATTCTTTCTGTAAGGACTTTAATACAGGAATTTAATTTTTTCTCTTGTTTGAATTTGGAGCATAAAATCTGTAGACTTAAAAACATACATGCCTAGTTCTTTCTGTATGGAATTTAATATTAGAATTTAATTTCTTCGCTGGTTTGAATTCGGAACATATTCTATGCTTTTGTACATGCAGACTTGAAGCCAAACAGTCAATGCAGGTAATGAATGGTTATCCGTTATCTCTTTTCTTTCATTACTTTGTATGCTGTTATATTGAAGGAAAAATTAGTTAGCATATGAATCTACATAATAAGTAAAGTATTACTTGTTTGAATAAAAATGATAAAAATCTAAAAAGAACATAGATGGCAGTTGCACAGTGTAGGCATATTGGAAAACCCATATTGCTTGGGTGTTTGTTCATGGGGGCCACATGCACATGCACAGAACAAGTGCAGAAACATTCATGCACACCGCTTCCACACACATACATTAGGTAACTAACTAAGTCATAGTATGCCCTATATGGTACATGTTCTGTTTTTTTTTTTGCAACAAAAAATGCAAGTGCAGTTAGGCGCTCAATTGATAGATCAATTGCTGTGTCAAATTTACTATCTATAGTCTGCCCTCACATTTTGCAAACAAAAATGCAAATAGTATTAGGCACTCAACTGATTTTAGGAGGCTAAGGCCAAAATTGTAAGGGATTGTGGTTATGTTCTTACGCACTAATGGGACTCATCTGATAGTACAAAGAATGAGTGATGGCAAATATCTAAGTAGGTGCTACGTGCTAGGATAGGAGCTAAAAAAATTCCTTTATTCATCAGGATCAATTTGCTTCAATTTTCGTATGTTTACATTCTTTAAGAACAGTTATTCCTCTCAGAAATTTACATATTTTGAGGAAAATCTTCTTGCCTCGTTCTTGCAGCAAACTTCATGGGATAATTTCTCTGTTCCTCAGTGTTTCAGGAACAGGAACAACACGGGATGCGTTTTGGGGATGACAGTCCAAGGGATATGGATAGATAGATAGACAGAGGGGAGGTAGTCAAATATAATTATGACAGCAATATAACAGCAGTTCAATGATGACAATAGCATAGCGGCAGTTATAATTCAATGATGACTCTCTCTCTCTCTCTATATATATATATATGTAGAGATAGATGGGAGATAGTCAAATATAATCATGACAGCAGTATACCAGTAGTATTTCAGCAATATAACGGCAGTTCAATGATGGCAATCAAAGTTTTAAAACTCGGACTCGCCACGGACTTGGCAAACCAAAAATTTGGACTCGGACGTGGACTCGTGAAAGACTTGCGAAAGACTCGGCAAAAAAAAAACCCGTAGTTTTACCAAAAAAAATAAAGAAATTAATGCATTTAGAGAACATAAGAGCCATAATTGAAACATTACACATATCATATGATCTAGAAACACGCAATATTTGAAATTTCATCATTCATACTCAGTTTCAACTCTAAAATGTATAATAGCAGCATAAGTTTATAAATGTTTACAAAATTACATATAATGATATGTCCAACTCCAAATGTGAAAAACAACAATGAACAAACTAAAGAGAAGACTACATCTTCCTCTTTGTATTTCTCCTCCTTCATACCCTACAAACCTGTCATAACCAAGCAAGAATGCCAAATGAGGGCAAAAAAATAAAAAAAACTCACTTTTAAAGCTTGCATGACGTTTTTTCTGGGTTGCGCGAGTCCATCTGAAAGACTCGTGAGTCCGTGCAAAAGACTTGCGAGTCTTTCAGATGGACTCGCGAGGCCTTGGCGAGTTGACTCGTGGCTCCCATGGACTTGCGAGTTCGTGGTGAGTCCACGAGTCTTAAAACACTGATGGCAATAGCATAATGGCAGTTTAAATTCAAGTCTCACATAGTCAAATTGCAAAATTGAAAATAGTAAAATACAACTATGCTTCATCTGTGCTATCAATATCAAAAGACAGAGTTTGTGTCACTCTTTGGCTGAAGTTGTGGTCTGTCTGATGGAATCCCTATCAATCTCGGTAGCACTTCCTCATTGTCAATCTGCCTTGCAGTTTTAGTATCAACATTCCAACATGCTACTACAGTCTATTGATACTCAATAGTTTGCTGATCTTGAAGTCTCAAGGCACTATGAACTGCAACTAGCTTTTTTGCTTGTTTAGAGGCAAGTTAGTTTTGTTGTGACGTTTTCACACATCGCCCCATTGCAAATGGGGACCCCCTACTTTTTAGACCCTCCCGGTCTTTTGGCTTGCGTTTTTGGGGTCTTTTCACAACAGTCTCATCAGTCTCTCTACTTTGCAAGTGTTTGGGGGTCATATTGATTAAGTTTGCTTTTCGTTTGAGCAAATTTGGTTAAGTCTAGGACTCGTTTTGTTAATTTTAGGGTTTCTGCCTTCAGTCCTAGATTTTAGGGGTTTCTTTTAGGGTTTTGGAAAAACCGAACTTAGAACTGGAATCGGGACTCCCAGTAAAATTTGAGCGAATTCTGAGCACTTACTATTTTTAGTAAGTCTCATTGCCTCCCGGATTGGTCTAATTTTGCCAAAAATCAAACTTACTATTTTTAGTAAGTGCTTTCCGGACCTAATTTGCCCAAACCTTGACATTTTGAAACACTTACTATTTGGGAAAATCTATTTTTGGTAGGTTCTTCACAGGAAAACACTGAAAACTGAACATCCCTAAAGACGCTGAAGACTAAACACTCCTGAAGATCATTTCTAAATCCGGAAGAGTCAAAAGGCAGACAAGTTGGATCAAAAAAAGGGTTAAGTTTGGAACTCCTATTCCAGAAGAGGAAAGCATGCAAAATCATCCAAGTCTGGAAATTCACATCAATCCACCAATGTCATCTTGATCCGAAAATGCCCTGAAATTTGACTAAGTTTGAAAATTTGAAAGATCTTCCAAAATCTAGAATTTGCGTTATGATTCCTAGGGACCTGAAACCACTCTCAAACATCCTGACAATATATATGAAATATAACTTAAAGTATAAGAAAGGAAAAAGACATATTGAAGATGCCACTTATACTTTATTGTTATATTTCATATATATACATGGCCTGAATTGGCAGAAAACATCAAAATCCTCCTCCATGTTGAATTTCCGCCTAAGCACTCAGGAAGGCGCCAAAGTCAGCAAGTCATGGAGAATTCAACAATCAATGAATTCCTTGACCAATGCAAAAATCCGCCCCAAGCCAAGGGAGGGCGCTAAAGTTGGTATACCTTGGAGAATGCTCAAACTCATGAATTCCTCCTCCATGGAGAATTTGCGCCCAAGGGTTCATTAAGGCGCCAAAACACACAAGGCGTGGAAGATGGAGAAAATTCAAGATTCCAGGGAATGGATGGATCAACGCCTTGGTTAATGAAAGGTATATCAGAATGGTTAAGACATGGAAATGATAAATTCCACCATGCAAAATGAATTCCATGCTCAGGATTGAAAATTGAAGAAATTTGGCCTAGGCATGGAAAATCCAAGAAGGTTCAAAATTCCATCACCAAGTGAGATTTGTGCCTAAGGAAGGTACTGGGACGCCAAAACTTGATGGTCATGGAAAGCTTCAAAATCACAAAATTCCTTACCAATGCAGAATCATTGCCCAAGTCCAAATGCAGGTGCCCAAGTCAAGGTACCAAGGAAGAGCATGGAAAGGATTAATTTCCTTTATCAAAGTCAAAATTCTAGGCCCAGTCAGGAAGTTGAGAATTTTATAAGGCATGGAAATAATAAAATTCCTTACACCAAGCTAAATTCCACATTCCACTCCTAAGTTTGAAAATCCAGGATGGAAATTTCCAAGGCAAAGGAAAATTTCGAGGGTCAAGGAAGAATGGAAATGTAGAAACCCCCTCAGTGGAAATTTTGAAAAAATCTATTTTAAGACACCAGATTTTGTCGGAATCTGGAATTTTTTGCAGATTTGGACTCGTGAGGGAATTCTCTCTCTCCTAGACCCGAGTCCTAAATTTTAGGAAAGTTCCAAAAAAATAGGAGATGGTGGAAAATCATTAAAAATCTCCTCCAGAGCAAGGAAAGTTTGAGAAACTTCAAGAAAATTCTTCATAGATCAAATTCTTCTCTCTTGAAGTTTTCTCTCTCCAAGGTTTTCTCACCAAGTGGTAGCCGAGTCAACACACGTTGAATTAATGAAGCATCTCTTTGCATGCAGCTGTCACATTTATGGCATTATGGCAGATTCCTTCTACATGCAGCCGTCACGTTCAGGAGATGATGGTGCATTTATGGCATCATGGGCTATTTTTGCATGAACAGTAATTCATTGCATAGTGGGCACCTTTGAATGTAATGGTTAATTAATGCTTTATGGGTGCCATTTTTGGAAGGATTGTAATTAATTGTAT
The DNA here is from genome assembly GCF_030272615.1 of Cryptomeria japonica. Taxonomy (NCBI): domain Eukaryota; kingdom Viridiplantae; phylum Streptophyta; class Pinopsida; order Cupressales; family Cupressaceae; genus Cryptomeria; species Cryptomeria japonica. The sequence continues at coordinate 197,104,708 of NC_081407.1, read as the reverse complement.
ATGGGCATTATGGGTTATTAATTGGAGATTCCCACCTTGTTGCATCTTGAGTGGAGAATCTCTTAGGGAAAACCCTAATTAGGGTTTGCTTGTAATCATGGCCCGAGGCCTATATAAAGGGGTGACCCCCCTCATTTGTAAGGAGGGAGACTTGTATGAAATTGTTGTGATAAGTTTTGAGATAATAACAGTGAAACGTTGTTCTTTGATGGTGTCCACTTAAGTTATTTTTTCAAAGCTTGCATGGTTTCACCTTCCTCACTTAGATTAGAAATAGTAAAGTACTTTGATTTCAATGGAGAATGTAATGGTGTCTGATGAATTTCCATGGTTCATACTTTTTGCATCTTGCTGATTGTAAGTTGCAGTTTTAAGTTAGCCTAAGCCACTAAACTTGTGCTAAGCTCGATTGTGGACAGTCGTTTGGATTGCGCCGTGTTGGGTATTCAAATGCCCTTTCTCAATATGAAAATTCTTCATCATCCTCAAAAGATTGCATTGGTTCTTGCGGAGTTGGAGTTAAACTTGGCAAAGCAGAGCTTGGTTTATTTGGAATTTGTCCACCAGAGCACTATTCATTGTTATCATTGCCCTTAGGAGTAGATTTAGATCCTTCTAAACCCTTTTCCTTTTACTTACAGTTCATTTTAGTCCGTTCGAAGTAGCGGCATAACATAATTGCCATATCCGATGATGGAGTTCCAGCCACAACAAAGAAGTGAAAGAATGATGCAAACGTAAGGCCCCTTGGATTACCAGCAAACACATCCGCCAACTGAGTCACGTCCGTAGCATAAAGGAACCTTGGAGTCGATTGTCTGATCTTCCTGCAATCTTAGCACACAATCGTACTTTGATCAAGAGAGAGTGAAGTGACCATTAGGCAACTTTATTCTGTGTTCGACACTGCCATAAAAAACACGTCAACAAGTTCCTCTTGATTGAGTGGATGAAACCATGGTGAATCAAGTCCTCTTTGCAGCAAAGGAATCTATGAGAGTAGATGAATAGCAAGTTGTTTCAACTCTGGTGTGCCCTTCCCATGAAATCCCCACCATCCATTGGGGTTTCCGTTTTTTTGTGCAATAGTGGCTCTATCCATCCTAGCCTTTGATTTGTTGAATGTTGGACCCTGAAGATGAGAAAATTGAAGCCAATGCTCTCAAAGAATGGCTGCCTCATTGCTATACATCTTATGAAGGGTCTTCATAAACCCCTACATTACCTCATCATCTTTAGAAGGAAGAATTTGGGCAACTTTAGGTGCGTACCATTTGGGATTGCGAGCATAGACAATTGTTTGAAAAGAGGTGTTCATTGTATTCCATCTCTTTGTGACGATAGGCTTGATATGCTCATAGAGTGTAATGCAGGATCCGTGTCACAAATTGCTTGCTTCATTTGATCAAGCATGCTATCAAAAGTCTCATAAAACTCTCCGAAGCTAGGAGGGTTTGTATCCACATATTGGATCACCCCCACAACAGGTGATATGATAGAGCAAATATATTTGCAAGCAATATTTAAAAATTATGACATTAACACTATTAATAATGTAATTTAAAATTTGAAAATAAAAAGTAAAACAATGTAGAAACTATAACATAGTAATTTAAATTATTAAATAAAATTTTCTTACTTGATATTGGACCACCAAACATTATTTAGCACCCTTTTTCTCACCGCTTTCCCTTCTTTTGTCTTTGATTGAATCCACTTTTTTCACTCTCCACAAACTACCATGGATTGTAGAGCATCTTGCGTTCCCAATATCCTCTCTAACAAAATAAAATAGCTAGCATATATAGTCTCAACTGGTTTCAAGAATTCTTTTTTTGAATAAGATCTAAATGGTGCAAGTGAAGTGTGATAGTTACAAACATTTGTATGTCTCTAGGCTTCAGCCACTACAATCTTCACCCAAATAATTTAGTAAATGTCTATCAAAACATTATTGAAAGCATGCACACAACATGGAGTCCAAAAAATATGTTTGTAAGGGCTATCAACTATCAAACCAGCTAACTTACATTCACGCATTGAATCTGTCACCATTTGCTCAACATTAGAAGACCCAACCTCCTCTATGGTTTCTTTGAAAATGACAAACTGCTAATCAATATCTTTACATTTCCCAGAACAGTGAATAGCTCTAAGAAAGTATGAACCAACTGGACATGTAACAACAATATTGATGAGTGGTTGATGTCGAATATCAGTCCACGCATCCATGACAATGGAACAAACTGTCCTAATCCATATTTGTCTCATCTCTGCCATCGATATGTTCACCTTTGAATATTGTTTGTCGAGGAGGGAGTTACACAAACTATGTTCTCAAGAGGGAATATAAGTGGTGCAGTCACAGCTAGGAGGGTCCTCAAAGAGACAGTCCGGACCGTGCAGCAAATGAAACATAACACAAACAACTCAATGCGATGGAGGCAATGCAGAATCAGACTTATATTATATCTTGGAATTTAAATACAAATTGGCTGGCAACATGTGGCTTTCAGATTCGGCACACAGGCCTGATTACAAACATGCTCAAAACACAATATCCGGGCTCAAGCAAGAATGTGAGCCTACTCTGGATCTCCTAATCATCTGATTAATCTTCTATGTTCTATATCTGTCTACCATATGCTTAGTTACATTGATTTATACGATATTCATAGCTCTAGGATGATCCGCGTCAGCCCAAGATGAAAACAAATGCCGATGAAGAAGGTGTAACGTGTAGAACAACTAAGTTGGCCTCCGCCAAAAGAATTCCTCCGGAAACAACATAGAATGAAGTGTGGACCCGGGGGAAGGTGGGCCACAAACCAAGGAACATTGGAGGATACGAAATTAGGTTCCGCAAGCTATGAAAATGACCCGCAAGATTCTCCATTAGCAAATAGGTCCAAGTGGCTCCAGTGCACAGGTCAGAAAACTGTCCCACATTTCGGAAGTGATAACTTGTTGGAAAAAGATTCAAACGACCCGCGGACCTAGGATAAGGTAGATGAACATGTCCACGAACAAAATCTATCTCTACAAGATCCGGTGAACAAATGCAAAAAAATGCAGAAAGAAATGCTGAAATTGTAGAACATAAAACAAACTGGAATGTAAATGTTTTTGGTTTATGCAAGATTGCCAAGAACTAGGGATGCTTCTGCATCAATAAGAAGGTCCAATTGCCATTGCATCTCTCAATATACCTTTGAAATAAGGAGACCTTGCCAAATGAAATGGGATACCATGGACATAAATAAATTTAGCCACTGAATCATCGGCTTGCTCATGTTTTTACAAATTCATTAACCCTACCACTGCATTTTTTTTACCTGCAAAAGAAGTGGTCTTCCTCTTTCCTCTATCACAACTCTCTCCAATTGATACATTGGAATAATCATATTGATCAATAGATTGCAATGTTTTGGATGAACGTTCCTTACTCTTATTAGTACTAGTAATTTTTTCTTCACTCTTTCCAACCAATCTTGCCATTTCAACCTTGCCATTTTTGCACAAACTCTAACCCCTTGTCCACTCTCGCCCAATAAATGGTGTGTAACCCTACTATAGCTCCCATGGTAATCAGTTTTGGAATTATGACAACCAATACCTTCTGGCCCCTGTAATTTTACTTTTATTGACGATTAAATTGGTGGCAAATTGAAGCAAGGGCTTTTTGGGGTTTGCAATTTTTTGAAGAGGGTGAAGGGCATGCAAAACGGTCTTGTGGAGTTCCAGTAAATCCTGTGTTTGGCTCTTTAGAATGACAACAAAGGTCTATTCTGTTTACTTCATTTTCCTCACTGCTCTCATTCACATTGTCATTACTGCTGTTAGTGATCATTTTGCATTTTTTTTTGTGCCCTTTCTAACAAGCTAAAAAGATGACAAAAATGACATACCTTGATGTAGTTGAACCAATTGATGTCTTCTAAGCTTCTTTGAATCATTTAGCTGCAGGTTTCCTAGTTGTTTGTAATCAGTGATAAATTCTTTGAGTTCATTGTTGAATATATACTTTGAACTTTCCTCTCAGTTTCAAGTTTCAACTCAGGTAGCCAGGCTTCAAGTTTTCATTTTCAAGTTTCAATTATTTAGGATTTTGAGTTTGTGTCACATATTGAGGCATCCCCACCCCTCAAACCTTTATCCCTATAGGCTATGAGTCTAAACACTGAACAATATTCTTGACATCTGATATCTCTCCAAGTTCCAGTAGCAATGGTGCAGCCTCCAGCAGGAGCAATCAATACAAAGTCAAAAACAGGATGTTTATTTACCTTTTGGATTATCAGGGCATATAGGGGGCGTGGGAGGGTTTGTGGGCCCCCCACACCCCCTTTACAATCCAATATGCATTGGCCACATGGTTTTTTTTCCAAATGTTGAAATGTTATTGCTCTATTGCAGGGGGTACCTGGCCATTCGTGGGACTGTTGGGGGACATCTGAGACATCCCTGGTTGCGCTGGGAACGACCAAACATCCTCTTTACATTTCCATACGTCTTCAAATTCTGGGACGCGTTGCAAAATGTTTCCTATTTTTGGCAGATCAGGGGGTATGGCAACACCTGGCCATCCCTGGGACTGTTGGGGGACATCTGAGACATCCTGGTCGTGTTGGGGACGACCGAACATCCTCTTTACGTTTCCAGACATCCTCAAATTCTGGGACACGTTCCAAAATGTTTCCTTTTTTTGGCAGATCGGGGGATACGGGAAGGGGACACATCCCTGTATCACAAGATAATTTTATTAATATTCTACCTTTTCAGTGAGACAATACCAATTTCTGCCTTATTTTGCTGTGTTACAGTAACAAGTGCTTCTGTTCTGTGGTATTTTGTATTTGCCCCATTAATGCAATTATTAGTATAAGATCTTTGTCATCATTGCATGCCGTTCAGATTCCTTACAACTTGCAACACATTCTATTTCACAATGTCTTCTTTGTAAGACAACTTAAACTGTTTTCAATGTTTAATCTTAAGAGATGACATTTTCTTTAAAACTAGGAGGGTTCATGGAAATATTTATTGAGTTCTGTCGTTCTCCTAAGTAAATATTTGGTTGAAATTATCAGTTATATCCTTTTATAGGTTTAAAACAAAAAAGGTTGTGGCACAGATCTCCACCACTGCGGTAGAAAAAATTGTTGCTTATCATCTGATATAGAGATTTAGAAAACTAGGGACCATGCAAGCCTGCAACCTAGAGGTTTATGTTAATCATTCTTTCTCCATCTGATCACATAATAAATAATGGGCATTTGAAACTTAAAGTAAGGATGAGACAATCTGGATTGATCTATGGTGCTGTCTGCAGGAGGTCCGAAAATTTGCATCACTTGATTCTGGATGATTTCCAAGAACTGCATTCTGCTATATGAATTTTATTTATGTAATAACCCCAACAAATTATTAATGCAAATATAATTCAAATCAAATATTTCATCGAAATTTACTCAACTTCAGGCACAATTTTTATCGAAGCTATGCAACAGAAATTGACAGTTTTGCACGTAATCAATCAAAAACTTCTTATATATTCAGCTGGCTGTCATGCCCCGCCAAACTGAGGGAAAAAGGGCCTTTGTGAAAGACATGATCGGAGCTCGTTTTCTTATAATTAAATTATTTTATCAAAATGTGGCTGCTTACTTCTCATTTACCAAGTCAAATTCATATGCATTTAAATCATTATGATCGCCCGTGTTTTAGCATTCTATTGTATTGCTGCCAAGGAGGAATTACTTGTGTTTTATTAACATACTAATAAATTAATTCTTGGTCAACTTCCCTATAAGCGTCCAAGACAAAGGCATACAAATAAAGTTTGATCGCTCAAATCATATGTATAATAAGTGCTTCACAAGAGCAACAATTAAAGGTGATTCTAATGCAGCAACGACTAAATATAAAATAAGACAGTGATTAATAGAAGACCTGGGGTGAGCAAAGGCTGTGATTCTATATAAGACAAAGACAGCAAATAAATGACAGTTATATGTTTAGTTAAGGCAGCAATTAGTGAGTATAAAGCAGTCATTAATAAAGGATATCTATTATTTACTCTCAAAGGGCAATGATCAAGAGACATGATCATTTAAATGGATACCTCTTTTCAAAGAGTTGTGTCTTCTCAATTAGATATGAAGATATAAATGGAATAAGAAATCGGTATCCAAGACATGGAGGAGAAATAGAGATCTGATCTGAATAATAAGGCAGTAAGAAATTGGAATTATAAAGCAGTAATAATCTGAATTATAAGGCGGTAAGATACAACTGACCATTATATTGTTGAAGTAATTGGTATGCCACATATTTGAATCCAATATTTATTAGTTTGTGAATTTAGTAAAGAACATATTTATTTATTTAATTAACTTGCCAATTCATCTAGAATCTTAGGATTAGTAATTATTCATTTGATATTCATAAAGCAATCATATTAGAAATTGGCAAGGAAGCATAATAGGGAGATGCAGGAGTATGGGTTCCCCTAATTAAGTAGACCACCTATTGAGTTGGATTGCTTGTGGGCCAAGGGGTTGGATTGACTTGGTTTGTTTTTCGGTACTCTTGGGCTTAGTTGTGGAGAACAGTCTCCCAGCACCCTATTGTGCTTTCACCGCAAGTTTCTATAGGGGACATAATTGGATTTGTTAGTTTTGGGCAAAAATCAGGTACTCCCTCAATAGGGAACATTACACTGGCTCATAAATATGCATGAAATATACAGAAATTTTCACAACCACTTGCTGGAAAATATTAGAAAGGTACAGCTATAAACTTATTGAATAAATCTGGGAATTATTCCCTGCAGGCTGCAGTTACAAGCAAATTTGACAATTTTTGCACCAAATAAAGATTATCCTCCCAAAACTACCATAGATCTATTGGACAAACACAAACAACTAAAAATCTGAAATCAAACACCTAACAAATCCACTGTAAACGTGCAAAAAAAAAAAACACACTAACAAGCTGAAATCTCTGCAACTGTGGAGCCCAAATACAACCTCTGTATGAGATTGCCCTCTTGAAAGGGTTTTCACCCTTGGGTGGCTAGATGAACAAGAAGTTCAGACAATTTCACAAAATGATAGCAAATTTGACAAAAGACCCAACATGAAATCTCCCACTTAGTTTTTTAACTGATTGAATCCAAGTTGGGCGCCCAAATCCAAATGACCTATCTTGCAGGGAAATAAAATAGTATAGAATGGCATTATCCACCTTCCATAACTGCTGGCTAAAGATACACTGCAACCCCCAAATTACAACCTGTCGTACCATAACTCCCCATCTGTCATAGTTTTTGCTTATATTAAATCTTGGTAATTGTCCCTGAGCACGTAGAAAATATAAATTCTTATGCAACCCAAATTAAATATTAAATAAATTAGTTTCCCTATTACTTAAATTACCTCACTGGAAATATTAGAATAGACTATTAGCTCTTCCCGCAGGAATTTATTTTAAAAGGGGACATTACAATTTATCAATCCCATTGCTCACTTGGTTTGTATGCAATGTTGCTAACTGTGAAACCACTTTTTTTTTTGAAAAGCAAATTGCTACTGTGGGGGTAGCGCCCCTTTCCATTAAACCAGAAAAAAAAGATATATGAAAGTCAGCAGAGTGTGAAAACTAGGATATGTATGGCCTTAATGACCTCCTGGGCTTTCTCAATCTGCCTTGGGGTGAACAAATCCCCATTTACATTGATCGCATGTTCATAAGTTTCCATGTTCCTACACAGACAATCCCATAAAACTGCAATAGTGTCAAACATATCCCCATTCTTGAGGGCCTTGACTGCAGGTTCAGTTAGCTCTGCAGCCTGCACATACCATTTGGCAAACAATCCTCTCTGTATGTCATGATCCCCAGTTGTCTTGGCGATAGCATACGCAAACTTCTCCAAAAGCTCCGTGCTATGAGAATGGGGACGCTCCAGCATTTTACTGCTGATGATTTTGCAGATGATATCTTCCACCTCATCGCTGAAAGAAAAGATTTCTTTCAACTAAGTCTCAATAGACTCCTGCGAACAGTCACACTTGCACTTTGGTATGATGATGTATTCCATCTTCGCGTTGTGTGGCTCAAAACACCTAACCATCCTCCTTACTTGAGCTTTACAAAGGCAACTTGATATCCAGCCTGCAACTGTTCCTAAGGTATCCCTTCTTTATAGGCGGACAAAACCGCTAACATATCTTGCATATCCTAAAGAAATCTGAACTTCAGGGCACCATGTGTCTGTGTCTATCATGTCATTCCATTTTTTCTACAGTTTGATTATTAGCTTCTGCAGAATTGTAGTTTGAAATGGAGGCGTCCTACTTATGGGGAGTGCTGTCACTGAGGGTGAAGCTAGTCTAGGCAAAGGTTATATTTGATGTGATAGATTCACACCCCTAGTCTATCGCATGATTTGATAAAAAATCTGCATCTTGATTTTCCTCCAGAAATATGTGTTTGATTGAGTAATCCATTCTGCCTAGGATCGAAGGTTTTTCTCCATGCATAATTGAAGGCTGCCAAGAAGAGCCGCATATTCAGCATTATTGTTGGTACCAACCGGGAGCTTAACCAAGCTACCCCATACCAACTCTCCCTTGTCATTTCTGATTATGAAGACGGCACCAGACGGGCCCGGGTTTCCCCTAGAAGTGTTGACAGTGTTATTTGTCATTGATGTTGCTTATGTTTCCATTCATCTACTTGCAGAGAATTAGTTTGAATCAGTTCGAAGATCTTTACTTGGCAAAGTACATACTTTCGATTGTGGCATTTTGCATTTTGTCTCCCATTCTTTTGAAGGTCTGTTGTTGCGAATTTGTTGTTCTTCAATCTGATTTTTCTAAGCGAATACAAACAAAGTGTTGTTTTTAGATCAGACTAATAGCAATAACCAGAAATAACACAATGAACACACAAAATACAAGAGTACCCTGGGAAAACCTCCCTCTTGGAGGTGAAAAACCCAACAACAAAATCTCAACTTGTATTAGGCAATAATCAGACTGTGACTTTACAATTTTGCTTCAACACTTGAAGCAATATGGACAGCAGAATATAACTTTACACTAAGGCACACAGTAGTATGAACGGCACCATGAAAATCTGAGTTATAACAAACTTATCTGCAATTATCCTTGACTGAGAATGATGCCCTAATCAGAGAGGACAATTTGCTGATTAAGGAGACCTGTAGCAGACCATGAATGAGGTTAGCTGCTCCAGAATTAGTTTGCTGTTCTTGGAGATGAATTCGCTGATCTTTATGATGAAATTCGCTGCCCTTCGAGTTGTATTCGCTGATTGGATAACTTCGCTACTGATGAAGGATGTAGTTTGCTGATTGCTTGATAATGATTAAGAATGACAATGTTCCTTGTATATATATATGACTCAGCCACCCAATTCATCCTAGGTTGGCTTACAAGGATAATAATATAATGTTCTAAACTTGGCGCCTAATATAGGGTCAGCCCCATCCACAAGTTACATCTCCTATTATAGGGCCAGACCAAATAACAAGTTATATTTCATTTTGCACATTTAATGTGATTAAGGCCGATAGGCCAATTAGTCACCCACAAGTGCTAAGTCGGCCCTAGAAGGAATCCGACCTAGCTACAAACATCAACACTCCCTCTTAGCTAGGGAGGACTCCTTCTCAATATCTGAGTCACATAGTGACATCCACCATGGCTACTCCCAGAGGGTGGGTCCATCATGGCTACACCCATGAATGGAAAAAGCAAATGAACACAAGTGCCCATCACGGAATCCTCAACGTGATGTCGTCATCTCATCATGACGTTCACCACAGCTACTCCCGAAGGGTGAATAAACACAAGTGCTAAGTCATGGAGTCTCTCACATGACATCCACCATGGCTACTCCCATAGGGTGGATCCACCATACCTACCCGTAGAGGGTGGAACAAGGGCTTTCACCTCAAACTTCTATCGCAAAGAAGAATGCACTAACAAGGGCTTGCACCTCAAACTTCTTTCATAGAGAAGAATCCATTGTCAAGGGCTTTCACCTCAAACTTCTCTCATAGAGAAGAATGCATTAACAAGGGCTTGCACCTCAAACTTCTCTTGCAGAAATGAATCCATTAACCAAATCTTCAAGACGACGAGGCTCCCTCTGAACTTGGATTGTCAGACTCCCTCTGAAGCTGAAATGTTAGGCTCCCTCTAAAGCTGAAATGTTATTTCCTCCTTTTAGAATAAGAACCCTTCTGGATTGACATTAGACCTTGGCTCCTCCTGAGGTGTCCCTATGTCAATTTCCGCAGAAGAAGCTAGATGAGTAGACCTGAATTTGCAATCTCGAGCAATGTGGCCATACTTGTCACACCTAAAACATTGAATGTGAGATAAATCCTTCTTTTTTTTCGGTTCTGAAACAAAATCTGGTTCTCTGTCTCTATACCTCTTTCTTCTTTTGCCTCTTTCCATAGAAGTATGAGTAGCAAGGACTTGATTTTCCACATCATAATAGTTACGCCCAATTCCTCTTGTTGCCAACCTTGACTCTTCTTGAATCCAATCAGCTCAAAGGTGATCAAACTTGGGTAACTTGGATCTCCCATTGATGCTTTGAATGAAGGGTTCCCAAGTTTGAGGGAGACCATTAAGTGCCATCATAACAATAAAGATCTCTGTCAGCAATATTGTCCCCAATAGTGCTCAACTGATTTCTCAAATCAGTAATCTTCATAAAGAATGAGATGACCGATTCATCTTTATCCATTTTTACATTGTGAAGTTGTTGCCTTAAGGTGAGAGCTCTGCTGGTGTTGTTGATCTCATACATGCCTTCCAAGGTTTTGAACATATCTCTAGCTGAAGACATCTTGGAAATGATAGGTACAAGATGATCCTTCACAGAGTTAATCAGGATCTTCTTTGCTGTGACAAAATTCTTCTTGAATTGGAGTTTCTTTTCTTGATCTTCAGGCTCAGGCTGATCTTTTCCTTCTACAAACTGAAGAAGATCATTTTCCTCAAGAGTAACAAGGATTTTGATCTTCCACGAATTGAAATTCGAAGCTCCATCAAGTCTGTCTTCAACCTTCAAACCGTACACCATTGTCACTGCTGGAAATTGCTTGTTGAAGATGAAGTAGGAGGAAGAGCTTCGCTGCTATCAGATAATCTGATCACGATCGATTCAAATCCGCTCTGATACCTTGTTGTTTTTAGATCAGACTAATAGCAATAACCAGAAATAACACAATGAACATACAAAACACAAGAGTACCCTGGGAAAACCTCCCTCTTGGAGGGGAAAACCCAGCAACAAAATCTCAACTTGTATTAGGCAATAATCAGACTGTGACTTTACAATTTTGCTTCAACACATGAAGCAATATGAACACCAGAATATAACTTTATGCTAGGGCACACAGTAGTATGAACCATAGTTCCCAGACTCGGACTCGGCAAGGCTGACTCGACTCGTGACTCGGCTATGACTTGGCAATGAGTCGGCAAAATAAAAAAACCCTTGAAATTAAGAGATTTTTAACAATTTAAAACTTGTTTCATGCACCCATTATTGAATATAGCCCAATTATAATGTGTGCTAGCTTGTTATGCCATGAAAGGCACGCTGGTAGAGTATCTACTTGTTTGGGGCTTCTGTTTAGTATTTTCTTTGGCCAAATTGAAATTTTGGGAGCATCAACATGAGACATCATGAATATCTTCACTTGGAAACTGTAAGAGGTGCTTGTGTATGGTAGCATTAAATAGTGTGCTTGTTGAACTTAGGTTTTACCTTGGGACAATAGTTGACCTTGGTCTTTCTTGGACCTCTTAGTTTTTAGGCTATATATATGTTGGATGGAAGGGGGAATTGTGAGGCCAGAAGGGTTTGAAAATATGCTCCTCAAAGACATGTCCCTTGCCAAAAATAACCTTGTGCCCCATGGGGGGATTTTTTGGGATGTGGGGACAGGTAGGAAATGTCCCCAACTCAACCCCTTTTTTCAAAATTTTAAGAAACATCCTTGTTGTGAGGTACTCACACATCGCCCCATTGCAAATGAAGACCCCCACTTTTTGCTTTCTAGGGTTAGCTCTTTTAGTTTTGTTGTTGGTCGTTTTAGTGTCTTAGCCTTTGCATTGAAGGGATTGAGTTTCTCAAAGGTCATCAAATTAGGTGGATCTCCTCAAGGTGGAGTGAAGGAGGTTAGGTCAGTTGAGTGATTAGGGGTTATTTAGATCATTCCTAGGGTTTTTGTGTACTATCTGGTCACGCTTCAAGTTGCTAAATCAAACCTTGGTTGGATGCATAGTGTCCTCCTAGGTCCCGTCCCTTACATTAAGGTCAGAGTGAACTCACCTTAAAAGTCTGGAATGTCATCCTGATCCTGAAATGGCCTGAAATTTGACTAAGTCTGGAAATTTGAAGGATCCTCCAAAAACTAGATTTTGCATTATAACTCATGGAGGTCTGAAACCACTCTCAAACATCCTGACAATATATATGGAATATAACTTAAAGTATAAGAACTTATACTTAAATGTTATATTCCATATATGAATCTTGACGGAGAGACTAACTTGTCAAACAAGTCAAAACATTGACCTGTCGTGGCCGAGTCTTGGAGCTTGAACTTGGCGAGTTTTGCCATAACTCGCCTGACTCGCGAGTCAGGCGAGTTATGGTCAAAACTCGCCCAGTCCAAGTCCCGAGTCAGCAAAACTTGCCGAGCTTGGCTCGACTCGCCAACTCGGCGAACTCGCTTGACTCGCGGCGAGTTTGGGAACTCTATGAAGTTATGAACAGCACCATGAAAATCTGAGTTATAACAAACGTATCTGCAATTATCCTTCACTGAGAATGATGCCCTAATCAGAGAGGACAATTCGCTGATTAAGGAGACCCGTAGCAGACCATGTTTGAGGTTCGCTGCTCCAGAATTAGTTCGCTGTTCTTGAAGATGAATTCGCTGATCTTTATGATGAAATTCGCTGCCCGTGGAGGTGTATTTGCTGGTTGGATAACTTCACTACTGATGAAGGATGTAGTTTGCTGATTGCTTGATAGTTGATAATGATTAAGAAAGACAATGTTCCTTGTATACATATATATGACTCAGCCACCCAATTCATCCTAGGTCGGCATACAAGGATAGTAATATAATGTTCTAAACTTGGTGCCCAATATAGGGTCAGCCCCATCCACAAGTTACATCGCCCATTATAGGGCCAGACCAAATAACAAGTTATATTTCATTTTGCACATTTAATGTGACTAAGGCCGACAGGCCAATTAGTCACCCACAAGTGCTAGGTCGGCCCTAGAAGGAATCCGACCTAGCTACAAACATCAACACAGAGAAGAATGTTAGTATGATGATCAAAACTGAACCACTGGTTGGGTATCAAAACACAATCAAATTATCATTGTATCTTACTTTGTTTGGAGAACACATATTTTTCTGGACACTTTTCTTGTACATGATTCTTTGTTTAGTCTCTTCAAATCAACATGTATACAGACCTGTGAATGTTGGCTAATAGAGGAGAAAAACAGTTAAAACAGATGTCGGATTCTCACTGTCTTTGATAGTTGTTTAGACGTTGCATTATTTATTATTCATTTATGAGAAAGAGTTTTCTTTTGTGAAGAATATTGAAGATTGTTTCTTTCTTGTTTGTGAAGCACATCGAATGTAAATAAGAGGCTATTGTCTTAACTAAACAACAATTATAACTGATGTTACAACTGTCAACTAACTCGGTTAAGGTTAGTGTACAAACTTCTTTTATATATTGGTGTGTGAAAAAGAGATGGTAATGTTCTGAAAATTCGTGAAAGGCAGACTTATATTAGTAATCAGAAATTGATTCAAAAGTCATGATTGATATATCGTATCATTGAGAATAAGCAGTGAAAAGGGCATTCATAATGCTGTTCAATATGAAACAAAGTCACAGCGAGTTTTGGTGAGGTTATTCTGATCAGTATATCTGAAGTTGTTATTTTGAGAGTCTCTTAGGCACAAGCTTCAAATGATATAAAACCAGTTTTAACAGTGGTGCATTTGTTTTCTTTCAATGACTGTTTCAAGTTTGTTTAAACAGATTTACTGAAGGCTGCTGAGGAACACAGAGATTGTGAGGATTCATATGCAGATTGGATTTGAATTAGTTCAGGATATTTGAATATTTATATTGTCCAGTTTGTAATATTTCTGAAGGAGTACATTGTCTGGTTTTGAAAAGCTTTTATTTATATATCTTCAGAATATGTAAAGCACATTGTTGCAGATTTGATTCAGTTATATTTTACTTGTAATATTCTTTTAGTTGGTGCTATAAGGGTTCTGAGTTGGTGCTCAGATTGACAAGGTTGTGGCTGTGAGGGTTGGTGCTCTCAAGCAGAGATTTTGGTGGGTTGGTGCCCATCAAAAAGTTGTAAACAAGAACACTTGTGAGGCTGGATTAGGACATTCGATCCTAGCAGCATTTCTCACCGTGATTTTTCCATCCTGGGTTTCCACGTAAAATCTTGTCCACTGTTCTTTGTGTGATTGTATTACTCTTTGTTTCAGTTGTTATTACTTTCAGATTTCAGTTTGAAGTTTAAAAGGTTTTTGATTGCAATAAGGATTAACAAGTTTTTGCATCTACTACTGATTCACCTGGGCTGGCCTCCCCCCCCAACCTTTCTCAGTAGTAGGATTGTGTTCTACAAGAAACACTGTCAAAATTTAGCTTCAAAACTATGAAACCACTTATAAGTTGCAGTATGTATTTTATTCTTTATGCCTTTCTGATCTTTTTTCTCAAACATCAATTATCTATAAAACTATGACACATCCATAATGAATTCCACCATGCATCATTCAACAATTGAGATCTGAGACAGTATAGTTGGACTAGGCACACCCAAAACATACCAGGATTGCTAGGTAGACATCCTTACTATGTATGTCTCAGTACATACCACTAGTCACCCCAAACTAGAGTCATCCTGGAGATTAAGAACGGATGTATAAACCAACATTGTAATCAAAGATCATCAATAGTTAAACCATTATCATGTAGAATGCAAACATCAGTAGTGTGTCCATTTTACTTGACCTGACAATGCCACCTTAACTAGTGAAAGAACTGGAGTCGTGAAGTGGGGAATACAGAACGTAAAGGTTGTAATACCCAGGTAAATAAAACTATCCACAATCTTGAGGAACACAAATGGTAACAGGGGCCATACCATAAGCTGAAGGTTGACTATACATCTGTTTGTGTAGCATGACCCCCTCATGGAAGCTAATATTAGGCCACCCGCCAAAAATGCTATGTATTTAATATAAAAGAATATACTATGCAATCTACTACTAATACTCTAGATGCTTGAGACAAAATGTATCCTGAAATATGTGTGGGTCTTATACAATAATACATTATCTGTCTTGAACATCGACAACATGAGTAAAACTATCAATACAATAATGAAGTGTGTCTGTCAATGGAGTCTTCAAATGCCTTGAGAAGCTGCCATCATCAAACTATATGCTAGACCAAATCCATCATAATATAAGCATGATCAGAGAAGTAAACAGATGAGACAAGAATGGAAAGAATCCAATACAATATAATAGTGGAGAGACTTCCCATAGGGTCATCAAATGCTTTGAGAAGTTTCCATCATCAAACTATATGCTAGATCAAATCTATTGTAATATAAGTATGATCAGAGAAGTAAACAGATGAGACAAGAATGGAAAGGACCCAATACAATATAACAGAGGAGAATTGTAGGGACATCAAATGCCTCGAGAATCTGAGATGCATCAATCATCAAACCATATGCTAGACCAAATCCATTACCATATAAGTATGACCATTGATGTAAACAAATGGGACAAGAATGGGATATCCAAACTGATCTCAGATACCCTCACAGTGGCATTTCTTATCCATTAGGTCTGAGTAATTATGGCTGCAATTGATGTGCAGCCACTGACTCGCTACAAACAAAAGCTAATGATAGGATAGATGTACTCTTGTCAATTTAGAAATCAATCAGAAATCCCAAAATTGGGCGGCCATAGATACATGTAAAGCAGCTTTTATGGACAGGATATAGATAACAGGTGTTTAGGAAATCAAATATGAACACTACTTGCACCAACTGAAGAAAAACTATTCATACAGCAAGCAAAAAATCATAGCTGAAGTTGACAGTTTTTAACCAAAGCCTATAAATGAACCAGGCTGCATGAAAATCATTTATAGGTTGAATGAAGTGGACAAGTAACTAGAACTAAATGCCATACACAGGAAACTGTCTTAGATCCATTTTAACTCCGATATTAATTTGTTTGGCAGCAACAAACCCCAGAACATACTAAATTACAGCTGGTAGATATTAATTAATGCTAAAGTTCTGCAAAAAGAGAATTACTTCTCAATCAAGGAATTCCTTAAAGAACTAGGTATGGTGGCCAGGTATACATAATCATCTACCCTCATCAGGAATAATCAGTGCAGTAGAGAAGAGCCTAGATTGTTGAAGAATATTATGACTCGTGGAAGCAATAACTGATTGGAGTGGAGTTTATTTGTTTCAGTTCATAAAATTATCATGTTTGTTCAATCATCTTGGGATGTTCATGTTTGCAATAATTATTTTTTGTCTGGCCATCATGAGACCCTGTCAAGATCTTAAAACTTTCAAGGACCATAATTTTGTCATGTAGACTCAAAATTGAGTGACCTTTTTCTGATTTTTAATAATTTTTTGAGAGGATTAGAAATGGTGCCATCAAATTCACTATTTTTTTGGTCTCTCTATGGCAATGCCAAGTTGCTAATCTTGTCTTGCAATGACAGTACTTTATAGGGAGCAGAACTTTGTCATCCAGATTCAAAATTGGATGTTGTTTTGTTTTACTTTACCGAGGGTATGTAATGGTGCTACTGCTACGGATTCAAAAACTTTTGTGGTTTCTCTATTGTGACAACATGTTTTTAGCCAAATTCGTGGTCTTGCAATAGCGATAGCAACTAAAGAAATTTAGAAAGAAGCCCAACTCTTAGATATCATCTATAAAACTTGAGGTGTCTTAGTGGAATTGCCTTATGAAGTGTTATGGTATGTAGTAATTAATTTGATAACAGATTAATCAACTTGAACTCGAGTAAAAACAGTATTCTTGTAATGCTCAGAAGATGAATTGCTTCACCTTCTCATCACACAGTTCCTTTTTAACAACTTCAGTATGTCAATTTCTACGAAACAATACGAAGGGATTGATGTGCTGGTGGAATTGAAGACAAGACAAATGAATTTTGAAAACCAAGTGCATGAAGCTAGCCAATTCTTTTTTGGGGTATAAAAGATTTTGAATGTGAAAAATCTTAGAATATGTGTTTTTATGTTCATATTGCTGTGCATGTATTCATTTCTGCAGTATTAATAAAATGAAATTGTGTGTGAATTTTGGCTGTGTTTTTGCTTTCAGTCCCGAGTTCTCGGTAGTAATTCAGTTGATCTCGATCGCTCCATCAGTTTTGGTATCAGACCAAAATTTGAAGAAGCTTGTGTAGAAGTGTAAAAAATGGCTCACAGAGGAGTAGCTCTTGGAAGGACAAGAGGTCGACAATCAAAAGCTGTTGGTCTTGTTGAGATGATGAAAAGCCTGCAAACTTAATTAATAATTAGGTATCATTGAAGCAGATTGACAAAGAGGAGTTGCTGTGGAAATAAGCGAGGAAACTAATGATGAGAAGGAAGCAACATGAAGTAAACCATTTGAAGAAGAGCCCTGACTTGTAGTGATCCTAATCCAAACCTTTCTGGAAATTAGGAGGCAAGCTAAAATGTAATACTACTTTTGCTGGAAGTTTAAATCTCGAGCAGTTGATAGATGGATTACAAAGACGAGTATTTGGAGCATAAACAATTAGAGGATACTTAGAGTTATATCGACATGTACAAAGTTGAAAGGTCGTTCATGGTTTTGGTAGAAAGATGTGCAATTAGAAAGAAATGGAATTGAAAAAAGAAACGAACATGGATTTTGGTGGTTCCAAAACTTTGATTTTCCTTTGCCTAATTTTTCTAAACTCAAAAGAATTCTTTTTTTTCTTCTTCAGTTAAGTTTGCTTAAGATCGCACGAATAATATTTAGAATATAGAAGATATTGAGGCAGATGCATTCCGAGGGCAAAATAACATGCAATTCAACATAACTATAAAAAAATTGAGGAAAATTAAGATGAAAACAGTTCATCATGCGGAGTGAGTGATTCCCATTTTATAGTACGATTGAAAATAGCAAAATATACATATCAATCACCCATTTAAGAATTATTTAAAATAAATTAGATATAATATTAAATTAAAAATTACAAAACCATTAATTCTATAAAAATTGGAAAATAATTACTAAATAAAATAAGTTAATAAGATTAAAAATTGGAAAATAATTACTAAATAAAATAAGTTAAATAATCTTATTAATTTTTTTAAAAAGATTTTAAATAATTCAATTAAGAAAATATATGTTGGAACAAATTGTTTAGTGATTTAAAGATAAGAACAAAAAAAATGAAAGAAGCTTTTGGTTAAATTAAAGATACAAAGTAGGAGGTGTTACCAACTCTTGAAATAAATTAAATCATAAAAAAATAGAAGATAGGAGATGTGTAAATAAAATTTTATTTTTAGGTGTTTGATGGGTAAGGAAAGTGTAAAACTCTTAGTTTGTCTAAAGTGTATTTTATTGTGATCTTGAATAGTGAGAACAATTATGAAAGTATCTTTTAAGTATGTTTATAGTTCTTTTTATAGTTCTTTTGGAAATTAATTTTGTTTGAAATATTGACATTTGAAATGTATGGTACAACTCAAAATCTCATCGAGGGTTTTAATTTGAATTTGATTGTATGTCTTGGTAGTCTTGGTAGTCTTGGTATATATTTTATACAGACAATTGATTGTAGACGATATTTTATGGCTTTATATTTTGTTTGATTAACCTTCATTTCCTAATTCATTAGATTGATTCTTGCCACTATTTGAATTCTTCATGATCATTGTCCTAGTAAGTCTCTTCAATTTTTTCTTCATGACCTAGTCAATATGTGAAACCTAAAGAAGGTTAAATAATTATTTTTATTACATTAGTACAAGACAAGTATCTATACTATTTCATTATATGTATTGATTAGTTTTTTTATTAGTAGTTATTTTTCAATTATATGATTTGCCTATTAATTGGGTACTAGACCTATGTATCTTACTAGACTACCTTGGAGAGTTCAATGCCTAAATGTTTGGGCTACACCCATTGCTAAAAAAATGTTCACGATCTTATTTGATTTCATTTTAAGCCTAATATTATTTTCCTTCATAAAATAAAACCTTTTGTGGAGGAGACATAAGTTCTTTCTTCTACCCTTTGGAAACATATTCAATGTCAATGTGTTTAAGCTCAAGGTTGTGTATTTGATTGAATATGTTCTATTTTATCATCTAATATTTATACTCATATTGGTTTTCAAGAAAAGGTCTTCTTGTGGTATTGTATTCAAGTTGTTCATTATTTTTTCTTTATTCCTATAATTTTATTGAGAAAATTGATAGTAAAAAATTAAATAGAGAAGTAATAAGTACAAAAACACAAATATTTGCATACAACACCTAGTAATCTACCAAGAAATTTTTTTGAGCAAAGATCTTTCAATTGTATTATCTCAACAAAAAATTGTTCTTACAAAAATCTATAAATCATAACAAAAAATATGACTTGCATAGCTATACAACATCTCTTTTATTAGCATTATTAGTTTTAACAAACAATTGCCCGTTATAGCTTTTGTGATTGTCGTCTTTGAGCGTCTTGAAGCTTCTACATTTGCAGTTGGGAATTTGGGCCTCTAAACGATTCCTCCCCATGCGCCTTCTTCTCCACCATATGTAGTTGCTGCATGTTCTGTTGCAGCTGCTTTTGCTACCCCTAGCCCTATTTTGTATGGGGTTACAAAGACTTTGTGCTGCCCTCAATGACTCCTCCCTTGGTGCCTACCCCTCCACCCTCTCCACAGGCTGTGGGTGCGTCGATTGCTGTTGCGAATGGTGGTATGACTAGGACTTCTATTGGTTGTGCCTCTTATTACCGATGTGGCCTTTGCTGGCCCCTTGGTTGCTACTGGTGTGGCCTTCTTTGGCCTTGAGGCTTCTTCTCTTGTTGCTCTCGTTTTGCAGCAACAGTCTACTCTTGGTGAGTCTATTCCAAATGTTGTTCCACAACAACAATCTGCTCCAGTTGCGAATAAAAATGTTGAGGGGATCTCCTCACTTGATCATTCTTAATTGCCTAGATCATTGTTTGTCACAAGTGGAAAGGGAAATCTCCTCCCCCCACCTCCTAGCCCCAAACTCCTCTGAATTGAGTTTTGGGTGTTTCTCCCCACTCTTGAGTTGAGTCCTTTTGGGTTGTTAGTGGTTTGGTAGGCCTTTAATAGTGGTCTTTTGGCTTGTTGTTTAAGGCATGTCTGACTTGAGATTGTTCAGGGTCAACACCCTTGTTTTGCTACGATTCTTTTTTCCACCTATATATGAGTTGTTTGTATATAGGGCCAACACCCTTGTTTTTGCTACTTATTTAACCAAAAACTTCTCTATTATTGAATCATCTTCAAAGAAGGCTTTCTCCAAATAGAAAGTGCGATTTGTACAACTACACATCAATCATATGTCACACGGTTGTCTAATTAATAAATATTACGAAAAAAATTGACTTCACATATCAATAGATTTTTGTTGAGGATTTTAAAGTCATTCTTTATCTTGAGGAGAAACTTAGAGCTATGTATATGCTTTTATTAATATTCAATTATGTTTTTTTATAATATCTCTCTTTTTTTAAATCTTGTGGATGTATCATCAACCACATACATTGAAGTGTAGATAACCCAATGGTAGGCTTTACAATTGGCGAATAGGAGATGTGGTCTTGAATCTACTTCAAAATGACTGGATATGTTTTTGGTATCTAATTATTTTAGAAATTTGATAATGGCATAGTTTAGATGATTTTCCCATTAATATAAATATTTTATTTAATAGAAAAAGGCCATATTCAAGTTCCAATTAATGTGGCTTTACGATAAATATTTACATGATAAACTGATAAGGGGGTGGAATGTAAGAAATCCTTCCTTTTGAATTGCTAGGCATTCCCTTTAAAAGGTTTCAATATATAAATTTCAAACATGAAAGATGAAACAAATTTAGTTTTTTTGAAATTTTTTGGTAGAAGAGACAAGTGCGAGAAAAATTGATTGATGTTAGTCATAAAATAAAAGAGTTTGGTATGACTTGAGAACATCTTATGGAATAATACTTTTTTTCCAAAGAACTCCATAAATGGGATATTTTTGAAGAGATTTTCTAAAAGTAGCAATTGAGAATTACTTGGCTTCAAGAGGGTAAAAAAAATACTTCGCAATTTGCAAACCCTCGCACTCCAAACCAGTAGCTTCAACAATATACTGAGGAGTCACAGTAAATTGAAGACTTCCAATAGTCACCCTACCCTTGAACCAAGAGTGGGAAAACTTTAAGGTTAGGGAATCATTATAGCCTTGCATGGCCTGAAAGAATGGCGTATACCTAGCCTTGACAAAAACCTTGCCTTGACAAAAACATCCCAAAGCTCCACATTTTGTTGAAGGTTGTTGCAATTGACTGGTTATGTCCAAAGAGTGCCAAATTTAGACACTGAAATTTTAGATTTTAAAACAAAATGACATATTGCAAGTTTACGATTTCATTGATGGTGAATAAACTAATTAGATACGAAGCAACACGATTCTAAACAAGAAAATAAGACATTACTTTAATAAACTAAATTTTAGATTAATAAATGCATCAAAATAATCAAATCAATAAATACATCAAAATAATCAAATCACATATTAAAATAATACTCATAACTTCAACACACAAAAAATAAAACTAAAATAAGTATTAATCTACAATTATATTCTCTATACATTAAAATAAGAAACGATAGAGTCGTTGAAAGTTTTTAAAGCCTTTGCAGAAAATTCATTTTATTAGAATCTGCAATCAACGCGTCCTGCGGGAACACATTTCATTTAGGAAATTTGTCAAACAGTTCACATGCCTTGTCTATGCTTCCAAATTTTGTACATCCTGCGATGATGACATTCTGTCAAACAATTCGTCTGCCTTGTATGCTTACATTTGTTTTGCATACATATCTACCAGGGTGGTTGTAGCAACATCATCTCAACATTGATGACGCGAGGTGACGATGTATGAATAATTTACCCTGCGAAAGATGTCCATGTCCTGTTCTGCTTTAGATGCCTTCCACATCTTGTTTAATGTTTGCACCGTATGTCCTGGCGGGAACAGTTCAAATTTGAAATTAACGGAGAGGATTCCAAACGGAAACGGGAATGAACATTGGCGACGGGAATCGGCCCACAACACGGTCACACAAAAGATCGAAGTGGCTTAGTGTGTGCTGTTCAAGGATGGCCAATCTCTCTTGAGTTGAACATGAAATGAAAATGATTTTGATTAAAAATACATTATTTGATGGGTGCAATTATATACGAGGGAATACTCAGGTACATTTTAAAATTTCATATGAAGATATGTGGATGAGATTTCTTTAGATTTTTAATGGAGGTGTAAGACTTTGGCCATTTCATGCTTGAATCGTTTTTCACTTGGGATTACCTTCTTATTTTATTTAATGAGAAATACACATGTTTAGATCTTTACTCTTGTCAATGAATCTATAAACATGAAGAGGAGGATCAAGGAAGGATTTTAGCCACAAATCTGCTCTTGTTTTTATCCCTTATCCAATTCCCAATGAAAATCCAATGACATCTTTTGTGAAGCCTATAAGGCTAGCATTGGCCTACAACCAATTTCTGATTAATAAGAATGCTCCTACTTATTATATTATCATTATGTTGGCCCATATATATGTTATAGGCTATATTTTTCTTTATTGATTTCCACAAGATTTACAATTATGTTATCTTTCAAATTTTGTGTCTCCTTGTTCTATTTTGTGATCTTCTATCTTTCCATATGCTTTGTGATGCATTGTTTCATACCACATTTCTTTCCCTTCCCATGTTGTGACCTTTTATTTATGTTACTTGTTATGGCATTATCTTTTCATGTTTTTACCATTGCAACAAGGGGGCCTAGCTTAAAAAGCACACACTAAGCCTTTCAAACTGATCAAAACATTTTATTTTGTCATTTTGCAAAATAATGAGACCATTTTTGGAAAATGTGGAAGGAAGAAGTGTGGAAAATGTGGAAGCAACGATATTGTTGTGAACTATTTATAAAATTGAAACATAGGCAATCTATAAATTGCGAAACAGACACAGGGAAAATAATTACACACCTTTCACAACAAAAAACTACAACTGGGAAATGTATGAATTGAATTGTAGGTGCAGGTTTCATGAACAAGGCCCTAAATAGTCTACAAAATGACAAAATTAAATGTTTTGATCGGTTTGAAAGGCTTAGTGTGTTCTTTTTAAGCTAGGCCAGAGAGATCTAGCTACCTATAGATAATATCAATTGGGATTGTAGTGTAAAATTTTGTGTATCAACTCGTTAAATCAAACACCACATTCAATGAAACATTACAAGAGAGAGTAAAACAAATAAACTAATTAGAAAACTCCCTCAAATTGTCCCATTGTTCTCTATTCTTAAGGACCTTGCGGGTTTAGATGCTGGCTCTCAGATGCATGATTGCAAGATGACTACCTAAGAAACGAGAGTGAAATGATGCAATTCTATAATCTAGATGATGATGGGAAATTCTAAATTATCATGATGGCTATGCTATGAATGCAATGATCCTATTAATATGCTAAATTATGATACTAAAACTATAAACATGCTTATGAAAATGATGCTAATGATGCTATGATTAAAATTGCTAGGATCTTAAGATTGCTAAGGGTCCTCTCATGGCTAAGAAGAGAGCTATTTGTAGATTTTCCAAAGCCAAAGCTGAGGTGGCAAGATTCAATGACGAAGATTTGGTCTAGAGAGATTAACGGTCGAAAATGAGGAAGTTAGAGAGGAGGTTGAAGGATAGGACACTTGTCATCTCTAGAGGGACAAGTGTCAAGGAATCTCCAACAAGTGCCAACAAGAAGGCAAGTGGCAAGGTGATGAAGGACATGTGGCAAAGATGCCATGTGTCCTCAAGAGAAGATAACCAACCCACAAGAGGTTAGGATGAGGAAGTTGGAGAAGATAGGGTTAGTTAAACCCATGGTTAGGTGAGATGGGTTAGGCTAGAATGTGGTTAGGTTAGGTGGTTAAAGGTTAGGACACATGTGCCCAAATTTGAATTAAAAATTTAAATTTAATGATGATGAATAATTAAATAAACAAACTAATTAAATTTGCTTATTTAATTAGAAAAATAGAAGAAATGAATTAAGGTGGGAGGAATTAGAAATAATGTTCAACTATATAAATAAATTATTAAATTTATTTATATAGTAGAGCAATAAAAGACTACAATTAATTAAATAACTTCGTATTTAATCAGTTATCTCCAGACCAATTTTGAGTGTATACATTTTGCTCCTCTTTGAAGCGATGTGTGGCAACACATTGGTTCAAAGAAAAATTCATTTGATGCACAAAATGATGCTCCAGACGATGATACTAATGAAAAATTTCGACCGTTGCCCTAGATTTCGAGAATAACGTGGTAATGTGTGTATGTTCCCTCGAGAGATGAATCAATTTTTTTTGAATATTTTAGAATTTTTAATGATTTTTGCCACACATCGCTTCAAAGAAAAATTCATTTGATGCACAAAATGATGCTCCAGACGATGATATTGATGAAAAATTTCAGCCGTTGCCCTAGGTTTCGAGAATAACGTGGTAATGTGTGTATGTTCCCTCGAGAGATGAATCAATTTTTTTTGAATATTTTAGAATTTTTAATGATTTTTGACGTTTTTATTGATTTTTGAATTTTTTTTTATTTTGCGAAAATTTTCAAAATTTCTCTATTGATTCATCTCCTGATAGAAATGAGAAAACGAGGAGGCTTTAAAAAATTAATTAATTTGAAAAATAAAACAATGCCACTTGATTCCCTCCCTTCTCACATCTTAAAAGGTTAAAAGTGAAATAGATTTGCCATTTCCATTCATTTGTACTTGGTAATTTGAAGATTGGATCTATGAAGAAAAAATGGTTATCCCACATCGAGATCACCAATTTGAGAGAGTATAGTGATACCAGCGGCCTCCACAGTACGATCCTCTAGTACGTACCCCGAAATCTTCTCATTGTATGATTTTTTTTGATTTTTAGCATTTTT
Organism: Cryptomeria japonica; assembly: GCF_030272615.1. NCBI lineage: Eukaryota > Viridiplantae > Streptophyta > Pinopsida > Cupressales > Cupressaceae > Cryptomeria > Cryptomeria japonica. Next base: position 197,079,273 of record NC_081407.1, on the reverse strand, counting down.
TTTTTCAAAATTTCGAGCACAAATTTGTTGTTTTAGCGCTTTTGGTGTTTGTTCTAGCGTATTTGGTCATTGTTTTAGCGTTTTAAATGTTTTAGCGCATCCGTTCATCGTTTTAGCGCTTAGCTGATGAACATTAGCATTTTTTCGTGATTTTAGTGCCTTGAGTCTATGATTTAGCGCATTAGTACTAAACATTAGCGTTTTCATGCTTTTAGCATTTTCGGTCATTGGATTAGCACATTGATGATTATCTTTAGCGTTTTCATGATTTTAGTGCAAAGGGTGTTTAGAGTAGCGCATATATGATTAACATTAGTGCATACCTGAGTTTTAGCGCTTTGATGGTAAGTTTTAGCACTTTGATGGTAAGTTTTGGTGCTCTGGTGGCGTAGAATAACGCATCAAGATTTTTAGCGTTGTCATGTTATTTTATAGCGTTCTGATAGGACAAATTAGCGTTTCAGTACTTGAATGAAAAAAAATGATTTTGTGTCCTCCCATTTGATTTGTTTTGCTCAGTTCTGATTATCATGATGTTAATTGATCGATAGGATAAATGATAATGATCTCATGATGAATGAGAGTTAATGAGAAATGCTCAACGAGATTGATTGAATCTCACATGAGCTGAGTAGGTTGATAGATAGATTGATAAATCAAATGTTGATTCAATGATGTGATATGATTGTAGGAGAACTTAGGTGTTTTGCAGTCTTGGGAAAGTTTCTCGAAGATACGACAGTCGATACCCTGTCTGGTACAGGCGGATCTCGACATTATCACCAGATGCAGATTGTCATCATTGCTTGACATGACCCGATATATGATTAACCAGGGTTTATTGACAACATTGGCTGAGAGATGGTATAATGAGCATAATACTTTTCATTTACTCACCAGTGAGATGACAGTGATGTTGGAGGACGTCTACAGGATCCTGTGGATTTTGATGATTGGTGACATAGTGATGTATGACGTGACCGAGTAGGGTGGGACTAATGTACTTCGGTGGATTTTCTATGATGACCAGATTTGTGGTTATGATATCTCCTAACAGGAGATGGTTGATCTATATGAGCCCTTACTATTTGTTCTTGCTGGGTTCATTGGTGGATTCCTTTGTCCCGACCATAGGTCTAAGGGACTGTGTGTTGGCTGGGGTCGAGTACTAGAGAGGATGGTGACATAGGGTACATGTTATTCTCGGGGTTCTTGCGCTCACCTATTTATACCATGATCTTCATCAGGTAGTATACCTTGGTGCTACCAGTTTATCAACAGGTGTCACATTATTACAGATTTGGGCTTGGGATCATCTGGCTATTACTAGACCTTTGACAAATAGGGAGCGACCGGTAGGGAGACCCTATGTTTTTGGATATACAAGTGTTGTTGTCCAGCAAAAGCTAGGAAAACTTGAGTATTGGCGACGAGTTTTAGATGATCTTGACACAGTGATCTACAAGTCGTATTTGGATTGCAAGCCGTGGGCAAAGGATGCACTCGAGATGCCATACGTATTCAATACTAGATATCTGATTGGATCTACCCCCTTCATTATTGAGCACTTCATTGTCACCCAGGTGTTGAGATAGTATGGCCGAATACAGGGATTCCCACAGGGGATTGCATTGTATGCATGCCGACAACAGGATGTGGCAGACTGGGGACCTACCATCTCCTATGAGTTAGCTTGTACGAAGTACATTTCTCTTGGTGCACAGGCTTGGAAATACCTACCAGGCACTTATGATGGGGGCACAGTGACAAAGTATGCATAGTATTTTCTCACTCATACATTCCCCAGATTATCATGTCCAGATGAGCCCATGCCAGCTTTGATGATGGTGATGACTAGCCACCTTAGAGGGAACCGAGACGAAGGAGAGGTGGAGATGAGGGTGGAGAGGGTGGTGGTGATGGAGGAGGAGATGGTGGTGATGGTGGACATGGTGGTAGTGGCAGCTCTAGGCAACAGAGGTAGTAGAGATAGCTACCCTTTGACTGAGAGAGGGTAGTGAGGAGGAGACCTGGGAGACTTCCTTCATAGGGCACAGATACTGCAGGAGCTATGAGACAGGATATAGGGATAATGGGTGCAACTAGCTAGGCATCAACACAGGCACAAACATGGCCACAACAGGTTGTACACATCAAGGTGTCATCTCATCAGCAAGGAGCATAGATAGCTGCTTTGTAGTCCATGGTACATGGCTTACAGAGACAACTAGCACAGGTACATGGTCAATTGACACAGGCCCAGACATAGATTGCCTCTCTGACAATAGAGAGAAATGCGTTTGTGGATAGAGCTGAGAGGGTACAGAGGTTGGCCAAGGCACCAACGCAAGTGAGACTATTAGGGCCATACAACATTCTACTTGAGAGACAGAGTACTACTGACAATTATATTACTCTACTATTCTTGCGGAGCAACAAGCTCCAAGTTTTGCATAGGCTACTAGTACCAGATCAGGATAGAGTCAGTCATAGACTGAGAGTAGGGCTATGATAGAGCCACTACGTAGAGATCCTGGAAATCCTAATGTAGGCCCATTTGGAGGTGTAGCAATAGGAGAGTTGGTGAGACCTTCATCGTCTGGAGAGAGATCAACCCAACATCCCACTTGATGTGTGGATATTTTGATATTTTGTGCCCCATTTGCTACATATGCTATATCATTCTGATGTATACACATTTTGATTTAAACATTACATGATTCTTGCAATTTTTTTTTTTATGTATCTCTTATACTAATGGGATATCATTGTACACTTGACATTGATTATTTTGATTATATGAGATGCATCAAAGACTTGATGAAGTGTCTATATGCTCTATGATGTGATGGATTCACTTATTTACATTATGGATGCATTTACTTTTTACATGCTTTACTTGACTTACCTGATGAATGTATGCATTTACTTACTTATCTAAATGATCTCATGAGATGCAATGCATGATGATGCTATTTATGATGTTTTATGATTATTTACTGAAATAGACTATGTCATGATTAGTGTAATCTTATGATGAAATGATACTTATATACTATGCTATGCACTTTTATGATATTACGATGCAATGGTTATTAATTTATACATATATACATGATTATGAGGATGAACGATGATAAATGTGATAATGTATATAATGAATGGATATGCAATAATCATTGTGTGACATGTGATTTTATATATGAATTTCTTTATGTATGATGCCAAATATAATGAAATGAATGACATGTGATGCAATGAATGCTAAATGAACGTATTCTTAATGATGTACTAATGGTATGAAATGCGACGGTGTATGAATGATATATGCAATGTATGGATCAACCTAATGAATGATATATGTACAATGAATCTCATGAAATGATGGATGAAAGTGATAATTAATGCAAGTAAGTGCCTATCATGAATAATTAAAATGATGGAATGCACGTTAATACTAAACTTAATAGGATAATCTATATATTTTTGTTAATGTCCAGTGCACTCAATCCCTTAATAAGAGAGATATACTGTTTTTGAATCCTCGAGCTTTGGAAATGCAAGATGCAATATGAATGCATTCTACTCTACTTTTGCAAACACTAATTTAATGCAATGCAACCTTCAGATCAGTCACTTGATCATGATTTTTATCATCATTGAGCCTTTGAAATGTGGCAAGCTAGTACAAGCACCAATGGTATAATTAGACCATGATTACTCGAGTACTATTTACCTGGATTTTGATATTGCAAGTTAACACAAGCATCGAGGTATGATTAAACCTAGATGACCCGGGTATTGCTTGCGTGCAACAAACAAACATTAATCATTTTCCTATGCAAATTCGAAATGTCATTGATGATATATGTCTAATCATGTCCTTTGACAAATTTGTGTAGTACTAATGATTAACTAACAAACAATATACAAAGAAAATATCATGCTCCTCCCTTGCTCCTCTAGTTTGAAACATCCTTGAATTACTCAGGAAGCATGATAACAAAATCAAGATACAATAATTGAACATTCCTGCTAAAGTGCTTCAACTATGATTCAAAAGATATCATCCATTGATATTTGTCATGTGTGATGTTTAATTCTATTTTGATACTTGTTAAGTTCTGATCAATGTTCAATGTTGTATGTCGATATTTCTGTTTTAGAGTGTCGTCTTGTTGTTGCTTTGCCTGTTGTGTTTACTTGTTCGATGTGGATTTCCCCCAACTAGGTTCAAGATTTTGCCCCCAGTCTAGAACCAATCATTTATTATGGATATAGACAATGATCCAAACCATGACGAGAATTGCATTTGAGGCATGATTAGGTCCAAAAGACTTTATTATGGATATGTACAATGGCGATGAATGAATGCGAGTGAAAGGATACATGAACTAATAAATGGAAGAGATAACTGACAAATAGCGTCTGTTTCTAGGTTTTCACCATTTGTTTTTATTACACTTTTTCTCTCTTTTTTTTTTTTTGTACTTTTCCTTTTTCTGATATTTTTCTATTTTTTGTTTTTTTAGACATAAAACTTCTTCAGATGTAAATTGTTGAAATTCTCTTCAAGTGAATCCCCTTTAGTTGTTGATAACTGATAAGCACCAGATCCATATGCAACTGTGATGACAAAAGGGCTTAACCAGTTTGGCTCAAACTTCCCTTTCTTTTCATGATCTTGTTGGTTACGTGGATTTTCTTTCAACACTAAGTCTCTAACTTGAAATACCCTAGGCCTGACTTGGTGATTGTAGCTCCTTGACATACTTGGCTGGTATGCTCTCAAGTGATCAAATGCATTTTGGTGATGTCCTTGCAACAATTCTAGCTCCTTTAGCTTAGACACTCACTATTCTTCATCTAGAATAAGACCCTTGATTGATACACGCAGGGAAGGTATCTCCACCTCGACAGACAATATTGCTTCAGATCTATAAACAAAAGAGTATGATGTGGCACCTGTGGGTGTGCGGATATTGGTACGATATGCCCATAGAGCAAGATTCAATTGAATATGCCAATCTCTACCAGTGTCATTGATTGTCTTCTTTCGGATTTTTAAAATTGTTTTATTGGATGCTTTTGCTTGACCATTCCCTTGCAGATAATATGGTATAGAAAATCTATGATGGATCTAAAATTTTTCACAAAGCTCCTTGACATCCTGATTCTTAAAAGGTCTTCCATTGTCTATGATGATAGAAATATGAAATTCCATATCGACAGATGATATAATTCAAGATAAAGGTAGCAATGTGTTTCCTTGTGGCTTTTACGAGAGGTACCGCCTCAATCCATTTTGTGAAGTACTCGGTAGCTGTGAGGATGAATTTGTGGCCATTGGATGAATCTTTCCTACTAGATCAAGATCCCATTGACAAAAAGGCCAACAGGTTGCTAAAGTATAAAGCTCATGAGTTGGTGCATGTATGAGATTTCCATGTATCTGACATTGATTGCACTTCTTAGCGAACTAAAAAGAATCTTTTCCATAGCTGGCCAATAATAGCCCAATCGTATGAGTTTCTTTGCCAGAGTAAGACCGCTTGAACGAGTGCCACAAATACTGTTATGAACTTATTTCAAGGCCTTCTCAGATTCTTCTAGCTCAATACACCTGAGGAGAGTACCATCTAGACCGCGTCTATAAAGTGTATTTGCGATGATAGTATAGCGAGCGGATTGTCGAATAAAGTTTCATTTTTTGTTCCTTGATAGTTCGGGAGGAAGAGTGTTATCTTCCAAGTATGTATTTATTTGGCCATAGCAAGAGGAATCAGGTTTGACTAGGTGACATATGAGCTGGCTATCAGGATAGTCATAGGTTGGGTAAAACAATTATTCCACCAGGAATTCATAATGATCTTGATTTTCTTGTGTTTGGAGCAAAGAAGCAATTGTAGCCATGTCATCTACTGCTTTATTGTCATTCCTTGGAATTTGCTCAAAAGTGATTTCCACAAAATACTTTTTGAAGTCATCAACCATCTTTTTGTAAGGCATTAGTTTGTCATCTTTTGTTTGATAATCATCATTGACTTGATTGATGATCAACTAAGAATCTCCATAAACATATAAATTGATGATATTCCATTCTATAGCCATTTTGATTCTTGTAACCAATGCCTCATATTTTGCCACGTTGTTGGTGCATGGGAAACTCAATCTGTATGACTTCAAAATAGCGTGACCTTGAGGGGTGACGAATAGTATGCCTGCTCCCGATCCATGCTAGTTATAAGAATCATCAAAATATAATTTCTAGGTTGTCTCCATGAGCGTAAGGAAAACTACATCTGGGAACTCAATATGTAATGGATTGTCATCATGCAGTGGTGCTTCAATTAACTGATATGCAATCACTTGACCTTTGATAGATTTCCTGTCAACATACTCAATGTCAAACTCGCTCAAGATCATAACCCACTTTGCTAGTCTTCCTGTCAATGTTGCTTTGCTGAGAAGATATTTTAATGGATCTGTAGTCACATAAATTTGTCCATTTTAATTAAATGAATATTTCGTATTTATTTGATTAAAAATCCACTAGCCATTAGTTAATTAAATTAATATTTAATTAATTAATCTTCAAACATTCTCCTATTAATTAAATAAATTATTCAATTTATTTTAATTAATTCATTCAACCAAATTCACACTCAATTAAATGAATAAATACTATTTACTCAATTTAATCCTCTTTCCTCTTTTAAATAAATTAAATTAAATATTTATTTAAATCATTATTCCCCCCCACTTGCATTTTCCTACAAATGCAAGTTGCAACCACAAGTTGAAATAAATTAATTTTATTTTAATTAAAATCCTATTTTCCCTCACCCACCAAATCCACTTGCACTCCTAAAACCCCCCTTCTAGATTCTTCTAACCCCTTCCTAATTAGCCTAATCCATCCCCTAATTATTGTCACATTCCTAAGCAACTTGGAGTCACTTCTCAAAGACTTCAAAGTCTTTGAAAAACATTAAATGCTTGGTGGGTTCAACAATTTAACCTCTAAAGTCTTCCAAACCACTTATGGCTCTTACATGACCATTTATGGTTAACCCCTAACTCAACCCTTATGTGACTTATGTGTCTCCTCAAGCATTTATTGCTTTGACCATGGTTATCCCTTTAACCTTTGCACAAGAGTTTATCCATTGGATAAAAGCTTTATTCTTTGAATAAAGAATTTATTCACTCAACCGAACCTTGACCTTAACTCCCAAGTTAACCTTCAGGTCATATCAAGCATTTAATGCTTATTCCATCTCCTCTCAACCTATCTCATATTGACACTTGTCATCCTGGGATTGGGTTGAAAACCATCACATGGATTGAATATCATTCAATCCTGACCCTCGTTGAGATTACTCAATCTCAACCATCCATTGCCCCATTTTCCCTATAAATAGAGCCCATTTCTTCATAATCCAGATGCCGAAAACTTGTATGTATCTAAGTTATAGATAATTTTAGAGAGCATTTAGCATATTTTACTCATATTCAATCTTTTGGTTAAAATTAACAGATAGCATTTAGATAAATCATCCTTATTTGGTTATGAAGCTTGCATTTGCATACTTTTCATAATCATCTACAATCTTGAATCTTCATAAGCATCCACAGTGCAAAAAGCTGCTGAGAGCTACACTAATTTGGAACTTAGAGAGGAGAGGAACAAGGGAGAAGGAGATAAGAGCATGGTAGAAGGCATTTGGAGATGCCTTGTTGTATTTGCTTCCATAGTTAAATATCTTATCATGTTTTTAGTGTCTCTTTTGATATGCCTGCTTAGAATAGTTTTTGGTTGATTAACACTAACGTTGTTTTTAATTCTTGCGTTTTTGTGTGTTATACGACCACAGGCTTTTGTCTAACCTTTTGCTCCATTTCGAAGAGCATCAGGATCTATTTTAGATATCAGCTTGACTGAGTGAGTTAGCATATAGTGTCACAACTTTTGAGATGCAAAAATTAATGCTAAGCAAGCTTTCTCAATAGGTGAGTAGTTGATCTCGTATCCCACTAAGGTTCTGCTGATGTAATATATGGCTCGTTCTTTCCCTTCATGATCTTGTTGCTCTAGTAAATCTCCCAGCGATACATCAGTGGTTGATATATAAAGCAACAATGGCTTGCCCTCAATCAACAACATTAACACAAGTGGATTCATCAGATATTCCTTTATCTTGTCAAAGGCCTATTCACATTTGTCATCCCATTTGAAAGGAACATTTTTATGCAATAGATGAGTAAAGGGATGACACCTATCAACTAATTGAGCGATGAATCTTCTGATGGATTGGAGTCTTCCTTGAAGAGACTGTAGCTGACTGATATTTCTAGGAGATTCCATTTTCATGATTGCCTTTACTTTAGCCACGTCCACTTCTATCCCTCACGCTGAAACAATATATTCTAGAAGCTTGCCAGATGTGACTCCAAAAGCGCATTTCTTTGGATTTAGCCGTAGCTTGTATTTTTTAATTGATCAAAAATCTTACCTAGAATTTTTAGATGTGCTTCTCCTGTGTATGATTTTGCCAATAATTCATCAATATAATCTTTCATAAAGGTGTGCATCATATCATAGAAAATTGTTGTCATCGCTCTTTGGTATGTAGCCCTTGCATTCTTGAGTCCAAAAGGCATGATGTTCCAGCAAAAAGTGACCCAAGGACATGTAAAAGCCGTCTTCTCTTGATCCTTGGGTGCTATTTTGATTTGATTGTACCCTAAGAAACCATCTATTAGAGAAAACATGGTGTGTCTAGCTATTAAGTCTACAATGATGTCTATGTTTGGTAAAGGGAAGTCAGCCTTTGGACATGCTTTATTGAGATCACTAAAGTTTGTGCATACCCTAATACTCTTGTTTGGTTTGGAAATAGGAACTATATTTGATACCCACTCGGGATATGCTACAGGTATGATAAACCCCACATCTATTAGTTTCTTCAATTCTACTTTAACAAGTAAAGCTATGTGAGGATGCATTTTTCTCAGCTTCTATTTTACTAGTTTAGCTCTTGGAGAGATATTTAAATGATGCATTATAAGACCTGGATCTAGCCTTGGCATGTTTGCATATGACTAGGCAAATTTTATTTCTCTTCTTGAAGAATTCAATGTAGTTATGCTTTTCTTGCTTTGATAATGATGTTGCTAGATGCAAAATCTTGGGATTGTTTGATGTACCAATGTTGACTGCTTCCATGGGTTCAATCAATATAGAAGATCTTTCCTAATAATATTCGGGAAGAGTGTCAAATCTCCCATCCTCTGGCACCTCAAGGAAATTTTCACCATCGGATACGCCCTTTCTTTTTACTTTTCCTTGATCTAATGTTGCCATTAAATGGGTTTTAGCATTAGATCTATTTTTTTTTTTAATTTCTTCTTTTCCGACTAAGAGATTTGGCACCCCTCAACTAGAAGATGCAATAGCGAAATCACTGGTGGAAGTTGTTTTTGGTTCTATTGCATTGAGATATAGGGCAATGGCATGGTCATTAGGAAAGATATCTATCTCAATGGGTCCATTTTTTTTCCAGTTAATAAGTTCGGGGTGCATCAAAGGTAAAGGATCATCAAATTGTTGTGTCAGAGGAATTAAAGGTCATAATGGAGATATTCAAAGTCTTCAATGATCATTTATAGGTCCATGATATTACCCTCCTCAGAATGACCCCTCGCAAGTAGTTCTTGATCATCCTCAATGGAGTTAGAATTGATAGATTGTGATTCTAATTCAAGTGGTCTGTACTTTGACATTTGTCCTTCATACGACTGAACTACATCGACATCAACATATTTTGCATAACATGGGCCTTCAGATGATTGTTCAGAATGATATGAATCTCATTCCCACTCATTAGAATTTGTTTCACTAGAAGCTTGCAATTTGAGGATTTATTCATAGAGGTTGCAAGTAGCTTCTTCTCTCTCTTTATATCAAGTTCTTCCAGTCTTCTTTCCTCTGCCTCTTCTTGCTGCTTACGAGTTGCTTCTTCTTCCCGTTGTTTGCAAATTGGTTCTTGTTCTTGTTTGCGTGTGGCTTCTTCTTCTCTCCTAATGGAAAGTTCTTGTTTTTGTTCATTTTCCTCTTCTTGTTGTTTGTGAGTTGCTTCTTCGTGTTGTTGATCCAGATTGCTCTGTCCAAACCCCAATCCTGATTTATCTTTAGCATGTTAAGAAGGAGGTTATATGAGTTCTAAGTTACCGTCTTTTCTTTTGTCTATAGGACCACTGCCGCCATAGCCCATTTTTTCGCATGATATCATATCCTTTTTCCGTATTGCTCTATTGGGATGTTGACATTGTTAACCTTTGGTTGAACTTCTTCTTCATCTTTGTATAACCATTGTAAAATATCTTCATCCTCAGTTTCTTTAGCTAGAGTCCCTGCTTTGACAAATGATCCGTCAAGTATCTTAAGGGGTTTTGAGTCTGGTTGTTGTCTTGACGTCAATGGATTTCCATATGATTTCAGAGAGGGTGGTAAATCTGGTAATGAATATTCTCCTACCCCTTTCTCTTTTAGCTGCACCTTTTTCTCAAAACTTGCCAAGATTGAAGCAAATACCTTCTCTTTGGGTGGAGCACTAGAATAAGATGCTTCTTTGTTGTGTGGCACAATAACCTCTTGCACTAGTTTCAAATTACTGCAATATTGGAAAGGATTTGAGTCTGCTGAAATTGTGATCTCTTGTCCATTATAGGGAAACTTCAAGCACTGGTGGTAAGTTGAAGGAATAGCTTGCATGTCATGGATCCATGGTCTTCCCAAAAGTATATTGTAAGATAAATTAAGGTCCAAAAATTGACACACTGTATCTTTTTGTACGAGTCCTACTCTGATTGGCAACACTACGATTCCTTTGGAGGAACACTCTTCTTCATCACAAGATTTTATTGTGATCTTTTTGCAAGGATCAACTGCATCTTCGAAATAGCCTAAGGCACGAACAAGACTTAATGAGAAAATATTTAGGCCAACTCCTCCATCTATTAGGACATGTTTAACACGTGTTTTATGGATGAGAACTTTGATATGCAAGGGAGCATTATGTGGATGTTGTAATGACATGTCGTCATTTTCAGTGAAGGATAAGCAATGGGGAGTTGTTAGGTGTCCCACCATGGTTTGGAATTGATCAACAACTAGGTCTTTAGGGATTGTGGTATGTACTAGAGCTCGTTCTAAAATCTCTTTATGCATGGGTGACAATTTTAAAAGCTCTAGTATTGATATTTGCATGGGAGTCTTCTGTAGTTGGTCCACTATATTATACTGTTTAGAAGTAGATTGTGTGTTGGTTGTAGGACTCGGTAAAGTGACCTTGGCCTTACTTCTTGTGATGGCATGTGCAAGTTTCGGTTGTTGCTTCTCTTTGACTATAATAACATTGTCCACATTATCATATGTGTGAGAAAAGTTTACTTTCTCTTTGCCTTTGTTACCCGTTGGTGTTGAGGTTTCCCCCTTTTCGTAATTTGGTAATGGAGTTTTGAACACAATGTGTGATTCGTTTGTTGTATGCCCATCTACGGTTATAACCTAGTTGTCTATCAAGTCTTGAATGACATGTTTCAATCGTTGACAATCATTCATTTGATGTCCTTTACTTTGATGATAATCACAATAATGATTGTCATTCCACCATGCAGGTTTAACCTTTGGCTCAAAATCTCTCACTTCCGGTAATGCAGTCAATTTATTTGCAAGGAGTGTTTTTAATGCTGATTCGAGTGGTTCGTTGATAGGTGTAAATTTTCTACGAAAAGTAGTGAAAGGTGGTTCAGGTTTACTATTATTTTGATTAACCACTGTTGCCTGATTTGATAGATTGAATATGGGCTGTTTTGGTTTTATATTGTTAGCATCCACTGTTCCATCATTGACAATTTTTCTATTCTTGTTCCAAAACTTGGATTTGTCAGTGTTGTTATTAGTGTTGTTGGAAGAATTAGCTCCTTCTTTATAAAGTTTTAACATTCCTTTCTTAACCAAATCTTCCTCGATCTTGATTCCATTTTCAGTCATCTTGTCAAAACTTGGTGGACATTGCAATTTGAGCCTATAACTCATTTCCTCATTTAGATTGTCTATGAAAATGTCCATCTTTTCATTATCAGGCATAAAATGAGGATATCTTGCAAACAATCGTCTCCACATTTGTAAAAATGTCATGAATGGTTCTTCATTTTTCTGTTTTGTGTTGCACAAGTCTAGCATGGTTATCTCATGTTGGATTTTATATGAGTATTGAGATACGAACTTAGCCACCAATTCGTCAAATGTTCTAATGCTAGGTGGGAGTTTAGAGAACCACTCCATGGCTTGTCCGCCTAAACTCTTTGGGAATAACCTCATTAGATAAGTGTCTTCATGTGAAAACTCCATGCTCATTGTAGAAAATTCCCTCACATAGTCTTATGGATCGGTTCTACCATTATATTTGTCATGTTTAGGGATTTCACAATTTGGGGGGAATGACATCATGTTTAGATTTCTATCAAATGGATAAGGGCACATCTCTTGCATCAAGTACTTCTTTGTGGTTACCCTTTGCATATCTTGAATTTGTGTTTGAAGTGCTTGTATTTGTTGAGTGGGAGCTAAAAGGGAATTATCCGCATTGTTCCTTGTTTCGTTGTCTCGGTTGTTTTGAATTATTTCATTATGGGTTTCATTGGTATCATTTCAAGTCTCGCTTGTTCATTCACTTTGTTTCAATTGCGTGACATCAAAGTCATGAGGCAACTCAACACCTTGATGTGCCAACTTGAGGAAATACTTCTCTTTATTCATTTCCAAGACCTTTTCCATGAATTTACCAAATTTTGGATCTTGTTGTGCTTCTTTGATAGTTTCCTCGATTATTTCCTCCTCATCATCATCATCTTGATTACGGGATCTATAGAAAGGATTTTCCTCAACCATTGTAGATTTTTGTTTTTGCTTATGTTGTTTTTGTTTCCTCCTTTGATTTTTGGTCAAAACTGACATACAAGTGATTAAGGATTTAAGCTTTGATCTTGGGTATACGTGCTAATGCGATGTGATTTAACTAAGTAAAAAGAGAATGATTTATCCTATTGATAAGAAAAGAATCAATCATATCTAAAGCTTAGTCTCGTGATGAGGAATGATATAATCTTGATAGAGAAACTGTGCTAAATATCTGATAATGAGATAACAATTATGCACTTAGTATGATCTAATCTCAACTATATCTAAAGATTGTCACTTGTGAAACTAGGTTTTTACCTTCTTTATTCCCGATTTGATGATGGCATAAATAAATTATACTCTGAAAAGGGTATCCAAATCTATGTTTAATATCCTGTGAAATGTTTTAGTTTATCCTTTGTCTGAGGCACAAATGAACATATGTGCTAGACTGTTTGACCTATGCGCTAGACTGTTTAACCAATGCACTAATCTGTAACACAAATGCACCACACTTCCCTATTAATGCTCTAATATGTTTTGACAACACACTAAATCGGGTTCATGTGTAATGTGGTACTTTGTTTTCACAATGCGCTAATATGGGGTCTGAGTGTGCTACTCTATTATATGAATAAGCTATTTTGTGACAACAAAGCATTAATCTGTGGTACCAATACACTAAAATTTGGTCTGTATGCACTACTATTTAGTCTTAATGCGCTAATATGAGGTATCAATGCACTAAATGCAATCTAAATACGCTAGTGTTTTGTTTCTATGCATTGTTCTATGTCTGGGATGCACTAAACTGTTATGTATAGCCCAATGTAAAATAGTTTGACAGTTTGAAGTTTAGTTTTGGCTGAATTTGAGGGTGTTTCAATGGATGATATTTCTGATTAATGATGTGAAAACACAAAAGACAATGTCTCAAGTACTAGTTGTTTTTGTTTTGTTCTAAATTCTAAACACCAAGTGTATGTTCAAGGCTCAAATAAAGCCCAAGATTTCCACGAGTTCACACAAAGAAAATACTTCAATCAATTCTATCCTAAGGAAGTAGACACAATGCGATAACTCAACCCATAGCCTAGAATCTTCGTAGCGCAAGTGTAAACACCCTAAGGTGGATGTCCACTTTTCCCGTTATTGAGAGGTGGCAAATAGGCTCCTCTAGGGTTGGAAGGATAACTCGATCACCCTCTCCCTGGAAGACTAAAAGTAGTGTATACAAAGCCGAGGATTTCTGCATCTCCTCTAAGGAGCAAAATGGTGAGTGTCTTGCGGGAAAAACTTGCTATCCCCTTGCATTGAAATTATCGCACCAAGACTTATAAGGGTGGCTTCTACTCTAACGATACTAGTAAGGGCATCTGTTCGACATGTTTGGGTATAAACTCAATTAAGAGGTCTCCTAGCCTTGAAAACCAAGGTTTGATATACCCGAAGGTACGAAGGAGAGCTATTCCCAAGCACTGTCATTGACCCCTATTTTCATATAGATCATTTTTATTTTATAGTGGGTTAGATGAAATTGGTGTTAGCCATTCCCACTTGGGTCGTTCCCCTCTCACCCAACCTTATGGGCTATTTGGGAGGGCAAGTCTGCTAAAGATATTGTACTATTTAAAAGAAAGATTTGACGAGTTTGGTTTTTTAATCACCCAATGAAGGGAAGAGCATACTCACCTATCATCTTAGACACATGTAAGACATGATGTTTATTGATCCCCTAATTATACTATGTGCCTAAATTAAACAAGGAAATGCAATACTCCAGCAACTACAAATAATATTAGCAGTTTCAAGTAGAGGTCTTTGACTACGTAATTTTTTTCAATCTTAGTCCTGACAATGTAAAAGTACCTACAAAACAAAAGGGTGTAAATTAGTCTCTGAAAGTTAAAATTCTGCAAGCAGAAGTGAAAGTGCTAAAACAATTCATCTAAGCGCTAATTTGTGGTACGAATGCGCTATTGTGTAAAACCGAAACACTAATCTGTAAAAACAAAGCGCTAATCTGTGAAAGTGAAACACTAATCTATGAAATTGAAGCACTAATTTGAGAAATCAAAACGCTAATCTAAGAAATCAAAGCGCTAATCTATAAAAGAAAAACGCTAATCTGGAGACGTATACGTCAGGTCGGAAGCTTAATGCACCAAACTTAGTCACCAAAATGCTAGGCTGGGTCTCTAGATGCACCTGTCAAGAAAACCTGTCGGAAAATATATTAAAATTTTGGGGCTCAGGGCCCATGGTGGGTGCTAGAAATAATGTAGTGTAAAATTTTGTGTATCAACTCGTTAAATTAAACATTAACACCACTTTCAATAAAATATTACAAGAGAGATAAAACAAATAAACTAATTAGAAAACTCCCTCAAATCATCCCATTGTTCTCTATTCTTAAGGACCTTGCGGGTTTAGACTATGGCTCTCAGATGCATGATTGCAAGATGACTACCAAAGAAATGAGAGTGAAATGATGCAATTCTATAATCTAGATGATGATGGGAAATTCTAAATTATCATGATGGCTATGCTATGAATGCAATGATCCTATTGATATGCTAAATTATGATACTAAAACTATAAAAATGTTTATGAAAATGTTGCTAATGATGGTATGATTAAAATTGATAAGATCTTAAGATTGCTAAGATTGCTAAGGGTCCTCTCATGGCTGAGAAGAGAGCTATTTATAGCTTTTCCAAAGCCAAAGTTGAGGTGGCAAGATTCAACGGTGAAGATTTGGTCTGGAGAGATCAACGATCGAAAAATGAGGAAGTTAGAGAGGAGGTTGAAGGATAGGACACTTGCCATCTCTAGAGGGACAAGTGTCAAGGAATCTCCAACAAGTGCCAACAAGAAGGCAAGTGGCAAGGTGATGAAGGACATGTGGCAAAGATGTCATGTGTCGTCAAGAGAAGATAACCAACCCACAAGAGGTTAGGTTGAGGAAGTTGGAGGAGATAGGGTTAGTTAAACCTATGGTTAGGTGAGATGGGTTAGGCTAGGATGTGGTTAGGTTAGGTGGTTAAAGGTTAGGACACGTGCCCAAATTTGAATTAAAAATTCAAATTTAATGATGATGAATAATTAAATAAACAAACTAATTAAGTTTTTCTATTTAATTAGGAAAATAGAATAAATGAATTAAGGTGGGAGTAATAGAAATAATGAGCTATATAAATAAATTATTAAATTTATTTATATAGTAGAGGACTAAAAGACTTTAATTAATTAAATAGCTTCGTATTTAATCAATTATCTCCAGACCAATTTTTAGTGTATACATGGATACTAGGGTATTGAACAACACATTTGTTTGTGACCATAGCTAAGAGACTAGTTTGTAATCTAGATTCAAGCATGTTGATTTGGGCTTTAAGCTCTTTTTGTTGCCTCATAAATTAATTATTCTCTTGCATGGATGCTTGTAAGATTTCACATGAGTTTATACAAGACTAATAGGTAATTGAATAGTGGGAAGATGTATCATCATAAGAGTCACAATTGTTTTCTTCACCATACCATTGAGGAATTGAAGCATAAGAAGGTATATATGTGGAAGTAGTCATGCCTAGACGATCCTTTGTATCAATAAATGCACCACATGATATGTGTCTCGCTTTATCACAACAAGCTTGATTGCAACAACAAATACACTAGGTTCTTGACAATAGAGTCATTAATTCTTCAAAATAAGAATACCTTGATGCATCAACTTTGTTTCCATAGGTAGTAAACCATTTGGGTTCATTACAACAACAAAGTCTTAAATCACCTTGAGCCCTTTCAACTCTCACTAGAAATGATGCTAATTTGTTGGCTCTCTTCACACCAATCATGCATTCTAAAATTCAAGTACAACTCCTAAGACCAAGGATACCTAATTAGGATTAACGAGCATATCTTATGCTTAAACACAAGATGGTGAAGAAGTCAATAATTAATCTAGGGTCAACCATATTCACTCTAGACTATACTAAGTTTGGGAGTGTAGTCCTTGGAGGTACATATGGGAAAATATACAAAGATAAAATTTAAATTAAGTTAACTTTTGAGGGCAGCCTTACCCTATGTAGATAAAGCTCTTAAATAGGTGTCACTAGTCTTCATCACACAAGCTTTGCTAACTCAAAATTTAGAACCTCCATCAAATATAAAAGAGTTGTCATATAGGTAACTCAGATAAATTGATCACCCCCCTAGTGATTTTGCATTTTAAAAATTACCTCACAAGTGATAGTCACAATAAAAGACAACAATACAAAACCCACACGTCTACTTCCATCTTTTAGGCTTTTAGATTGTATAACTTTTGAGAATTTATAAGTTTGATTAGAGCAATGTTTTTACTACTATTCTAAAATGGATTATACATTTTTTTATGCTTATATTTATAGTGAAAAATTAATAGACATAGTGATTGGTGCCTTCATCTAGTATGGGTTGTAGAGTCAAATTCGAGATAAGAAAATTTATGCAAAATCAAAGAGGGCGTTCAACCATAAGAACTCAGTGATCTTGTAATTAGACCTTGTAGGCATACATGGGAGCTATGCAAGAGTACACATTAAGGATCTAAACCTCTATAGTAAAATGCACTTGAAGAATATAGTTTAATAATCTAAGCATAAACAATAAGCTTTGCTATTATCTCTAGGAACAATACGTTATCCCCCTTGACCAGAGGTGTACTCATTTGCCACATGACTTAGCAAAATGACAAAAAGAAGGCCATGCAACAAAAAATGAGAAAAAAACTTGAAGACTCAAATCCAATATGTAGCAACAAGCTCTCTCTCTCTCTCTCTCTCTCTCTCTCTCTCTCTCTCTCTCTCTCTCTCTCTCTCTCTCTCTCTCTCTCTATCTATCTATCTATCTATCTAGAAATTGCTTAAAATGGTGAAGACTGCCTAAATCAAATTGTCGCTAATATCATTGCTACTACTAATGTTAATTATATTCTCATATTAGTTTGTAGATAAGTGAAATAATTTCTCTATTTGTATCTATACAATTTATGTTTATCAATGCAACAAATGACATATTAAAATAACAAACCAACACATTATCCCCCATCCCTTACAAAATGCAACAATTATAATCAATATGTTAAATAATCTTTGAATAATTATATAATTCATAAAATCATTGCTAAACCAAAAAAAAATCCATTTTCATATGTAATTATGTCGAATGGGAGCATGGGGATTGAAAGTGTATGTAAATAAAATCCACTTTTGTCTCAAAAATAAGGATAAGAACAAATATAAAATAAAAATCTAATTATATGATAATATAACAATAAAATAATTTAATATTAATAACAATATCACAATATAATAGTGAGTTAATATTTAGTACAATATAGTGATATAATAATTTCTAAAGTACAATAATGAACAAATATGATATATTTCAACATTTTTACATAAATTTTTCAAAATAAAGGCATACAGATTCTATCCACCCTGTAGATTATTTTAGTGCCACCTTTTCGGATCAAACTCTATGATCCATCATTAGGTCAAAAAAGCAAACTCTATGATCCATCATCAAATAAAAAAAACATAAAAAGAAATTGACACTAAAAAAATCTACACAGTTACTGGTAAATAAAATAATTATAAAATAAAAAATACAAACTCTCCATGACTAAGTCATGACCATCTAATTTTCCACAATGAAAAATGACTTCTCAGAGGAGAAGAACAAAACGACCTGCAATCAGGTCTAGCCATACGAGTTTTATTGTTGACTTGACAAACGACTGACTTCTTGAATTCAACCAAAAAACAAAACGTAGAAAGTGTGATTTTTCAACATCCCACTGGTGTCCACCTCCAAATAATCGCAGCCTGCTAGTACATTTTTGGGTGACTCATTTTATCAAACAATTCAGAGAGCTTGTTACAGAGTCTATGCCTTCCAAAAAGATTCACAAAGCATGAACATCCTAGTCTAAAGGAGAATTGCAGGAGAGAAGCTGAGCATAGCAAAGCAAGACACCCCACTCTGAATAAACAAATTCGGACAACAATTTCATATGCAAACCCATTTCCTAATTGTCGAGGTATGAGTTCAGACATGTCAAAATCCATGGTAGAGCGTGTAATTGAAGTAGACAAGAGATGGTCTGTGTACATTCACAGTTTGAGAGTACCGAGGGTGTTTCTGAAAGCCCTTGAGATTTCTGGAGACGGGTTGCTGTGGATCCCTGTAACTGCTGCCCTCTGGCTCGCTCCATTTTCTTCCCCTGCAATTCCCAAAATCAGGTGGGTTTTACTCAATCTCTTATTAGGGTTCCTCTTTGATCTGGTACTAATAGGTTCTCTCAAGTCCATAATTAGAAGGCCAAGGCCAGAGTACAATAAGGGCATGTATTTGGTGGTCTCTGTTGATCACTGGTCATTCCCCAGTGGCCATGCTTCTAGGGCTTGTTTTATCAGCTCTTTTTTATGCTTATGCCTGCAATTCTTGGAAGGACAAATGCCTGGATTTGTTGTTGGTAATCTAAGTGTTGGGTTTTGTAGGGCTGTGGTTATATTGATAATGGTGTGGTCCATAGCCACTTCCACTTCAAGAATTTTGTTGGGTAGGCATTATGTGCTTGATGTTATGGCAGGTGGATTTTTGGGGATTCTGGAAGCTTTTGTTGTTCATAACTTGCTCTCTGTTTCTGAAAGGGTTTCAGAAATGTCACATTTGTGGGTTGTGGGTAATGCTTGTAGACATCAGACATATCTGCCTTATTCTTTCTGTAGGGACCTCAATGCAGGAATTTGATGTCTTCTCTGGTTTGAAACTGGAGCATAAAATCTCTGGACTTCAAACATATTTGTGTTTATTTTCCTGTAATGACTTAAAAGGCAGGAATTTGATTTCTTCTCTGGTTTGAATTTGGAGAATAAAATCTGTAGACATCAAAGGTATTTGCCTTTTTCTTTCTATAAGAGCATTAATACAAGGACTTGATTTCTTTTGTTTAAATTTTGAACATAAGATCTGTAGACATCAAGTTCTACAATCTTATTTTTGTCTCTATTTAACCTCTCCATTTTACACTTATTCTTATATTCTTGCTCTCTAGATATATTAGTTTAATAATAGATCATGATCTGATATGTTGATGATGAAACAGATTATACACAATTTAATCCAAAAGTTTAACAAATGAACTGTGTAAATTACATGACACTAATAAAAAGGTAATTGTTTCTCTGGTTTGAATTTGAAACATATTTTATACTCTGTACATGCACACTTAAAGTCAGATAAAGGTAACGAATATAGAGATTTAGAGGGAGTTCTATCATTATGCACAAGAATTATTATTGACCATGTGCAAGTGAGAATTGATATCTTTAGATTATATATTTTTATATAGAAAATTTTGTTAGTGTTTTAATTATTAAAATGATGTTTTATATAGTTTTATAATTGAAAGGATTTTTCCCATGTATATATTATATAATGTACTGAATATATGCATCTTGCACTTTTTTGTGTGTGTGGATTAGTAATCTATGATCTTAATTTCTAACATGTATTTGAACATATTAAGAAATACTATTTTTTTCACAAGTGATATTGAGTGGTGTAATTAATAACCTTAACACAAGTTTTTTTATTTTCTTTTTACTCATCATAAGACTTCTACAAATAAAATTGGATAAACTCGAACACTATGGTTGACATTAAAAGGTTTAAATATTTATAATATGGCTCTTCTTATGTCAATCCATCACTCATCCTTTAGCCACTTCTTCAATTAAGAATATGTGATTGCATTTACTTGGCTTATCTCTCTTTTGTAAACATTTAAAAATCTACTTCTTCAAAACAAATTTTCTCACTAGGACTTTTAAAAACAATTCAAAATACACTCACAATGACCAATGAAATAAAAATAATACATTATATTAGCATTTTAATAGGTGTGTACATGCAATTTTGTGCCTAACAGTGTAAACTAAAACAATATTAACCTACTCTACTCAAAATACAAGCAACACTCATGGTTAAGCATAAAGGTCAGTAAAACATGATGAAAGCCTGAAAATTAATTACTTGACTAGCCCTTGTTGTACCAATATGAGGTAGTTGTGCTTAAGAATGCTTGGATGTGAGTAGTCTTGCCAGTAGCATAATGTTGCATTCAAGTAGTGGATGAAAATGGCTTGTGTCAAATCCAGTTTATACATTTTTGGTCCAATGAATGGATGACTAGGATGAACTCGAAAGATCAATGACTCATATTGGTTGAGAGTTGTGGGGTGATGATAGGTAGATACATATTCTCATGTGGTTGGAGGAGATGTAGGGATAAGGATTAAGGGGGTAATCAATGGTAGAGATTCTCCTAGGGAAGAATGGAGGGGTAGATGGAAAGAGTATTTTGGGGTATCCTTGAGAGATAGGAAAGTCCTTTGATCCATGTGACATGGTCACTATCAAGACCATGTCACATGTATAAAGATTCATGCCTTTGTACATATTGGAGGATGTGAAGGATTTGACCAAGGTTAGGGGATGTACAAGCGGGGGATTAAGGGATGAAATGGAGGAAAATAGGGAAATTAAATAAATAGGATATTTATGTAACTTTTGGGATGAGGATGGGGCACTTGTGTAAATGAATAATTAGATTCATTTGCCTACGATAGACCATAGAAGAAGTTTGATTTAATAATTTAGGCTAGAAAGTGAGTGCAAGTGAAAAGTAAAGAATGCCTCCAACCTTAATCGAGATGAGGGGTGGAGTCTTAGTCTTTCTTGGCAACCTCTGGTCTCAAACCTTCGCACTTTCCATCATCATTGTTCTTGACGTCTCTCTCCCTATGGGTCTTCTCTCTCATCCTTCAAGTGTTCCCCTTGGCTTTCCCACTACATCCCCACTCTCTTGGTCCTTTGTTGTTGTCTTCCCCCTCTTTCCATCTTTGGGTGCTCTTTTTGTCTACTCGGTGTTAATTGTTTGCTCCTCCTAGATCTGTTTTTTGCTTCCTCATTTTGTTTGTGTCAATTGGTTTCCCCTCCTATTCTTTCAATATTTTGAGTCCTTTCTTTCTTTCTTCTCTTTGCTAGAGGCCACCTTATTCTTATTTTTATTCTTTGTTGTTTTGTCTTTTAGTGTCTTCTCTTGTTCTTATACATATATGTGTGTACACACACACACACACACACACACACACACACACATCTTTCTTTCTTGTTGTCGTTTGTTCTTTAATTTTTTTTTCTCTTAGTTATTGTTGTTTTGATTTATCTTTAGTTAATTATATATATATATATATATATATATATATATATATATATATATATATATATATATATATATATATATATATATATATATATATATATATATATATAATGTGTGTGTGTGTATTCTTTTGGCTCCTCCTTTCTTTTTCTATTTGTGCTTTGTTATGTTTTTATTGTATCCCTTAACTTCTCCTTATTTATTTATTCTTTGTCTTGTCATCCTTCCTTCATTGATCTTTGTGCATCCTCCCTCACTCTTTTTAGCAACCCTAGTTTACTTCTTGGTCATTTTACATCTCTACATGCTCTCTAACTATTATCATCCTGATGATGGATCACAAAGTGATCCAAAATGTTGATGCAAAAATTTACACAATCTAATCTGGAAGCAGCTAATTACTTAATGTTTGTTGTTGGTGACTTTTTTAATTAAATAATCAAATGTTATTTTATTAATAAGGGGATGGGATGAAATAATTAATCAAATAATTAAAGTTCCATTCAATCAATTATAAAGGAAATAGCTGGGTAATGACAATGTGTCAATTTTAGGTGTTTACAGTAGGATTACGAATGTTTACTAAGATCAAGCCTTCTCAAAGAACTTATACCTATGTCCAAGGCCCACTATATCCAATTGTCTTCAAAATATTGTAATATTAGAATCATAATCATTAATGTGCGAATCTTTCTTTTCATTGTCAATTTTTAGTTCATAATTCTTATTTAAAATTAGAGAACTTATTTATTTTTCCAATGGTTAAAAGATCTTTTAAAAAGTCACAACCTTTATTTTAGAAAGAGTCATCAACTTTACTTTAGAAAGAGTCACAACCCTTGTTAATGTAGGTGGACAAGAAATGTGACTCAAAATGTTTTGTATGGTTGTTATCAATTTGATGGTATTCCTGTTATAAATATGTAAATTCTTGTGTATTACCAGGGTGATTGTTATAAAAAAAATGGAATGTTTTCTAAGTCAAAAGAAGCACCCCATTGACTAAGGCATATTTACAAGAGGAAATATTAAAAATAAGAAAAAGAAAAACAAATTGAAACAAATTGCAAGGTCATTGATTGGTGTGTGAATCTCTATATAGGCTAGCCAAATTTGTTTGAAATGCAATGTTTACACTTTGATCGATTTGTAGTATCATTTACACTATGATGATAGGTTTGATTTCTGGCATTGACCCTGCAACATTTTGTAGTATTGGAAGGGATTATGATTTTCTTAGACGATGGCTCCAATGCCTTCGTGAAATAATTTGTTCCATTAGTGGAATGTGGATGGAATGGCCTAAATAACATGTATCCATTGGTGACCAAGGATTATATTACATGGAATGTCAAGATCAATGACATGATATAGACCTTGTTCTGGATAGTAGGTCCAACCTAGAGGAGAAGACAGATTGTGTTAATGGTCTCCCTTTCTACATTATCATAGGTTTTGATTCTAATTGTACGGGGTTCTAAAGCCTCTTCTATGTATTGTTAGAGTTTAACAAGCCACAAGGTGCCAAGATTTAGTCCAAATTTGTTAATTATAAGTACCCATTTGATCTTTTATTTGGTAATGAAGGCTTTGATATAAAGTGAACAATTATGTAAAGGGATGTCATGCCTTTAGGACTAAAGGTGATATGACGATCAAAAGTAAGGTGTGAAATGAGAGCCAAGAGTTGAGAGGGGTCATCGTCATTAAGAATTCTTGACTATTGCAAGACTTTATCCAATATACCTTGGTGAACACCTGAGGATTTGAAAATACCTAAGATGGAAATCTTTGTTGAAGTCTTATCAATATATTCAATAATATCACATATATCTATAAGAGAGGGGTAGAGGGGGTGAAGGGGTCCCTAAGATGGTGACCATGCCGCTGCATATTGTCATGTAGTAGTGGACATTTTTTTTTATTAATGAGTTTATGTGGAATGGGGGTTTATTAATGTATACAATGATGGAGTCATGGTAATGAGAGGATTTCTGGGAGCAGGTATTATGCGTGTGGTTATCTTATCTCGAGTTTTATTTAGTAGAGGATTGACCTTGATCATGCTTTGGAAATGGGTTATGGTGTATTAAATTAGGTCTACATTAGGTAAAGATGATGGTGCACCTTCAACTTTAATATAACCTTGAAATATTAAATCTTAGATGTAATACTTAAGTTTTATGCATTTATTAGTTGCATGACCCCAGACTTAGTGCTATCCAAAATATTCACAGTCTTTATACCTTATATGTTCTGGTTTGTCATCATCGTTAAACTTAGGAAGTAGGAAGTTGATCATGTTCACTTGTTAAAGTTTCTTGAATACATTCTCCTAGGGTTCACACAAGTTTATGTATTGATGTTTCATGTTCTCCTTTTTAGGTTATCCTATAGGCAATACAAATTTATTTACGTTTTGAATTGTTTGTATATGTTTTGTATTTGTGATATCATCATTGACTATATTTTTTTCAGCTATTTTAGGTTTCTTATTTTGGTTATTATTGTTTATGTTGTAATCCTTGGTATAATTATTTACTATCCCTTTATTGATTAATTTCTTCTTGATCTAAACACCTTTTTCAATGATCTCATCAAAGGTGGACACAAAGTGTGCTTATAAATGGAAGACATTTTGGTATTAATATTTGTAACAAAATAATGTACAAGTTTTTTCTTAGGTATAGGCCATGGAAACCTACTAGTTAGGCTTGGCCATAATTTCATCCAAGAAAATATACTACTATTTAAAAAAATGTAAACCTACTTTTAATATCAAAAAATAATATATTATTTCTTAACCTTGTAACTTGTTTAGTATAATTAACTTCTAGACCATCCCCACAAACTCTAATTTTCTATGTTGGTAATGAAAACAAATTCTAGAAGCATTGAGTACACACTTTGCTATCTAGGGGAGAGGACCAGTACTTGATCACGTTCTAATAGCTGTGATAGCACTTGTTGATTTAATGCCCAATATTTTTGACAATATTACACCAATAATCGTGACTTTAAAGTAGTTGTTGCTCACAATGACTACCCATAATTGAATGAAATGTATCTTGTGATGCCACAACAACACACCAATAAATCTATCTCACTTTTTTTGATGCCTTTTGAAACACCTTGACAAAATTATGTTGATGTGTTATCATATTTGATAACGTGGCCTTGAAACCTTCGTCATAACCAAAAGACTCACCAAGTAAACTGCTGTAAAAAAATTTACGTGATTTAGAATTCAAAGTTAAGGTGCTCAACTACTAGATCCTCTCCCCTAAATAATTAAGAACAATACCTTATCCCTTTCACAATTGATATACTCTCCTGCTTGAGCACCTAAAACAATGACAGAAAGAAGGCCAGACAATAAAAAACGTTGGATTCAAACCAATGCGTCCCCTCTGACGTAAATGTTTGTGATGAATTGAAGTATCAAAGTAGAAGAAAAGACTTCCTTCGAAGGCAGCTTCTTGGAAACGATTTGCAACTTTAATAGTTTAGTTTTCCACGATCAAAGATGACAACCGAGCGGAAGAGGGAAAAAAAAAGTCACAGGCGGGAATGACCTGAAATCAGGTCTAGCCACAAGAGTTTTATTGTTGACTTGACAAAAGACCGATTTCTTGAATCAACCAAAAAAACCTATGGAAGTGCCTGATTTTTCAACATCCCTGATCACACTGGTGTTCCCTATCAAACCCAAATAATCACAGCCTGGTGAGGCAGTCAATATATTATTGGATGACTCATTTTATCAAACAATTTAAAGATCTTGCTACAGAAACTATTCCTTCCGAGGATTAACAGAAGAATTCAATCTCTGGTGACTAAAATCTGTTTAACTCGCCGTATAACACACTTTAAACCCATAAATCTTTCCATAATAACAATATGTCATTTTTCGAAGGTCATGGTGCTGGACTTGGACCCTAAAACTATCACCTTCAGAACCAATATAATCAGACTTCATTCTCATACTTGGTAAAGAGAAATTTATCAAGTTCACAAGTTATAAACGCTAAACTTGAAAAAAATTACCCAATTCATAAGGCATAAACACTATAGTTTAAATGGAAATTGCAGGAGCAGAGCTAAGCATAGCAGAGCAGGAGATGCAACTCTCAGTGAATAAATTTGGAGCAAATTCATATGCAAATCCAATCCGAAATGCAAGCCCGAATACTAGTTGTAGAGGTACAAGCCCGGACATGTCAAAATCCATGGTAGAGCGCGTAATTGAGGTAGACAGGAGATGGTCTGTGTATATTCACAATATGAGAGTACCGAGGGTGTTTCTGAAAGCCCTTGAGATTTCCGGAGATGAGTTCCTATGGATCCCTGTAACTGCTGCCCTCTGGCTCGCACCATTTTCTTCCCCTGCAATTCCCAAAATCAGGTGGGTTTT
This sequence comes from Cryptomeria japonica, assembly GCF_030272615.1. Lineage (NCBI taxonomy): Eukaryota > Viridiplantae > Streptophyta > Pinopsida > Cupressales > Cupressaceae > Cryptomeria > Cryptomeria japonica. The sequence continues at coordinate 197,052,615 of NC_081407.1, read as the reverse complement.
ACTCAATCTTTTAATAGGCTTTGTCTTTGACCTGGTAGTAGTAGTCTCTCTCAAGTCCACAATTAAAAGGCCCAGACCAGAGTACAATAAAGGCATGCATTTGGTATTCTCTGTTGATCGCTGGTCATTCCCCAGTGGCCATGCTTCCAGGGCTTGTTTTATCGGCTCCTATGTATGCTTATGCCTGCAATTATTGGAAGCACAAATGCCTGGATTTGTTGTTGGTAATCTAAGTGTTGGGTTTTTTAGAGCTGTGGTTATATTGATAATGGTGTGGTCCATAGCCACTTCCACTTCAAGAATTTTGCTGGGTAGGCATTATTTGCTTGATGTTATAGCAGGTGGATGTTTGGGGGTGCTGGAAGCTTTGATTGTTCATAACTTGCTCTCTGTTTCTGAAAGGGTTTCGGAAGCTTCACATTTGTGGGTTGTGGCTAATGCTTGTAGACATCAAACATATTTGCCTTATTCTTTCTGCAGGGACCACAATGCAGGAATTTAATGTCTTCTCTGGTTTGAATTTGGAACATAAAATTTGTCGACATCAATCATATTTGCCTTATTCTTTCTCTAAGGACTTTAAAGCAGGAATTTGATTTCTTCTCTGGTTTGAATTTGGAGCATTAAATCTGTAGACATCAAAGATATTTTCCTTATTCTTTCTGTAAGGATTATAATACTTGGATTTAATCTCTTCTCTTGTTTGAATTTGGAGCATAAAATCTGTGGACATCAAAATATATTTACCTTATTCTTTCTGTAAGGACTTCAATGTAGGAATTTAATTTCTTCTCTGGTTTAAATTTAGAATATATTTTATGTTTTTGGACATACACACTTCAAGCCAAGCAATCAATGCGTGTAATAAATAATATTGAAAGAATAATTAGTTAGCATCTGAATCTACATAATAAGTAAAGTATCCCTTGTTTGAAAAAAAAATAAAAAATCTAAAAATAACATAGCTCGCAATTGCAGAGTGTAGGCATATTGGAATCCCCCAGATTGTTGTTTGTACATGGGGTCACACGCACATGTGCACCAACACATTAGGTGACCAACTATGGTACATGTTTTTTTGTTTGATGCAACAAAAAATGCAAGTGTCTTTAGGCACTCAATTGATAGATGAATTTCTGTCAAGTTTATTGTATAATCTGCCCTCACATCTTGTAAGCAAAAATGCAAATAGGATTAGACAACCAGACGATTGTAGAAGGGTGATGCAAATTGACCTTTTACTGTTAAATTAAATTATGTTCAAGAACCTTTGTTCTATTTTTTAAGGTCCTATTTTTCAGTATGCCTTTCTAATTTTTTTCAGACAACATCAATTATCTATTACAGATTCATAATGAACTCCATCAAAGATAAACAATTAGGATCCGAGACTGTATAGTTGGACAAGGCATACCCAAAACATACTAGCATTGCTAAGCAGACATCTTTACTATGTATGTATCAATGCACACCATTAGCTATCCCAAACTGGAGTCATCCTGTAGGTAAAGAACAGATGTACAAACCAACATTATAATCAATGATCATCAACAGCTAAAACATTATCATTTCGATTGCAAACATCAGCAGTGTGCCCATCTTACTCGGCTGACAATTCCACTCCAACTAGTGAAATAACAGGAATCATGAAGTGGGGAATACAGAACTTAAAAGGTGATAATTCCTAATTGACCAAAACTATCCACAATCTTGAGGAACACAGATGGTAACATGGGCCATGCCATAAGCTGAAAGTTGTACTATACTTTTGTTGGTGTAGGTGTAGCATGACCCCCTCAGCTAAAATTAGGACCATCCACTGAAAATGCTATGTATTTAATATAAAAGAATATAATGTATATTTAAAACAAACAAATATACTATGCAGTCTACTACTTATATTCTAGATGCCTGAGACAAAATGTATCCTGAAATATGAGTGGGTTATTTATAGAGTAATGCATATCAGTCTTGAACATTTATAACAAAGTGCATCTGCCTATAGAGTCTTCCAATGCCTTGAGAAGATTCCATCATCAAATTATATACTACATCAAATCCATGTAACATATGTTGGAATCAAGGAACATTGAGAGAATCTTTTTAATCTGTCCTTCAAACCACTTAATGCAAATGAATAAAAGTAAAGTGCAGAAACACAAAGCAAATAACAATAACACCATAACATCAAGATTTTTACGTGGAAACCTGATTAAGGAAAAACCACGGTGGGATTGAAACCCACAATAAGATAATACCCTTTTAGGAGTAAGTGAAATATTACTACGGGGAATGCACATGCATTCAGGCACATTGCCTAGAGCTCATTGCTCAAATACAAGAAGGGCTACAACCCTGAGGAAGGCTCACTGCCTTACAAAAAATTATAGATAATAATTGGAATGTTTGAACTGATATACAACATTTACAAATGCCAAAAACAGTTCTGGTTAAGAACAAAATACTCTGCTCTGCGACACTGCTTTATTTAGCTAAATTTTGGAGCATAAATTTTTCAACCGCGCACGTGAAACTGTGCACAATTTCTCATACACACTTCACACATAATCATTGATATAAAAAATGATCAATCAATTGGTCATATATATCCGCAACATCAAATTAAAGTCTATTTCATGCGGTCCAAAAACGCATAATACGCAAATGAAACGTGTTACTCAAGTCGACTCAATCTAATCCAAAACAATCACACAAACCAAAACAAATTGTCCACACGCTTCCCACATGTCAGTTCACTGACCTTGAACATACAAACAACAGTAAAAATTACTCTGCACGATCTGTACAATAAATATCCACATGTTACTGCTGATGAACACTGTTCTAACTGAAAACCTGTCTACCTAATCTTCTAATTTAAACAAGACTTATTATCGGAGGCCATAAACCTGGAATAAGGTGATTTACATATCCACAATGCTTCTCCAAGATCTGCAACACCAAATACTCAACACAACTGAACCGCAAACCAAAACACTGTACATTGTGCCAAATGTCCTATTCTTCTTATCGGACTTCAATCTCTCTTCTGGTATGAATGAATCATGAACTGTGAATGGCATATCTAACATTGGTTGCCGTCAATGACAACATCTGAACAACAATGTAGTGTCTCTTGCCAACAATCTCCCCCTTTGGCATTGATGGCAACACTTAGTGAAAAATGACTAAGTGTCGGACCAAAACCAAGGTATATACACTGCAACCAAAAATCTGATTACCGGACTCCAAAAATCAACTACTCCCCCTAGGATCAACATTTTTCACTCTTCTACACTCCCCCTTTGACAACAATGTCAAAGATAGGGTTCTGGAAACCAAAAATGCTATTCACATATGTACACAGTCCTTACATTCTCACAAAAAATTGAAGATGTTTGCAAAAGAATTTTTCAAATAATTTAGGTGGCTATCCTAGCCATTCTTGAGACTCTCCAACATAGTTATAAGCCCATCGAATAGGTAAGCCAATGCCTCTGCTGACTTGAGATCTGACGACTCTTGGGATTTCATGGCACTTTGGGCATCTTCCAGAGCACTAAGCATGATATTCAACTGGGGAGTGATGTGACTCCTAAGCTCACAGACTCTACTAATTATTTTCTCTTTTTCCTAACTTGAACGCCTAAATTTCTCAAGTAAAGATATTATTTGGTCTTTGTGACTGCTCATGGAGACCGATAAGGGATCAAATGACTGAGACCTCTAGGTAAGCCGATCCTCATGCTCTTTGGTCTTCTTCTCCATATCCTAGGTGAATGTAGACAATGCTAGGCATGATTTATAAATGTTTCTACCTTCGGACAAACTATCCAGTATGCTCTTTACACATGTATCCAAATTGATTTTGTCATCAACAACCCTTCTCAGAATCATTATCTGTCACAACTTCATCAACATAAAAATAACACTTCTTTTGATACCAATTGTTGGAATCAAGGAACACTGAGCGAGGGGGGTGAATCAGTGTTCTACCATTTTTAATCTTCTTAATATGTCCTTCAAACCACTTAATGCAAATGAATAAAAGTAAAGTGCAGAAACACAAAGCAAAAAACAATAACACTGTAACACTAGGATTTTTACATAGAAACCCGGTTAAGGGAAAAACAACGGTGGGATTGAAACCCACAATAAGATAATACCTTGTTTGGAGTAAGTGAAATATTACTATGGGGAATGCACATGCATTCAGGCACACTGCCTAGAGCTCACTGCTCAAATACAAGAAGGGCTACAACCTTGAGGAAGGCTCACTGCCTTACAAGAGATTATAGATAATAATTGAAATGTTTGAACTGATATACAACATCTACAAATGCCAAAAACAATTCTGGTTAAGTACAAAATACTCTGCTCTGCTACATTGCTCCATTCTGCTAAATTCTGGAGCATAAATCTTTCAACCGTGCACATCAAACTACGCACAATCGCTCATACACACTTCACACATAATCATCGTTATAAAAAATGATCAAATCAATCAATCATATATATCCACAACATCAAATTAAGTTTATTTCATGTCGGCCCAAAAATGCATAACACAATTGAAACGTGTTACCCAAGTCGGCTCAATCCGATCCAAAACAATCATGCGAACCAAAAATAATTGTCCATACACTTCCCACATGTCAGCTCATCGACCTCAAACACACAAACAACCGCCAAAATTACTCTGCACGATTCGCTCAATGAATATCCACATGTTACTGCTGATGAACACTGCTCTAACTAAAAACCTGTCTACTAGATCTTCCAATTTACACAAGACTTATCACCAGAGGCCATAAACCTGGAATAAAGTGATTTACATATCCACAATGCTTCTCTGAGATCCACAACACCATATACTCAACATAACTGAATTACCAACCAAGACACTGTACACTTTGTCAGATGTCATGTTCTTCTTACCGAACCTCAATCTCTCTTGCGGTATGAATGAATCTTGAACTACAGATGGCATATTTGGCATTGGTTGCTATCAATGACAACATCTGAATAGCAATGCAGTGTCTCTTGCCAACAATCTCCCCCTTTGGCATTGATGACAACACTTAGTGAAAAATAACTAAGTGTCAGACCAACACCAAGGTATATACACTGCAACCAAAAATCTGATTACCGAACACCAAAAATCAACTACTCCCCCTAGATTAACATTTTTCACTCCTCTACACTCCCCTTTTGACAGGAATGCCAAAGATAGGGTTCTGGAAACCATAAATGCTATTTACATATGTACACACAGTCCTTACATTCTCACAAAAAATTGAAGATGTCTATAAAAGAACTTTTCAAAGAATTTAGGTGGCTATCCCATCCCTCCTTGAGCCTCTCCAACACAGTTATAAGCCTGTTGAACAGGTAAGCTAATGCCTCTACTGACTTGATATCTGATGACTCTTGGGAATTCATGGCACTTTCGGCATCTTCCAGAGCACTAAGTATGATATTCAATTAGGGATTGATGAGACTCCTAAGCTCACAGACTCTACCAATTATTTTCTCTTTTGCCTGACTTAAACTCCTGATTTTATCAAGTAAAGATATCACTTGGTCTTCGTGACTGCTCATGGAGACTAATAAGGGATCAAATGACTAAGACATCTGGGTAAGCTGATCATCATGCTCTTTGTTCTTCTTCTCAATATCCTGGGTGAACGTAGACAATGCTAGACATTATTTATAAATGATTCCACCTTCGGACAAATTATTCAGTATGCTCTTTACACATGTATCCAAAGTGATTATGTCATCAACAACCCTTCTCAGACTCATCATCTATCATACCTTCATCAACAACAAAATAACACTTCTTCTGACCAATTGCTGGAATCAAGGAACACTGAGAGGGGGGGGGGAATCGGTGTTTTGCAATTTTTAATCTTCTTAATCTGTCCTTCAAACCACTTAATGCAAACGAATAAAAGTAAAGTGTAGAAACACAAAGCAAATAATAATAATACCATACCACCAAGATTTTTACATGGAAACTCGGTTAAGGGAAAAACAATGGTGGAATTGAAACCCACAATAAGATAATACCTTGTTTGGAGTAAGTGAAATATTACTATGGGGGGTGCACATGCATTCAGGCACACTACCTAGAGCTCACTACTCAAATACAAGAAGGGCTACAACCCTGAGGAAGGCTGACTGCTTTACAAGAGATTATAGATAATAACTGGAATGTTTGAATTGATATACAACATCTACAAATTCTAAAAACAGTTCTGGTTAAGCATAAAATACTCTACTTTGCTACACTGTTATGTTTTGCTAAATTCTAGAGCATAAATCCTTCAACTGCGCACGTGAAACTTTGCACAATCTCTTATACACACTTCACACATAATCATCGATATCAAAAATGATCAAATCAGTTGGTCATATATATCTACAACATCAAATCAAGTGTATTTCATGCCAGCCCAAAAACACATAACACGCAAATGAAATGTGTTACCCAAGTCAGCTCAATCCGATCCAAAACAATCATGTGGACCAAAACAAATTGTCCACACACTTCACACATGTCGACTCACTGACCTCGAACACACAAACAACTGCCAAAATTACTTTGGACTATCTTCTCAATGAATATCCACATGCTACTGCTGATGAACATTGTTGTAACTGAAAACATGTCTACCATATTTTCCAATTTACATGACTTATCACCAGAGGCCATAAACCTAGAATAAGGTGATTTACATATCCACAATGCTTTTCCAAGATTCACAACACCAAATACTCAACACAATTGAACCGCCAACCAAGACACTGTACACTCTGCCAGATGTCCTGTTCTTCTTACCGGACCTCAATCTCTCTTCCAGTATGAATGAATCATGAACTGCGGATGTCACATCTGACATTGGTTGCCATCAATGACAACATCTGAACAACAATGCAGTGTCTCTTGTCAACAATCTCCCCCTTTGGCATTGATGGCAACACTTAGTGAAAAATGACTAAGTGTCGAACCAAAACCAAGGTATATACACTACAACCAAAAATATAATTTCCGAACACCAAAAATCAACTACTCCCCCTAGGATCAACATTTTTCACTCCTCTACACTACCCCTTTGATAGGAATGTCAAAGATAGGGTTTTGGAAACCAAAAATGCTATTTACATATGTACACACAGTCCTTACATTCTCACAAAAATTTGAAGTTGTCTGCAAATGAAATTTTCAAAGAATTTAGGTGGCTATCCCAACCCTTCTTGAGACTCTCCAACATAGTTATAATCCTATTGAATAGGTAAGCTAATGCCTCTGCTGACTTGAGATCTGACGGCTCTTGGGAATCACTTTGGGCATCTTCTAGAGCACTAAGCATGATATTCAACTAGGGAGTGATGAGACTCCTAAGCTCACAGACTCTGCAAATTATTTTCTCTTTTTCCCGACTTAAACTTCTGATTTTCTCAAGTAGAGATATTACTTGGTCTTCGTGACTTCTCATGGAAACTGACAAGGAATCAAACGAATGAGACATCTGGGTAAGTTGATCCTCCTGCTCTTTGGTCTTCTTCTCAATATCCTGGGTGAACGTTGATAGTGCTAGGCATGATTTATAAATGTTTCCACCTTCAAACAAATTATCCAGTATGCTCTTTACACATATATCCAAAGTGATTATGTCATCAACAACCCTTCTCAGACTCATCATCTATCATACCTTCATCAACAACAAAATTACACTTCTTTTGATACCAATTGTTGGAACCAAGGAACACTGAGAGGGGGGGTGAATCAGTGTTCTGCATTTTTAATCTTCTTAATTTGTCCTTCAAACCATTTAATGCAAATGAATAAAAGTAAAGTGCAGAAACACAAAGTAAATAACAATAACACCATAACACTAGGATTTTTACATGGAAAATCAGTTAAGGGAAAAACCATGGTGGGATTGAAACACACAATAAGATAATACCTTGCTAGGAGTAAGTGAAATATTACTATGGGGAATGCACATGCATTCAGGCACACTGAATAAAGCTCACTGCTCAAATACAAGAAGGGATACAACCCTAAGGAAGGCTCACTGTCTTACAAGATATTATAGGTAATAATTGGAATGTTTGAACTAATATACAACATCTACAAATGCCATAAACAGTTTTGGTTAAGCACAAAATACTCTGCTCTGCTACATTGCTTTGTTCTCCTAAATTCCAGAGCATAAAATCCTTCAACCGCCCACGTGAATCCATGCACAATCTCTCATACACACTTCACACATAATCATTGATATAAAAAATGATCAAGTCAATTGGTCATATATATCTGCAACATCAAATTAAGTCTATCTTATGTCAGCCCAAAAACGCATAACACAAAAATGAAACATGTTACACAAGTCAGCTCAATTTGATCCAAAACAATCATGCAAACCAAAAACATTTGTCCACACACTTCCCACATGTTGTCTCATTAACCTTGAACACACAAAAAACCACCAAAATTACTCCGCACGATCTGCACAATGAATATCCACATGTTACTATTGATGAACACTGTTTTAACTGAAAACCCATCTACCAGATATTCCAATTTACACAAGACTTATCACCGGAGGCCATAAACCTAGAATAATGTAATTTATATATCCATAATGCTTCTCCGAGATCCACAACACCAAATACTCAACACAACTGAACCGCCAACCAAAACATTGTACATTGTCGGATGTCATGTTCTTCTTACCAGACCTCGTTGGACCTCAATCTCTCTTCCGGTATGAATAAATCATGAAGTGTGGATGGCATATCTGACATTGGTTGTCATCAATGACAACATATGAACAACAATGTAGTGTCTCTTGCCAACAACATAAGTATTAAGAGAGAAGTAAACAGATGAAATTCATCACAATATAAGCATGATCATTGATTTAAACATATGAGACAAGAATGGAAAATCGAAACTGATCTCATATACCCTCACAATGGAACCTCTTATCCATTAGATCTGACTACTTATAGATGCAATTGATGCACATAGTTGCCACTGACTCAATACCAACAAAAGCTAATGATCTGGATTAATAGGATCAAGATACACTGTCAAATTGGAAAACAATCATAAATACCCTGGGGGCTGGAGATACATGTAAACCGTTATTATCAATAGGATAGAGATAACAAATCTTAGGAAAACCAATACGAATACTACCCGAATCAACTAAACAAAATATATCTATATAGCAATTAAAAATCATAACTGAACTTGAGAGTTCTTACCCAATGCTTATAAACCCATCAAGCTGCATGAATATAATTTACAAGTAGAATGAAGTAGACAAATAACTAGGGCTAAATGCATTCCACATGAAGTTGTATTAGACCCACAGTAACTCTACTATTAATTTGTTTGGCAGCAAGAAACCCTAGACATACTAGTTACAGTTGGTAGATATTAACTAATACAACAGTTCCGCAAAAAAAGAATTTCTCCTCATTAGAGGAATTTGTTACTGCTCTAGCTGCAGCAACAAGGAATTCATTATCACCATCTTTCATCAGCACACTCACATTGGAGAATAACATTCATCATCATTCATCAATACACTTAGATTGGAAGAATATCATTCATCACTCATCAACACCAGAGAAGAACCTAGACTGTTAATGAATATTATGACTCATGGCAACAGTAAGATTGGAGTGGAGTTCATTTAATTTTGTTTGGAAAATGATCATGTTTGAAATTATCTTGAGATTATGATATTGCTATTAGTATTCAACTGTGTAGTTTTCGAGTCAAAATCATTGACCCATGTTTCATGAGTATTGGTTCTCAGGAACCCATCTCTCACAAGAATGAATGGTGCACTTAACACTCATTGCATCTAGGTTATTCTTCTAATGGTGTAGCATTGGGTCTTCTCGAGAGGTCACCATCCCAATACTACTCCAACTCAAGCATGATTAACCATGGAGTCAACAATAACGATTGAAGTGGAGTTCATTTGTTTCAGTTTGGAAAATGATTATGTTTGAAATTCTCTTGGGATTATGATATTGATATTAGGATTCAACTATGTAGTTTTCAAGTCAAACTCATTGATCCATGTTTCATGAGTAGTGGTTCACAAGAACCCATCTCTCATGAGAATGAGTGGTACACTTGATCATGAAACTATCCTTGAACCACTGTGTCAAGTGAATAGTATCATGACAAACATAACTCACACATTTACTATCTCAAAGCTTTATCTCACTGAAAGAGATGATCATCAAAGCTCAACACAAACTGAAATTCACACTTTTTCTTCTCCACATATGCTTTCACACCAATCCATGTAGTAATCCACACATCTGCACATCTATATATATTAGGTTATTCATTAAAACCCTCAACTAGGTCGACCACAAACAATTGATACATAAAATACACAAGGTCGGCCACAATTAGAAACTATATTAAATCTGCTCCACTCCATGAGATAATGGGGACCCAAATACATCACAACAAGTCTTCCAAAGTTGATTTCATTGAACCACACATACTAACACATCCTCCAAAGATGACATCAAACATAATGTGTAGGTAAACAATAAAGCACATGAACGAGTCAACCCAAAAACATCACCCTGTTGGAATCAAGGGAACACTGAGAGGGGGGGTGAATCAGTGTTCAACAAAATTAACTTTATTAACTTGATCATACAACCACATTATGCAAATGAAGTAAAGTAAATGAAGAAACTGAAAGCCCAGATCATCAACACCACAATACCAAGATTTTTATGTGGAAACCGAGTTAAGGGAAAAACCATGGTGGGATTGAGACCGACAATATTATAATACTGTGATCAGGAGTATAATAATATTACAAGCGGGGAATGCACATGCATTCAAGCACACTGCCTAGAGCTCATTTCTCAATTACAAAGAAAGCGCCACAACCCGAAGGAAGTCTCACTACCTTACAAGTGAATATAAATAGGAACTATAATGTTTGAATGGAATAGTAGCATCTAAAAATGCCAAAAAGCAGTTATGGTTAAGCACAAAAGGTCTTCTGCCACTGCTCTGTCTCTCTACATTGTTCTATTATGATCTGTCACATACCGGAGCACAGATCTCTCAACTACACAAGTGAAATTGCACCCAATCACTCATACATGGTTCCTCTTACACTAACAAACTCCCAAATGATCATATCAATCGGATTAATATATCTGCACCATCAAACTAGATCAAATCCATGTTGGCCTAAAAACTACATAACATGCAACATGAAACGTGTAATACAAGTCGAATCAATCCGATCCAAAAACAACTATCTCGACCAAAATAAGATGTCCACACACTTCCCATAAGTTGGCTCAATGACCTCGAACACATAAACAATCATCAAAATTACTCTATACGATCCGCACAACAAATCTTTACACACTACTACACCAAAACACTGTTATATCGAAAAAACAGTCTACTAAATCTTCTAACCAACACCAAACTTAACACTAGAGGTTACAATCATGGAATAAAGTGAATTACATATCCACAATATATTTCCTAGATCCGCAAAGAGAAATACTTAACCAAAATAATTCACTGACCACAAAACTGCACACTCTGCCAGATACATTGTTCTTCTTACCAGATTTGAGTGGACCTCAATCAATCTTCTAGAATGAAGGAATCATGAACTATGGATTGGATATTTGCCTCACAAGATGATAGTTTCCATTAATGACAACAACTAATCATCAATGCAATGCCTCATGCCAACACACCCAATGTAGTTATTCAATGCAAATCTCCTCGCACCACGGTAAGACCCATAATAACATCTTAATTCATCCAAAGCAAATCTGGACCAAAAGAGTATGATCCAAATAAGGTAAATCAACCAAGTTGGCTAGAGTCCCACACAATTGAACACAGCAAACAAAAAAATAACATAACTTCACTTTTCAGGCAAACCAATGCATGAAATCTAAACAGAAACACTATACAAACCATATAAACATGTTATCCAAGCTGCAACACTTCAATCATCATAGCGGAGTAATGCAAAACATTCTCTGGACCAGTTTTAATAGAGAGCCTCACTATCAGCAAATTGCATCCACCAACTTTACCATCTAAGTAACAGAGGACCTAAAACCATGTTGGTGCAACATCCATAAACGTAAGCATTGTGTCCAGAAACACAAGACACCATCTTCAAAATTTGGAGAAATGCAAAGCATTCTTCCATGAGGACTTTAAATACTCTTTCCTACATATTGTACCTTTCATTATTGTCTTCTTCTGGAAACACCTCATACTTAATGTCACCTCCACACAACATAACAATATCTAAACTCTCATTTCCAGACTACATACCAAAATCGCATAACTAAATAACTACATCTTCTTCCACAGTCATAGACAATACATCAATGACAACATCAAACAAGTTTCACATCAATGATAACACAACCATATTTGCAACAGTCTCCCCCTTTGTCATTGATGGCAACACTTGTACCACCAAATTAAAACTTCCCCCCCTTCTAACAACAAGGACAAAGGGCACAACACTAAAAATCTGATCTTTGTAACTCTTTCTTCCTCTTCTGGGTACAACTCTAATATTAGCAACACTCCCTCTGAGAGGGATATCTCTCTACAACCATTTTCTTGCAACTCGGAATTCACAACCTTCACTACTCCACTTGAGAGTAGCCACTGCACCAATCTAGGAGACAAGGGATAAAATTTGATTCTCCCCCTGGAATGATGCACCACTTCTATGCATCTAGTTTGAAGGAGGGGAGGGGCAATAACACCTAACTTTTGTCGCAGATACTCAAAGGTATCTTTTGACAATGCCTTGGTTAAAATATATACAATCTGATCCTTTGTGGGTACATATTCCTATATAAATTCCCTCTACAACCTTCTCTCTCAAGAAATGATACTAGATAGAAATGTGTTTAGTTCCTAAATGCATCACTAAATTCTTTGAAATATTAATTTCACTTGTATTATCACACATAATAGGAATTGTCTCATCATATATTACCTTGATATCTTTAAGAGTTTGCTTCATCCATAGGACGTGAGTGTAGCAAGATGATTCTGCAATATATCATACTTCTATTATAGATAATGACACTGAATCATGCTTCTTGCACAACCAAGAGACCAATTTGTCTCCCAAGAAAAATGTACCACCACTTGTACTTATTCTATCATCAACACATACATCCCAATCAACATCAGCATAAGCTTTCAAAGAGAACTCATCATCCTTCTTATACCATAATCCAAAATTTGGAGTCCCTTTCAGGTATCTGAATATCCTTTTCATTGCTTGATCGCAAGATTGCTTTGGATTAGCTTGATATCTAGCAACTAAACAAACTGTGTGCATAATATCCAAAATGAGAAAAACAATATATTTCTCTCATTTTTGGAATGTAGAAGATATGACACTAACTCATTCATGGAGAAACTTGGGTGATTGTTAAGAATGATCTCCTTAAGCACCTCATTTCTAGGGCAGGTGTTTCTGGAAGTTTAACAAAGCGGGTGATGTTTCTTTCTAATTTTGACCTTATGTTCACAACTCAAAATCTGGTCAAGGTTCAAGCTATTTTTATTAGTAAACGTAAGCTCCTTCACCTAAGTCCTTTCCTACTTTAGATTTGTTCTCGGATGAGAATTTGTTTACAATCAATCATGAACCTATATTGTTCTAAATTGTCTAACCTAAGATTTGGCTTTGATCTTTCTTAATTGTTTTTCTTCTTATACTATTGATAATATTTCTAGGAGAGAAAATCATCATGCAAATGCAATGGAAAACATGACTTCCCTTGTACACTCTAAACATAGTACAGATGAGTATTGTTTTGTATTACATGTTCACCATTCTCCTGTTGTTTTTGACTAACTTGAACTCAATAGTCTTATGTGTGATCACATAGATTTGGGGGAATAGTTTTCTCACATCTATAACTACCTAAAGTACAAGGTAGTTTTCTTGATGATGCTAGTAAGAATACTCGTATCCAGATTCAAAAACTTTTGGCTCACTATATTATCTTATCTAATGTACTTTATCATAGATCCTACAATGGTCTTCTCCTTCAATGCCTTACTAAGGTTGAGATACCCCTTTCCGTTCAAGAAGCTCTTTCAATCTCTAGGGTGGACATTTTACTGGTAGATCCTTAGTTCATAAGTTGATTGATATGAACTATAATTAGAAAACTATGGAGCAAGATTCCTTTGCTTTTGTCAAGAAATGTCCTCAAAGCCAACAACATAGCAATCTCATTCAAATCCCTACATAGGATCTTCATACTCAGGGTTCTCCTTGGCCATTTCAAACTTGGGTTCTCGATATCATTGGAAAGATATCTCCCCCTTCTTCAAAAGCACATGCCTTCATCATAAATTCTATTGATTACTTCACAAAGTGGGTCAAGGCCATTTTGTTGAGATCCACTAACATCAGAGCAATTTGTAGTTTTCTTTTAAACAACATAATATCTCATTTTGGATTTACCTTCTACCCTTATTTTTGACAATGGTGCATTGCTTAAGAACAAAGAGGTGAAGTAATTTATTTAGAAGTTTCATATTCAACATCAATTTTCTACACCTTACTATCCTTAATCCAATGGTCAAGCTTAAGCTTCTAATAAGACCATTGAACAAATTCTATGTAAGTCAGTCAATAAGAATGGTAAATATTGGCAATACTCAATTGACTTATGCATTATGGCCTATCACACAAGTGTTAAGATGACTACTGGTACTACATCCTGTAACCTCTTGTATGGTGCTGATGTTATCATGCCTCTAGAGTTAGAAATTTCTTATTTACGGGTTTCCCTTAGGGGGTTGATTGACGATGACACTTACCATACTAACTGTGTCAATTATCTATAGTTACTTCATGGGCATTGATTAAAGGCCCTTGAAAGCCATTGAGATTATCAAAAATCTTAATCAAGGCAACACATTCAAAATGTTATTTCTCGTACTTCCAAAATAAGGGATCTTGTTCTCTACTAGAATTAGAGAAATATAAATGCACCACCCAACCAAAAGGGGAATTTTAGCCTTGATTGGTTAGGTCCCTACATAGTCACCTCTGCCTATGGTTCTAGTGTTTATAGTCTATCTAAGATGGATGGTACGCCGCTAAAGGAACCTATGAATGTCATGCATTTGTGTAAGTACTATGCATAGAACTACTCTACATTTCATTTGCATGATACTTAATGAGTTTTGATTAAGTAAAAGTAGGTATTTGAAAGGCACCTGAACCTTTTACAAGCCAGGAAAATAGAAAAGCTAAAGAAAAGTGCCTGATCACTTTCAAAAAGACAAAATGATCCCACCGGAAGGGAACAACTTAATACATCATTACATTAAAAACTCGAAAGAAAAAGGAAAGCACAAGGACAGCAAAGAGATAGAACCAAGGACAACAACTGGAACTAAATACTATTCAAAATTTCCTCAGCGTGAACAACCACTGGTTTCATGTTGTTCGTTGAGGTCTTCATATCCTCCAGCTCATAATCATCGATGTCGAGCTTATTCTTTGTGTTGGCTCTGGTCCTCCTTTCATGACCCTTCTTGTTCACCTACTCTTTATCACCATCCTTCTTTGCATTATTCTCGAAACTGTTGATAAAGATGTTCATGTTGTCCACTGAAGATTTGAGGATTTGGAAATTTTGATTAGCAATCTGTTTGATGTTGTGCTCCAGCCTGTCGATTCTGCTACCATAATCTTTCAGTTTGTTTTCCATTTCCTTTCTGTCTCCTATCTCATTGACCTTTTTTTCAGTTGCTAAGATTTTACCAACCATACATTCAATGGCTTCCGCATTATGTAGAATGACCACTAACTCTTTAACATGCTTCGCCAAGGGCTTGTCACCAACTATAATTCTTGCCATGGCCTGTGTATCAGTTTTCAAACTATTAATATCCTTCACCATAGTAGCAATGGTCTCACAGAAAGCCTTAATAGTATCTTTGTCCCCACTATCACTTTGACCCCCTTTTTCCTCATTATGCAGACTAGTGGTGTTCACGGTCTCCAAATTATCCTTAACTGGGTTACCCTCCCCTTCTTTGTCCTGACTATCAATCCTCTTATTTTCTTCATCCTCCTCCTCAGATTCAACCAGAACATAATTGAGATCAGAATTGCTACCCTTTTTAGTGTTCTTTTTCTGAGCCTTCTTTCCAAAGGCTTTCCCTTTCCTCTTTTTAACAAGTTTTTCCTCAAGGGATTTAGTTTTAGAATCTGACATTTCAGATTCCACAATAATCCTCCTCTTCTTGGCCCTAATCCTCCCTTTTTTGCTTGTTTCTTCCAACTCTCCCTCGGTCTCTGAATCAAAGTTGAAACCACTATCCTACTTTTCGTAGTCTCATCTTTGACATTTTTGCCTTTAATAGGCTTTTCAATGCACTTCCCCTTTAGCATTTTATAAACCAGGACCATAAGCCCCTAGTGGAGGGCATGATCACCTTTAGGGTCCTTCTGGATCTCCTTTATAGTATGATCCATTGAATAGGCAAGGTAATAGGGAAGGCTAACCCTTTCACCATGACGGAAATGGTTGAGAAGGACGAAGTGATGCCCATATGCCCTGGTAAACCTACCATCTAAGGTAATATATTCAATAGATGCAAATAAGACAAACCTCCATGGCCTACAAATTCTCTTCGGGGAGTGGTAGGAGTTGTCAATTTTGATCATCTTTCTTCTCTCACCATCTGTAACAGGAAACTTGTCTGCAACTTTATCTGATATCCCTTTGTCCTTGTAAAATTTCATACCCTCGGTAGTCATCCCCGTGGCCTCAGCGATAACCTCTTCATCTACATTCATCATATGTGATCCAATCAGAATTTTTCCATTTTTCCAGTTCTTGATGAAATAGCTAGTGATTGTGGGGTCCTTCCCATTTAGTCGTTCCATGAAAATATTGAGACCCCCTTGCTGAAGGATACCCCGGACTTCTTCTTTCTCTCTCCATTCAGAGCAGGACGCAGGTTCAAATCTTTTCTTGTTACCTCCCATTTTTCCAGCACCTTCCTTGCAATGCCTTCTCTCGTTTTGATAACTTTTCCTCTGGTTTCTGTGGTTATTCTGTAAGAGCGCCCAAAATCTGTGCCAAATAATAATGATATGACACCTATTTAATAGCTCATTATCTTCAAGCAAGCCCTGCATCAAAAAAGGCGGAAAGGTCATTAGAAATAATGATTAAAAGTACCACGTTGCCTTGTATAGCTTCGGTTCTGATTGAGCAAGGATTTCATTTCACTTGCAATCTCCATTTCACCATAACTAGTAATGATGTCTCCCGATTGGCAAGCCAAGTTGGCTGCCCAATCAACGCAAGAGTTGGCCTCCCTGTAAACATGTGTAAAAACACACATTTCAAACTCTTCACTGATTTTTCTAGTAGCTTTAATAGCATTACTAGTCGACCATGATGGCGGGATACTTAATGAGTTATGTTCATTATGTTATGACATTTCTTCATCAAGGGTTAGTGCAGGATCAAGGGGGGCCAAAAAGTGGCGATGTGAAAAAATAGCCTTCTTCACTCGCCTAAAAACGCGAAAAATTAGTGTTGACTTTTTGCTTGGCCTAGGTGTCAGTACACCTTGGCTTGGTAATTACCTATGCAAATCGGATATCCAATTTTATCGGATATTCGATTTTTATTTGTAATTTTAATTTAAAAAATATATTAAATGTTACATATTATATAATACGTATTATACAATATATTATTATATTATAATATAATATAATAATATATTGTATAATACGTATTATATAATATAATATAATATAATATTATATTATATTATATATTATAATATATAATATAATATAATATAATATAATATAATATAATATAATATAATATAATATAATATAATATAATATAATATTATATTATATTATATTATATTATATTATATTATATATTATAATATATAATATAATAGAATACGTATTATATAATATATTATTATATTATATAATATATGTTATTTAAAAATAATTTAAGTATAAAAATCGGATATTCAATTTTCTAAGACTTTTATATTTCGACAGTGACAGCCCGTGAGTCATTTTTAACTGGCAAGCCGCGCGATTTCATCAAAATCCGATATCCGGTGCACCCAATATCTGGTGTTTTGGCAAAAAATTGCTAAAAAATAGATTGAGAGGTAAGAATTTTATCGTTTTCAATCATTTTCATTCATTTTTTGTATTTTTTGTTAATGTTTATTTGATTTTTCATTGAAAATATGGTTTTTTTCATGAAAACTAGGTTTTTTTAAATCAAATACCTAATTGTTTAAATTTGTTAACTAAATTTAATTGTTTACATTCAATTAGGTTAAAAATGGGGGATAACAATGAAAACACTGACCAACCACAACTGCAACAACCAAACCCTCATTTGCCAAACCCCCCCTCAATTCAGGATTTGATTGCACAAAATTTGAATGAATTGAGGGGGATTGTAGAAGTATATCGTAGGATCCCTCATCTAAACCCAATGTTTGATCCTCTAACATCGATCATAAAAAGTATGGAAACCATGTCTGAGGAGCACAATGCTGCCCTTTTGTGGTGAGATATCATGAGGGAAAAATATGCAGATGGCTTGTTATATAAGGATATCAAGGATCTCGAGATATCCAAAGCCGAAATCGCTTCATTGTTTGTCAATCCCCATAATGATCAGCTAGTAGATCCCCAAAAAATAAAACTTTCTATTAAATGGTGCACAAATGATGAGATTGTGAAAAACTTTTGGGATCGTTGGTGGATGGTTTTCGACAAACCACCCAACAACAATCTTGATATCCCCTTCTATTTCATAAAAAAATTGTATGTTGAGTTTGTTTTACACAAACATGTGAACTACTTTGACATCCAACCTTTCCAGGGTGTAGGTTTAGGTATGCCCCAAAATAGACCTGGGGCAGTCAGGGTAGTCTAGGGCCCATATGTCCCCCCTCCTCTTGTTGATCCCCCACCTGCAGTGCAACATCTTGATATCATTTGTGAGGTGGCTTCACGGACCATATTGGCTATTCACTCTTTGAGTATCCTTTTGGTTTCTCAAGCTGCATCAGTAGCTCAACCTACTCTTGATGGTAGCAGTCACTAGTACATTCAGAGCTGATTTCTGACGACCGTTTGTTGGATTTGCGATGAATTTTTGTCAGAGTGCCGACAAAATCAACCGTCGAAAACTTGGTGTCGGATTGGTCGACGATGCCATTCCTGTCGGAAATACGACAATCCAATGGACTCTGCCAATGGTCAAAGGAGTCGTTAGAATCAGCAGATTTCGTCGCAAAGCCGACAACGATTTGGAACTTCGCACTAACAGTGATGCTTTTTATCCGATGCTTGTGTTGTCGGTCCATTCGGAGACATCGATGACCATCCGACTACGAAGTGTCGTCGCACGTATAGCATCCTCGTCGGATGCTTGTGTGGTTTGAGTCGGAAGTGCAACGACTCCAGAACATTTCATCGACGAGAACGTTGTATGTCCGCCGATTACATCGTCGGTCGAAAGCTTGGTATTCGTCGTAATTCCGACGATGATAATTTTTATAAAAAAATAATTATTATTATCTAGTCATTGATATGTACAACGAATGATATTCTATCCCCACCACCTACCAATAGGGGCATAGGTTTGAGGCTAATATGAGGCACATGGTATCAAGATAATATGATCAGGCACACCATGGTTGAGATGGTCCAACTCCCTAGTCTCACTCTACGACTAAGCTCATGCCATATCTAAATCAAAGACATCTCAAATACATCATCAATGAAAAGATGCAAAATGCCATTTTCATACATAAGCAAGACATACACAATTGGGCACAATCACCAAGAGAACAGTAAAAAGTGTGTTTGAGAACATTGTCGTAATTGTGGTGTGGCCACGAAGAGATTACCGTAAATTTGTCAACCTCTTCGTGACCACACCACAATTAGGACAATGATCTCAAACACACTTTGTTCTCTTGGTGATTGTGCCCAATTGTGTATGTCTTGCTTATGTATGAAAATGACATTTTGCAGCTTTCCACCGGCGATGTATTTGAGATGTCTTTGATTTAGATATTGCATGAGCTTAGTCATAGAGTGAGACTAGGGAGTTGGACCATCTCAACCATGGTGCACCTGCATATGTATATAGTTTTGTGTATTCATTAAAGATTTTCATTTAATTTTGAGCATTTTGGTTAGCAAATCAGTGGTGCACTTTACATTCTTATTGTTATCCAATTCGCTTACTTTAGCTCCATTTCTTTCTTCAGATTTGGGGTCTAGAGCTCCTCCCTAAGCAGAGATTGTTGGTTTTGTCTCCCCTGCTTTGGTTGGAGAGTTTCTTGCTATCTCTGGTAGTTAGACCACAGAGTTCATCTTTTCTTAGATTCATTAAGCTTTTTATTTGTTGTGTAGTGTCTTTCTTGATATGCTTGATTAGGATAATGTTTAATCTTTGATTTGCTAACCCTAATGACTAACATTTGTTTCTTGTGCTTCTCTTTGTGTGTGTAGCAATCAAATAGGTTTTTCTAACTATCCTTGTTTTTGCAGAGCATCATATACATATACATATTATGTATATATCTATATATCTACATATACATATATGACCAAATCCTATATATCATTTGGTTTGATTTTATTATTGGTTGTTTTCACATATGATATTATTATAATACCTAATGTTATATCCCTATTTATTTTTGTTATCCAATTTTCATTTACATGTCAATTGCATTTAATAGGGGTTTTTTCGTTGTTAGCATCTTCATGCTTTGAGTCTAAATTTTAATATCCCGAATCTTATTCCAGTCTTTTCTAAGGTCCTAGGTCCTTGTTTTGGAAATCTCATTAAAAGGCTCCAAAAGGTTTCAAATGTACCTTATAAATGAAAAGAAGGGCTATATTCTTATGATTATATTGTAAAAACTTTAGAAAATAAGCACATTCATGTGACTTCATGAAAGCAAAAGTTTTGTCCAAAAGAAAATACTTTGGAGGTAAGGTCATTCAAGTCTTCAAATGCATGTTCTACATGTGACCAATGATTAACTTGAGTCTAAAGGAGTCAAACTTGGGTTTGACATAGATGGACTTGGGATTTCATGCAAATACCCTATTAGGGAGAGGGACTATTAGTTGTGAGGGGTAACTTTGTAAACATGTAGCCATCATGTGGAATATCCTAAGACCTCCAATTTTTTTTTAGAAATGTAAAATGGATATTTAACTATTTAAAAATTAAGGTTTGAAGGCGTGACTTTGTTACCAATTTTTTGACTTCAAGAGATAAAAAATAGAATTATTATATACCTCATGTCTTATCATGAATTTAAGAAAGTTTAGAGAAAGGATTTATTAAATACCTTGAAGGTGTCTATAAGGTTGAGCTTATTTAAAAGGATGAGATTTCACAATGCAAGGTTTGGAGGGAAAATAATTCACTTGAAAAGGCATTTTAATTCAAAAGATGTAAAGACAAATAAAATTCTTTATTTATTTACAAAAGTTTTCTAAAGGCCTCCTTCCACGTGATTATCAAGAAAATCAATTTCATACATAGCTTGGAGGGAAATAGAACGCTAAAAGTATAAGCTTTCATGTGATTTTAGGGTTTGCATTCTGTTTCAAATGAAAAGAACCATTTATAGCTAGTTTTTAGAAGTTATGTCAGGGTTCTGTTGGGTCTCAAATCAACAGATTGGATAGGTTCTAAGGAAATGCCAACTCCTATGATCAAACCCTCCAATTGACTTGGCCAGCTTATAGAGTGAACCTATTTGGTTACTAAGTCTCTCACTTTAGGCTCTGCAGGACCTAGGCGGGTATACCTACTCACTAGTTGTTCCTTCAACTAATGCTTTTTATAACAGATTTATTGTCTTGATCTGACTTCCCCCTATCTCAGAATGACATCGGTTCCTAGAATGGAGATATAGTAGATGAGCTCAAGATTGTTGTTGTAGAAGCTATTCGATCTTGGTGCTTGAAATTTATAAATACACTATTGCTAATTTACCCTAGAATTCCTACTCAACTACTCCTATTATTCTTTATGTGAAAGTATGAATTGATGGGTTGTGTTTTATAGATGACCAGTGCCTTTCTTTGTTGTTTGGGCTACAGAGTCTTTATATTTCTTTAGGACTTATTGTGTAAACTTATGAGATAAATTTTAAACCCACCCCCTCTCGATGAGTCTGTCAATTACTGTTTCTTATGAGCTCTACTTCGATGTCTTTATTGTAAATTTCTTGAATGAATTTAACTCTAACCTTAAGAGACCATCCAAGGAAGAAATATGAGGAACAATTACAATTCGCAAGTAAATCTTTTATTCAAATCTACAATATGAAATACAGAGTTTTATTTGAAGAACACAAGTAACCTTATCTCCTTTAGATAATATCACAAGCAATTGCCTGCAGAAAAATGCAGTAATCCGCAATGGTTCGAATCCACTTCCAGGATTCACTAAAATGCTTCATTTCAGTTTTCTACCTTATTGTTTATAGGTGGAAAGCCTGAGGTTCAATGTCAAACTTGGTTGCTCTGATACCATATGTAATATTCCATTAATTATATACTTAAAGAAAATAAATTGTGATCTATATTAAGATAAAAAATTGAGCATTTCAAAATAAAACATAACTACTTCAGTTGAAAGAGAAAAATAACTAAATGTTCTTCAACATAATAAGAATCTAACTAATTTATCTAAAAGGAAGGTAATCTTTTAATGATAAAAAACATTGAACAAATATTATTAAGCTAATCAATATGAGAAAGGAATTCAAATGACAAGTTTCATTTTTGAGGGAAGAGATAAAGGTTCAGAGGTTACAATTCATTTAACTTTCCAACTGAAACTTTTTGTATCAAGCCTCGACATAGTTTGCAATAGGGAGAGCATCATCAAGGGCTTCTCCATTCAATCGTAGACTTGCCAGTCTCCCATGCCCCTTCCAATTAGAAGAGACCCAACCCTTCATGAGGGTGCATTCTAAGGATTGGGTCTCTTTTACATCTAGCCATCTGATCTTGGTGTTCAAAACCTACATGCAACTAGTCAGTCACACACTATAGGTAACCTCTAACTACTATGACCATCTGACTAGTAGGTGTATCTAGTTCATGTGATCTAACAATCACTTAGATAAAGCATCACCATCTTGGCCAAGGTTTTAACATTGCAAGCCCCGATGCATTGTTAGTGTTCACCTCCCTTGCTCGACTTGTACATCCAATTCTTGAACTCAACAAACTCACTAGTTACCAACCATCTAAACAAGCCATCTGCTCAATGTATACTAACAATAATGGTTATTAACGACCATCATATGATAAATAGCATACACTTGAGCCAACTAACTCACTAGTTTACTAACCAACTATCTAGCGAACTGCTTAATGTCTACTAAGAATAACGGTCAAAGATGACCATCATAAGATAATTAACATACACTTGAGTCAGTTGATTCATTGGTTGCAAAAATTCTAGGTTTAGCTGATCCAACTCGTTACATAACAGTCTCATGTCTACTGACATTAATGGTTTACAAGGACCTTCATGGGATTGTGACATAACCTAACAAGCCAACTGCTACAAATCCCATATCTCTAACAAGCTTCAACTATCATCATGGAATTAAACCTAATACAACATTGGTTCCCTTATTTAGCTAAATTAACACACCATATTATGACTCAACAAAAAATACGGTTCTAATATATATTTTTGTCTTTGTATATTCCCAAAAGTATGCATCTAATTGATGATAATAATACTTCTTCAGGTCTTGCAACCATGGAGACTGGTTATAATCTGATTATAACCGATGTGCATTGATTCCAAGATGAACCATATTCGGTTGAACTATGAGTTAAGAGTGGAAAACAAATAAACATAGAATAGCTGCAATACTCAGCTATTATGCCCTTGTGGGCTAGCAATCATATTCTATAGTGAATGCTTTGAGGTTGCTACTCAGCCATACTATGCACAAGATATGAATGCAGTATTCAATTTTCTTATGAATAAGGTAAGACAGTGTATTTGATGAAAAGTAACAGAATATTGTCATGATTTATATCTGTGAATAAATTTATCTTTCTTAAGTTCAAGAGTTGATAATGAATGAGTAAATCATTTAGGCTCTACAATTTCTCTTAACAAGAAAGATCATGAACATGCAATAGCTATACATCGGCTACTCAAGGCGGAATTTACATGGCTATGCAATACAGAATAATCATAGTAAGGCATGATAGTATGTTCACAGCTATCAGAGCAAGATTCTTTTCAATTCATTTTACTTTTTCTTTTAATGAGTAATATTTCCATAGTCAATTTGTGATACACTATTAACCTTTGCATTTTAGTCGGATATGAAATAGATACATACTTGATGTGAGAGGAAATGAGGAAGGAAATACCCCTCGAATGCAACATTTGCACGACTATGATAGAAGAGAATCTGGAACAGTCTTTGTTTCCTCCTTTCCCCACTACTAAAAGTTCACATATGCAAAGGAAAAACAACTGATTATATTATATATATTCGCCAAAATAGTACAGTGGTAAGCCTGAGGCTATAATCTACTCCTTTCTCTAAATTTCCTCCATATTACAAAAGCTCCCTCCTTTATATGAGAGTATACATTATCACCAAGCGTCGTGGCTTTTCAACATATAACCGTCAACTAATACTTTTGTTTCGAACATTACTTCGACTAGGTATTTTCTCCCTTCATCGAAATGTTGTATTCGGTCACTGTGGTTGTCTCCTCACCGATACCTATCTGATATCCATCGGGTTTTTATGTCGAAGAAACCTTGGGCTTCGGTGACCTCCTTTATTTTTCCACCGAAATACCTCTTCCATCGATATCACTATGCCTCGTCAATGAATGGATCTATTGTCTCACCAAAGCCTTTCTTTATCCTCTGTTGTCGTCTTCCACCAATAAAGTTATATCAGCAAAACAACGCATATCGGAGACACGCCTTTTAGCCTCCTCGAAACCTATTTCCTCATCGATATATATCTGATGTCCATCGAGTTTCATGTCGAAGAAACCTTGGGCTTTAGTAACTTTCTTTATCCTTCCATCGAAACACTTTTTCTATCGACATCACTACACTCCTTCAATGAATGGGTCTATTGTTTCATCAAGGCCATCTTTCTTTTGATGATTTGCTTCCACTATCATCTTTCATCGATGAGCTCATTAGTAATCTTCCTCGATAAAGTTGCATCGGTAAAACCACACATATCCGTAACATGCCTTTTAGCCTCCTCCAAACTCATATCCTTATCGATATCTTTTATCGATGTAACTTTCTTCTGTTTGATCGATATCATTCTTTCGATAAGAACGCTTCTTTCGATAAGTTTCCTTCATGTTACATCGATGGTATTATTTCCTCGAAAGCCTTTTCCCGTCGATGAAAACCATCTCTGCTTTCTTCGATATCCTCTTTCGGTGGAATCATTGCTTTCGATGAGTCCCTTTTAGAGTTCATCGGTGTTACCTTTCCTTCGATACCCTTTTTATATCGACAAGACATCACTGGGTCTCATCGATACTATTTGAATTTTGGATATTTCAATAGAATGCTATTAGACTTGTTCGATAACTTATGGGTTATTATGGTATCAATGAAAATGATGATTTCTTCCAAAGATAGATGGCTTCTATGATTTAATCTCTCAAATCAAGATATTTTACTTAATTCAGATTTGATGCTCAATAGGTTCCACAAGCTACACCTTCAGTTTATGTCCTAGCACATCACCACAAGGAGGAAGGTTTATAAGAAAAGGACTGCATGCAACAGTCAAAGGGTTACTTCAAAGTTTGAATGAGAGGTTTTCCTCTTCGATGAAGGAGTTTCATAAAAATATGAAGAGAATCCATAAGGACATTTACAAAGCACCTCATGCCAACACCATGCAAACCACATGCAGAGTTTAGGTGTGATAGAAGTTAGCATCAAAGCTTCTAGAGAGAAATTGTCATAGTCATAACAATAGATATCCACATTTGGAGGTAGGGTTTTCAGAACCCTATTTTAGAATTTTTAGTATCTTATTGTTTAAATCATGCATTGGATACACCTACAGTAATGATTCAAGCAAAAGTCGAGTTAAAGGAGAAATCTGATTATCTATAAAAAATAATATAGTTTCAGCTTTGTGTTATGACAACATCTATAAGTTTGTCAATGCTTTCTTGCTCACCATAAGGGTTCCACATATTATTTAAAAGGGTTGATTGTCTTGCTAGATTTTCTTTTTCCTTGAAGTGAGCAAATCCCTAGGTCTCTTTTGTTCCCTAGGATAGCTTAGAAAGTACAGTCATGCAAAAGTCATTTAGTGAAATCATCAAGAGTTTTTAATCCCAAAACAAATCTCAATCATAAATAGAAAAGGTGCAATAGTAGGATTGACACAAACTAGATAAAGATCAAGTACAGGAAGCAATGAGCAAGGTCTTTTACATATAGGGTAATAAAAGTAATGAATAGTGGCCCAAAATTATTCAAAAGGTCAAGAAATAGAGCAAGCTTGAGAGTCAAATTCAAAAGACAAAGACATCATATGATCATTGAGCAGTGATCTGAAATGCAAATTATAGCAAGGTATTGTGACTATAAGATAGAAACCATCCTAGGAGCCTCCAATATATCAAAAGCTGAGAAAGTAGTAAGCTTACTGTACAAAGATAGTGATCACTATAAAGTTGCAATCAAGTTCAAAGCATTGGTTTGTGGGAACAAAGGGTTTCATATGGGGATGGAGCAGTCTCATGAAATATCATGACAGTCATAATCATAATCTAAAGAGTAGTCAAATCTTCAAGATAGATTGGTGATAGTGCAGTCATTCATTAATTGTTTTGGACATTTCAAGCTCTGTTTTCCTAATAGATGGTCAAGTATAGAACAACAACACTCAGAAAATACAGTCTAGAGAGATTGCAGTCTACAGTAAAGCCAGTAGGCAGTCATACCTAGTACCAAATAAAATGACAGTAATCAAGTCTACTGAGTGAAAAAGAGCAGGGTATAAGTTTCTAAAAGGTCTTTTCAAACCTTAACAACATGTAACACGTTATTGTTGCAGCATTGTCAAAACTTGACAAGAACAACACCTTATAACCTCAAGAGGCATAGCAGTCATAGGGCAACTCATGTCAAATGTGTAACTCAATACAATAAATAATCTTAGTTTGTAGTCCTATAGCATCATAATGCAGTCCTTGACCAAGTATGCATACAAGAAACATCTAGTTCTATTAAGGCACAAGCATCAAAGTCAGAGGTTATGACAACTAGTCAAAAACATCAAGTACAAAAAGGTTAGTCTCAGTCACTAGAAGACAATTTGCAACATGCATTAAGAGTTGTCCTGCTTACAAATAGTGCAACATTAAAAAGGTATTATCAAAGCTACAACCACAATTCAAAGAGGAAGCTTACAAAGATAGGACAAAGCTAGATACAATCATAAGTCAAGGCAAATACATAGTTGAAACTTAGTCCAAAATAGTGAAGAAGTGCAACAAATGACATGAGAAGTCTAAAGAAGTATTATAACAATCATGAGTCAAGGATTAATGAAGAGATTTTTTGCATCCATGATACAATCCTTAAAAGCATCCATGATACAATCTCAAACACACTTTTTACCGTTCTCTTGGTGATTGTGCCCAATTGTGTATGTCTTTCTTATGTATGAAAATGGTATTTTGCAGCTTTCCACTGACGATGTATCTGAGATGTCTTTGATTTAGATATGGCATGAGCTTAGTCATAGAGTGAGACTAGGGAGTTGGACCATCTCAACCATGGTGCGCCTGCATATGTATATAGTTTTGTGTATTCATTAAAGATTTTCATTTAATTTTAATCAACTAAAGAGCAATATTCATGACTTACAAGTAATAAAAAAAATTACAAGGATGAGACATATTCATTACTTACAAATAATAAAAAAACTTACAAGGGTGAGGCATATTCATAACTTTTGCAGTCCTACCTTGGATATCAACACTAGAAGCAACTCATATTGTTCGTGTATAGACAAGACAATATGGGAGTTCATTATACCCAGCAACTTGTGGTGTTGTTGTTTGTGTTGGCTCCATTGGACCCTGCATTTAAGATTCAATATACATTATTCAATAAGATTAACTGTGCAACGCAATGAAATATTGAAAAGTGTGTTATCTTGTTGAGCTTCACTTGGTTTTGAGAATAGTTTAATATTATCTACTTAACAGGGCCAACCACGTGAAGGTGGAAGCTCATTTGGCGCCTCCCCCCCCCCCCTAACATCACTCTAAATTCCCCATTAACATCTTATAACATTCATTCATTCATTCTTTCTACCATTAATAAAATATAGCATTCATTCATTAATATCACATAACATTCATTAACACATAACATTGATTAACATTAATTAACACGCAACATTCATCAATATTAATTAACACATATCACCCATAACCATTAATTAGCACATAATTACATTCACTAACACATAAAAATCAGTCATTATCAAATAAGTTAGATTGCAATCATTTCTTTCTTTGTTTTTTCTTTGAAGCTATGAAAAGACTAAGTGGAACATCAGTTTCTTCATCATTTCCCCCCTCTGCAGATGTTCCACCAACTGCTCGTGATCTCGATGTATGCCTAGTCCTATACTGAGGACGAGGACACTGAAGCAAAGGGGGGGTCCTCTGCAATAACAAATAAAAGAGTTAAATTAAAAAAAAAAAATTATTGTTACAAGTGTTTCATTAATTTAGAGAGCATAATTGTTGTGCTCTTTACCTGATGGGGCCACATCATTTTGTGTAGCCTCAACCTCAACATGCTGAACACCCTCTAGATCATCTGGAGTTGAAATACTAAAGGTTACATTAATGCTGAACACCAATTGCAATTATATTTGTTTAAATCAATAACAATGGCCCTCTTTACTTGAGTGGGGAACATCACGTTCTTGATGTTGTGTACCCAGATCATGCTCCACTTGCTCACCACCGACTACATGCTCTAAAATATTAACAAAAAAGGTTACATTAATTACTACTCTAATTACAAATTAAGATGTTTAATTGTGTTAATAACTAAATAAATAAATTTGAATAGCAAATGAATACCTCCACTACTGGGATGCACATCTGAACCTTCATGTGTAGGTGGTGTTTCACAATTAGCAGGCTGCATTCCAATGACATGCACATTGTTATCATTGCTTGCTTATTTAAAACAAATATAGTCACTTTATGTTGGAACTCAACATCAATTAGATTATTGGTAAAGTATTCAATTTGAAACAACTTCCATTTAGCATATTTACCTGTGTGATGGATGCACTCGATTGTTGTGTATGCCCACTCAATTCTCGTAGTCGATCAGCCACGACTGAATAGCCTTGCTGGTAGGCAATTCTCTTGTCATCTTCTGTGGGTGCTCTATTGAATTCAGAGCCCTGCATTTTTGCTTGGTACTGTGAATTTTGCTTGCATTGTTTGATAAAAAAAAATGTTTGCAATTTATTAATATTTTGATGCAATATTTCATTTACATGAGATACTTACAATTCATGCAACAAGTTTCATGTAACCACCAGAGCTGAGTTTGTGTTGCCCGTGCTTTTCTTGCCTTGCCTTGGTTGCCTTTGACGTGTCACTCAGTCTATTAAAAGTTTGAAATATGTTAGATTATATAAATATAAAGAGTAATTAATTAGTACATAATTACATTTTTAATAGTATCTCGTACCTTCTTCTAGCGTCTAGTGGTGTATTTCCTTTTTTCCTTTCAATTTTCTCCTTAGCATCCAAAATCAGGTCCTTCCACTCCCTCTCTGGAATCATGGGGGGACGCTCATACTTTAGGTTCCTCTCCAAATGGGTCCTGTATTGTTCCCTCACATACTTTAGATATGTGCCAGCTTTTTCAAGGAGTTTGGTTTTGTCAAAGGTGTCATTTCCAAACCACTCAACCATTTGGTTTGTCAATTCATCTTTTAACCTTTTTTCTTGGTCATTCCACCTTTTAAAGCAAAAACAAACCTTTTAGATTTAGAAATAAACTGAAGCTACATTTATTACACTTCAAGAAATGGATCAAAGGAAAACTATTCTAGCAATGATATGAAATCAAAAGTGGATTAGGGTTAGTTCACATATGATGTACCACCTTTTACGTATGGTGGGCCCAAATATCTGCAATGCAATGTCACTAAGATGTTAATAGAAAATATCATTGCCTGCAAAAAATTCATGGGATCATTAGTCCAAAACGAGTGATCATAAAGTAAATTATAATTAGAGTATATATAATAATAATTTTAAAGTACCTGGAACCTTTTGTATCTTTAAGGGAATCATTTCTTCGTCGCTCACCACCAGTGTGGCCTGCAACGTTCTCATACTAGCAATACGAGAAGATCCAGGAAATGATGGTATGTTATCAACAGTAGTCGCCTCTGGCACATCCTCATGTGCATCTCCTCCTGCAAAAAATGAATCCACTATGAAATGGCATTAGAATTCAAGAAAGAACGCTTGAAGGGAAATAAACACATGACAGAAGATAGAGCAAAAGAGGGATCTACCAACAGTGGGCGGGCCAATATGATGTACACTAGAGGATGTCTGCATGCTACGTGTTGCCGACATTGCAGTCGGCAATATAGGTGAGGGTAACCTCTGATGAGGTGGTGGGGGCATTTGTACAATAACATTGACAACACCTAAAGAATAATACATTAAATATATCAAACATTAAATATATGAAAAGTGCAAGAATTGTAAACAAGGATGAACCTTTATTTTGAAAATTGACAGTATCAAGTATGATGTGTTTTGGGTACTTAGAGTGATAAGCCAAGCAAGTGATAATACAACAAAATCGTCATCACTTGAAGATCCTGCAACACCTTGATTGTGGGAACAACTTTGATGAGGGCGGATAAATTGTTGTAAAAACAATACGTATATATTTTAGTTAATGACATAAAAGAGTGTTGGTGTAAATAAATATTCATTTTGGATATTATTACACTTACTTAAGTTAACTTAGGATAATGCATCTCTTCGTAGTTTGGATTTGAGACACTTAGGGAAGTGTGCACATAGGAATAGAGCTTGTAGGAGAAATTCCACCATTTGTGGTCTTATTTTGCTGTTACACTCCACCTTCGGTGGGTCATCCACCTCTTGTGGAATATTATATTATTTCTCCTACCTACCCTTAGTATTTCTTACCTACCCTTGTTTCTCATTGAGCCACATGTCATATTTGTGTGCTCATACATCCATATGGCCTTGCCTATATAAGTAGGCCTCTATTCATTGTATTGGTTAATCCAGTTGATCATTTGCATATTGATGAGAATACAGTTTGTTCTTGTCATTCTATTGTCACTTTTATGCTTTTCATTGTGCCCTTGATATTGGCAAAATCCTACATGGTATCAGAGCTATTGGGGCTTCATTGATCGGTTTTTGGAGACATCATGGAAGGCTTCTATTTTCGGATTTGGGGATCTTCTTTTTTTGGGAGCGTCATACAGCGATTTGGACATCACCGTTGAATCTGGGAGGCCGTTTCCATAAATTTCGACTATAAAGTCGACCTATTTTGGTGAGAAATTTTTTTTCCCCATTTTGGCTAATATCGTACAGATTTTGAAATTTAAAAAAAAAAAAAATTCAAAATTTTTTTTTTCGAAAAATTGAAAAATTTTGAAAAAAAAAAAATTTCAAAAAAAAAAGAAAGCAAAATTTTTTTTGGGGGTCCGCAAAGCCCCCCTCCCCCCCCGCTGTACGAGTGCTGCAGGTTGCAGGTACGTACCTGAGCTGCAGGCTCCGCCCGTACCTGCCGAGTTCCCCGTGCTGCCGCCGGCCAGAGACCTCCGGCGACCGCCTAGACACCTCCGACCGCCGACGACACCAGACCAGCCACCGCCTCTGGCGACCGCCACGCTGACACCCAGTCAGCATATTGACCCCGCCACGTGGCTCTCAAACAGCCCTCCATACGCCACATCATCGTGCCACGCAGTCCGTCCGTACAGTGCCATGTCATCATCCGTACTGCAAAGTCAATAGTCCGTACAGTACGGATGCCCAGTTAGCAGAGAGGCGAAGTTTTTGCGACGGTCATACGGTCGTCAAATTTAAAACAGTGACTTGCCGACGTCAGTGCCACATCAGCACTTTTTTGAAAATTTTTAACCCCTCTCCATTGGGCTTTTCAATTTTGCAGTCCAACTTTGAAAGGCCATATCTTGCTCATTTTTGCTCCTTTTTTGGTGCAATTGTTTTTGAAATGGGCTAAAATTTCGTGATCTTCACAGTGGTGTGGTTATTTTCTGATTTTGGTGCACAGGTTTTTTGGAATTTTTGGATTCTCTCAGCTGTACCTGTCCAATCCTCAATTCTGCAACTTCAAAGGCCTCGTTTGAGCTCATACGACCTCCTTTTCAGGTGCCCTTTTTTTTGAAAGTGCTTATTTTTTCATCTAATTTTAGAATCTATGATCAAATTTTAGAGATTTTGAGTGGAAATTGTACTTTCAGATATTGGTCTTATTTGGCCTATTAGGTACTTGTAAATTGCTTGGATCTTAGTAAGATCTCTTGCATTATCAGTTTGAGACTCTTTTGGCCTTATTGAGGCAGTTGTAAAATTGTAATCAGAAGTCCACTTTGCCATTTTTTGCAAGTGGCCCATTGTATACGCACTACTTATAAAGTGCCAAAATCATCACATTTGGGGGGGGGTCTTTGATTGAGTGAATTTGGGGGGGTGTCTTGTGTGATTGTGCCTCTCTTTGTGCTCTTTCTATTTTTGTTGCAATGAGTCCTAATAAATTTCCACCTTTAACTCCACATAATTATGCATCATGGAAAATTAAAGTATGGAGTAAATTAATGGAAAAGGGTCTCACACACTACATAGATGGAACAATAACAGCACCACCTGATCCTAAGGCTGATCCAATTGCTCAATTAGAATGGCTCACAAAGAATTGCATGGCTCTTGGAACCTTATGCAAGTATGTATCAGATGACCTCATTTTTCACATTGAGAAGTGTAAAACAATCAAAGAGGCTTGGGATATGTTTCAGAAATTGTATGGACAAGTTGATGAAATCAGAGGCTATTAGATTGACAATGAGCTCACCAACTTAGATCCAAGAGTTTTGATACAATCCAAGATTATGTCACCAAAGCAAATGAGCTAAGAGTAAAGCTTAAAGATTGTGGAATTGACAAAAAGGATGCTCAATTGATATTCAACTTGTTGGATAAGCTTGCACCAGAATATGCAGCATTTGTATCTAGCTTCCAAACTCATCGTTTGACAGTGGGGAGTTCTTATGTTATGCCTTCATTTGATGCTTTCACAGAAATGTTAATATTGGAACAAACTAAGTTGTTGAACATGGGGTTTCTCAAGTCTTCAAAGTCCAAGGCTTTGGTGGCTAATCAAGGGAATCAAGGAAGTCAAGGCAAAGATTCCAACAAGAAGAAGAAGCAATCCAAGTCTAAGCCACACCAGGAAAAAGGACAATCATCCTCTCCATCACAAGGTGATTCATCATCCTCTTCCAAGAAGGGGACACCACCTAAGAAGGATAAACCAACTTGTGCATATTGCAAAAAGTATGGTCATGATGAGCATCGATGCCACACAAAGCAAGTTGATGAGTTAACCAATCTCCTCAAGAAAAACAACATCAACTTGCCATCCGCCTACACAAAGAAGGATTCATCTCCTTCCTCTTCCTCACAGTCTAAGGGAAAAGGGCAAGCATTTGTGGCTACAACAAGTTCTTCACAGCAATGGATACTTGACTCGGGTGCCTCATATCACATGGGTTCTACAAAGGAGCAGTTTTCTTCATTGGAGCCATCTAAGGTACCTCACATTTACATAGGTGATGACACACAAGTAGAGGTTGAAGGAAAAGGTTCAGTTGACATGGATGATGGAACATTTGAGAATGTTCTCTATGTTCCTAACTTGTCTACCAACCTTCTCTCCATCTACCAAATCACTCACTATGGGAATGGGAAAAAGGTTGAGTTTACACCAGATTCAGTTGTGGTAAAGGAACTTGATGATGATGCCTTGGTAGTAGTGGGACAAGTCAATGACAACTCAAGGCTTTATTCATTTTCCCACTTTGTGCCAAGTTCACCTTCTAGGGCCTTGCTTACTCATTCAAATTCAGAAAGTAAACTATGGCATGAGCGGTTTGGTCACCTCAACTACCACTATCTTCAATAGCTAAGCACTAAAGACATGGTCATAGGTCTACCTCGAATCAATTTTTCAGAGGGTGTATGTTCAGGTTGTTCCATGGGCAAGCATCCCGAAGAGAAGTTTGATAAAGGGAAAACTTGGAGAGCTTTGGAAGTTCTTCAACTTGTTCACAGTGATGTAGCAGGTCCATTTCCAGCACCTTCATTCAGTAAAGCCCGCTATGTTCTTACCTTCATTGATGACTACTCCCGCTTCACTTGAGTCTACTTTCTCATTCATAAGAGTGAAGTATTTGATAGATTTCAGGACTTCAAGACTCGTGTGGAGAAGCAATCAGGGAAAGTGGTCAAGATTCTTCGCACAGATAATGGAAGGGAATATGTGAACAAAAGACTTGAGGATTTTTGTACATTTGAGGGGATTAATCTTCAACATTCTATTGCATACACTCCACAGCAGAACGGGGTTGCAGAAGGTAAGAATAGAACTCTCAAAGAAATGGCTAGCTGTATGATACATGCATGTTCTCTTGATCCCGCCTTTTGGGCAGAGGCTATCAGTTGTGCCACACACATCCAGAATCGGGTTCCTCACAAAGCTTTGCAAGGTATTACTCCTTTTGAAGCTTGGGCTGGTAGGAAACCGATTGTGAGACATTTTAGAGTCTTTGGGTGTCTAGCATGGGCTCGCATACCTCCACAGAAACGCAAGGCATTGGAACCTCAGAGTCGACCTTGCATATTTGTTGGATATCCTGAGGGTGTTAAGGCATACAGATTGATGGATCCAGAGACACGTGAGGTATTCATAAAGAGGAGTGTTCACTTTGAGGAAAGCTCTCCTAGCTTAGCCTCTCTACCTCCTCCACCTTCCTCTAGTGATGTTAGTGATTTAGATGTTGAGACTCCCTCAACTCCGACTCACAGGGTTACACCTCCACAGGGTCCACATGCAGTTGAGGAGCCTCATTCTCCACCTCCACCTAGACCTCGTTGGGCTCGACAAACACTTGAGTCCGCGGGTTCTCTTGTTGGGGATCCTTCAGATACACGGAGAACTCGATCACAACATCAGGATCTTCCACATGCATTCATTGCTACCGCTTCTGATCCATAGACATTTAGGGAAGCATCAAGGGTTCCTGAGTGGGACCAAGCTATGGAGGAAGAGTATAGTTCCTTGATGAGGAACAACACATGGGATTTAGTCCATCTCCCTAAGGGGAGAAAGATGGTTCGATGTAAGTGGATCTATTGGACCAAGTTTGCAGCGGATGGTAGTGTGGATAAGTATAAGGCTCGGCTTGTTGCGAAAGGTTTTTCTTAGGTTGCAGGTGTTGACTATACTGAGACCTTTGCACTCATCGCCAAGATGAACTCCATTCGTTTGACACTTGCTATTGCTGCAGCTCATGGTTGGGTTGTACATCAGATGGATGTGAAGAGTGCTTTTCTTCATGGTGATCTTGATGAGGAGATTTATATGGAGCAGCCACAGGGTTTCATCCAGGATACTTCCTTGGTTTGCAAACTAAGGAAATCTCTCTATGGCCTTAAGCAGGCCCCCAGGGCTTGGTACGCCAAGAGGGATTCCTTTCTTCTCTCCGCAGGGTTCACCAGGTGTCATTCTGATCCGAATGTCTACATTTTGCGACAAGATGACTCTCACTTGATACTTGTGCTCTATGTTGATGACTTGATCATTACAGGGAGTACTTCATCCATCATTAGCAGGGTCAAATCTGCTTTGCATGACAGATTTGCTATGACTGACTTGGGTCTTTTGCACTACTTTCTTGGGATAGACATTTCACAGTCACCTTCTAGGATTACTCTATCGCAGCCCAAGTATGCTCTTGATCTACTTGCACGCTTTCATATGGCTGATTGTAAGCCTGCCCCGACTCCCTTTCTTTTAGGAGTCAAGCTTGAGGCTCAATGTTCTTCTCCACCAGTTGATGCCACTTTGTATCGTTAGCTTGTGGGTAGTCTCATCTACTTGACTCATACACGCCCTGATATTTCATTTGCAGTTGGCATGGTTTCCCGCTTCATGCAAGATCCACATGAGCTTCATTGGAAAGCCACCAAACGCATCCTTCATTACATCCAAGGTACACATCACTATGGAATTCACTATGCAGTAGGCACAGGACTTCGCTTGGTTGGTTACACAGACTCTGATTGGGCTGGCGATCTAGGTGATCGTAAGTCTACTTCTAGTTATAGTTTTCACCTTGGTTTGGGCCCCATTTGTTGGCAGAGCAAGAAGCAACATGCTATTGCTCTCTCTTCGACTGAGGCTGAGTATCGAGGCGCTGTTAACTCAGCTACTGAGACCATTTGGCTCCTGCAGATTCTCACAGAGTTTGGATTCACCACTCCACGGCCGACAGTTCTACATTGCGACAATCAGAGTGCTATTGCAATATCGAAGAACCCGGTCTAGCACCAGCGGACCAAACACATCGAGATTCATATGCACTATATCCGAGAGCTCATCTAGGAGTAGGGCATTGATTTGCAGTATTGTCCTACAGCAGAGCAAGTTGCTGACATATTCACCAAACCTTTCACCGAGAGTAAGTTCCAGCAGCTGCGAGCTCTCTTGGGGATGCGGGATGTGTCATTCGGGGGGGTTAGCTGACTTCTCCTTCCTCTCTTATGGGGGGGACTTTTTCCTCTTTAAGGTTTTGTCCTTCTTCTTTGAGAGTCTTTTGTACATTCATCTCTCTTTTGGGGGGGAGTTTTTTCCCACTGGGTTTTCTCCCTTTCTCCGTTTGTGAGAGATTGCATTGCATAGTTTTGCTTGCATTTGCATATTGTACATGGGTACCTATCATGGCCTAGTAGCCGGGACCCATCTTGCATTGTTGACTTGAGTCTTCATTCCCCTAAGTTGCACTTAAGGGGGGTGTTGGTGTAAATAAATATTCATTTTGGATATTATTACACTTACTTAAGTTAACTTAGGATAATGCATCTCGGGTGTTGGTGTAAATAAATATTCATTTTGGATATTATTACACTTACTTAAGTTAACTTAGGATAATGCATCTCTTCATAGTTTGGATTTGAGACACTTAGGGAAGTGTGCACATAGGGATAGAGCTTGTAGGAGAAATTCCACCTTTTGTGGTCTTATTTTGCTGTTACACTCCACATTCGGTGGGTCATCCACCTCTTGTGGAATATTATATTATTTCTCCTACCTACCCTTAGTATTTCTTACCTACCCTTGTTTCTCATTGAGCCACATGTCATATTTGTGTGCTCATACATCCATATGGCCTTGCCTATATAAGCAGGCCTCTATTCATTGTATTGGTTAATCCAGTTGATCATTTGCATATTGATGAGAATACAGTTTGTTCTTGTCATTCTATTGTCTCTTTTATGCTTTTCATTGTGCCCTTGATCTTGGCAAAATCCTACAAAGAGAATAAAATATAAACCATTATTGAACTTTTGTTATAATTAAAGCTTTCATTACTGCTTACTTGCAAGTTTTCTGTTGTCTGAAGCAATAATTCCACCCTCTCTCATATCTCATCAGTGATAGGATGCACGACTGCCAAATCAACAATCTCTTTTCTAATTTTTATAAGAGGCATTTTAAAGAATTTCATAAGCTCTATGGGATCTTCAGGGTCATCATCACTTAACCCTAATGATTCCACATCCCTAGAAAGGTGCTTAGGTACTACAACTCCCTTTCCCTTTCCCCGAACATCCGTCTGTGTCAAGAATATCATTAACAATTAAAAAATTAGTATAAATCACTAAAAAAAAGAACATAATAATGTAACAGTTTGCTTCTATCTAATTTGTACAATTACAATGAGGTTTACCTGCTCGGTAGAAGTGTTGCAAGCTACATCTCTATCTGCGATATGTGATGGGTCCATGTCAGCCTGTGACAAAGAAAAAATATAAAAAACGTTAGCGAAATTAAACCAATAGACTTAGCAAAAAAACTTCATAATAAAATGGTATATTGGATTCATTAATTAGAGGTTGGTTAATTTAAATGGTATATAGTACGTACCACCCCCATGATATTAACTTTGTTTGTATCTATACGATTCAAACTGTAATCAATTAGAAGCTCTTCGCCTACACTTATTGATTTTATCGCACATACAAATACACGATTTCCCTCGTGCGCCTCAAATATGCAATTGGGTTGTTTATTAGTTGACCCAGGTCGCGTACTATTTATAAAACCTGCAATATTCCCTATTGCTTTTGGCCGACCATCAATGTATACAGCCACTTGTTTACTTTGATCATTATCTTTATGTTGTATATAATTTGCTGACAGTGCATACCTATGCATAATTTTTTATTTATTTAACAATCTACATCCAATGTTTGTAATTGTAACAAGGTCCAACAAACTCCATCAATTCTACAACTCTATTGTAATAGACCTTTATGTCGTCCATGGAAAATAAGCTAAACCATGTAATGACGAAGGTGCTATGCAATATATCATATCGTTAACACAAAAATCGGTGTTTATTGGAGGAAGTTCCTTGGGCACCCATTGTTTCTGTAGATGTATGTACCTCAGTGGCACCTCAATGTCGCCTTTGGTCTCATCATCATAAGAACATGACCCCCCTTGAGCAAGGAAAAAGTTCATGTGTTTATTGAATTTTCTTCTAATCTTTTGACCTCTTGTTGATCTCCCTATTGTAGACCTACTACATGTGTCACTTTCATTTTCTATTACTACATTTTCCTCACTCGACGAAGACAGATCCAACAAATACCTATTTGGGGGTACCTACACTCCATGAAATGAGAGAGTTAATTGGTAATGAGAGAGAAATTTTGAAAATGAGGGTAATGTTGATGAAGAAGTCAGCCCTAAAGTTGATTTTGGGATGAAAATTGGAATAAGTCCAATCGGGGCCTTAAGTGTTGATAACTGTATTAGATTTGTTGCTAATGAGGTAGTGTTCTTGTGCATTGAAAAAAGCTGGAGGTAGACACTTTTGCATTTCACACATTAAATGAGGAATTTTTCTCTTCCAATATTTTATATCATCTTTATGGATTTCTTTACATGACAACCACCTACAAGGTATTCAAGACGCAAAAAAAAATATTACATAACAAGTAAAACAATCGCAAATATAATATCTATACAATGAACTAAACAAATATCACTACTTACCTCATGTATTTTCCAAGATCATATATGACTTGCTTGACATTATTGTCGAAGTTGTCTGGGAGAGATAGAGGTAGAACGTACTGCAACAATTATAAAATTATCTTTTCATTTTTTTGTAACATAATGAAAAGTACACGTACGCACAATTCTTAAATACATACTAAAAACACAAGAACATGAATTACCTTAATGAAGGTATACCAATCATGTGTTTTCATCCCTGACCCAAATTCACTTTTCTTTGATATGAGGTTGTTTATGTTCACAACAAATCCTGTGGGAAATCGAATTTTTTGTATGACTTCTTTTATAGCATTGCTTTGCTGGTTCGTTAATAACCATGGAAGCTCACTTACATTAATCTGGTCTGCATGGCTATTTGATTGAATGACATTTATCATTGCATGATTGGAATCCTGAATTCACTACATATTTTGACAATTTTTTCTTTCTCACGCCTTCTCCAATATTTTCCATACTGTCTCTGTTATATTCTTTCCAATATGCATACTATCAAACAAATGAACAATTTGTAACTTCTTGTAGTAGGGCAACCTACTAAATTATTAGGGATAACTTTTTAATCCCTTAGGAAGGTGGTCATTCATGCCTTCACGACCTTCATGATCATCAATCACTCATCAGTAAACAAAACAAAATAGAAAAGATGTTTTATGACAAACCAATAGATGGAATGGCATTACCTTGACGATTAATTCTATTATATTCCAACTTCCACAAGTGAGGTGTCATTCTTTATAGCTTTGATGTATTCTCTTCTTTCCCATTGAAAAGATGTTTTTCAATATTTCGATACTTATGATTTTTGTGGAGAAAGTGCCTATACTCATCAAACAACTGCTTTTCTAAACTTTTTGAATGACGAGATTTCATCTTTAG
Organism: Cryptomeria japonica; assembly: GCF_030272615.1. Taxonomy (NCBI): domain Eukaryota; kingdom Viridiplantae; phylum Streptophyta; class Pinopsida; order Cupressales; family Cupressaceae; genus Cryptomeria; species Cryptomeria japonica. Next base: position 197,012,100 of record NC_081407.1, on the reverse strand, counting down.
ACCACAAACAGGACATGCAAATTTTCCCTTTGTTTGAAGACCTACAAGATAATGTATAATTGGATTAAATATGATAATTTTTTGAATTATAATTTTCATGCACAACTTAAACACCATAACATACCACAAAAATGTGTTAGCCCCGGGGCATCGTGCATTGTCCATAGAAGCATCGCATGGAATTGAAATTGTCTTTGTCCTATTGGTCTAGAGATGTCATACATAGTGACACCATTCCATAACTCTAGCAACTCGTCGATAAGAGGCTCGATATATACATTCATATCTTTAACTTGGTACTTACCTAATCGAATGAACAAAAACATTACATAATTATTATGACCATTTTACTGCAATATTTATAATTAAATTTAGACGACTATATTTAAATGATAAAATACCTGGAACAATCATTGCCAACATTATGTGCTCCCTCTTTATTGACATCCATGGAGGAATGTTATTGTTGATAACAAAAATAGGCCACACTAAGTAAATAGATCTCATCTCTCCAAATGGATTGACACTGTCCACTGCCAATGAAAGCCTGAGATTACGAGGTTCTTCTTTAAAGTGTGGCCACTTTTCCTCTATGTCCATAAATGTTGAACCATCCGCAGGCATTTGAATAATGTCATCTCAACTTCTACTATGTGCATGGTAATCCATAAATTGTGCCATGCTAGTGCACTTCAATAATCGATGCATACGTGGAATAATGGGAATATAGCGAAGAACCTTGCGAGGAACCCTTTTTGTTATTTGATCTGTTCGATATCTACTGATATGACATTCAGGGCATTCAGTTCGAAATTCATGTTGTTTGTGATATATAATATGATCATTGGGACAAGCATATATTGCTTGATGCTCCATTCCAATATCTTTCATAACAATAGATAATTCTCGGTATGAGCGAGGTAGGATATTTGATGGTGGTAACAAAAACTCACCTATCAATCTACAACAAAAAAATGTAATTTGTTATAATAAAGAATATTAATGGTACAACATGATTCATAGTTTATTATGACATATATGACAAACCTTAACATACGTGACATTGTTATGTTGGATAAACCATTCATAACCTTCAAGTTCACCAACAACAATACAACGGAGAGAAGAGTTGCCTGCGAGCCTTCGTAAAGGGCCTCATATGCCTTCTCAAGTAGAGGGACATCATGAACAACATCAAGGTCATCTTCATCATCATGATTAGTTGTGCGAGTACTAAATGAATCATGGATCAATGTATTTGTACCATCATCTTCAATTGTGTTTTCTAGCTCATGATCGTCATCTTCCATGGGATCATTTTCTTCAGCTTCGATATTCACACCTCCATGTTTGTCCACTTCGAAAACCACATTCTTAGGGTTGTGTTGATCCATACCATGTGCTCCGGGGTGCTTGACCTATATAAAATTGATAAACATAAATAAACCATGATCATGATCTCATCATCACGTGATTTATTATGTATATAAATTGTCAAAATGATATAATGAAAAACTTACCAATGGATGATAATCATGTCCACCTTCAATGTGACCATGCAGCCTACAATGTTTCTTCAATGTTTTGATTAGAAGTCTTCTAGTCTTTAACCCCTTACAAATTTTTCACGGACAATAACATTTTCCATCACCTTTTCTTTTCAAGTTAGACCACAATCTAGCAATCGTCTCTTTATTTTGGTGTTCGTTGATATTGTCTGACATGGTCTTTCTTCACAGGCAAGAAAATAGAAATTATCATCATTGAACAAAGCATCTTATTGAATTTAGATTTATAGTTTGCTTATGGTACATCACACAACATGGAAAATAAGAAATACTCAATAAATAATAGGATTCATTGATCTAGTATTATCACAATTTGCACTTGGCCTTCAATATTTTCTCCTCCTAACACTGTTTATCCATTACCTGTCAAGTACAAAACTCTAAAAGCCGTGGCTATTAAAATACATAAGACAACATTGTAACATCTTATAATCATCTGTTATAAAACCAAAGCACTTGGGAGTGATTCTTTTGTTTGTCATAGTCTAGGAAAACGGTGTCTACTGGAGCCTTGAATAACTGACTAGAAAGATTTTTAATTCCTTTTCTTTTTCCTTCCAATTTTTTCACTGTCACTTCCATTCTCCGAGTCAGATGCCCTCACCCTTTTCTTTCTTCTTGTTTTTTCTTACTCATTTTCATGCTTTGAATTTTATATCTTTCTTGGTGACTCCTTACTGCTCTCACTGTCAGTTTCACTCTCAGAATCTGAGTATGATGTATCAGAATCTAACGAACCTGATGAACTAGAACAATCGTCATTAGAGGTAGATTCATCTGACTTGGGAATAGACTTTTGTTGTTGCATTACAAGCCTTGGCATATTCTTCAAATACTCACTTAAACTCTCAGTGATACCACCAAGACCAATAGAAGTAAAGAAATCGATAGCAAACTGTGAATTTTTGGGATTGTCCTTTGGAGAAATTGAATCAAAAGACTCCTGCATTGTTGGATCGTTCAACCTTTCATTAAGCAATAATATACCAAGTTGCTCTGCCAGCTCCTGCAAGAGAATCTTTATAAAAATACGGGAAGAGGAAGTAGTATCTTCCTCTGTCAGACGTATATAAGCAAGACAATGCCATGGAAGAGCATTTGTGCCAAGTAAGTGGGCAAAAAACTTTGCAACATTACATAGTTTATTTGTTTCCAGTTTGTGTATCATAGAATATTGTTGTACAAAACACTTATCAAAAAATTCCTCATAAATTTTATTGATCATACAAAATCTTTGCCCAAGAAGACCATAATAACGAAGGTATGTTCTCTCTTGACCAGGTTCAAGCTTGATCTTTAGTAGCTTATGACCAGCTTCCTCAAAATCAACACTTGACATGATTGTCAAATAAATTGTATGTCTTAAATTGACCAAGTTTGTCTCTGTCTCATCCTGTATTATCAGTGCTTCCTCACCTTCATCATCATCATCATCATCATCATCATCATCATCATCATCATCATCATCATCATCTGAATCATCTGAATCATCACCTGAATCATTCTCCCCTTCTGCTTCATCTGAAGAAGCATCTCCAAGGATAACTTTCTTCAATTTTTCATAGGTTGCCTCATGTTCTAAGAAATCAGGATCTGGCTTGAAAACATCAAAACCAACTTCTTGATCAAGTTCATCTTCTAGGAAAACTTCATGTGTTAACTGATTTGGACGCACAGCTGGATGACCCTCAAACTTAGCTTTGTGAATTGCAAAAAGGCCTTCAATTAAAAATTGTACTCATTTGTCAATTTCCCCCTCATGGAGAATACCTCTAAATCTTTCAAAAATCCCATAGAGACCTTTGGGTGAAAGGTCTTGCAACAAAGAACCACATTCTTTCACGAACCCAACAACAACCTCTACACTGTCATCTGTGGGGTTCTCTAGTAAAAGGGTGAGAAGTTCCAAGGCAATGATCTCATGTGCAACTTGTTGATTCACTAAATGAGCTATGAATTTGGCTATTGCTATCAACATGTGCTTGTCATTGCGTTTGTTTGCCCTCTTAAACTGCAAAATAATTCTTCACAAAAGCAGATTGCCAACTTCAGGAAATTTTGTACTTACCACATCAACCAACATAGCAAAAACATCTGTAAATCTAGGGGATGCCATTTGGGATTTCATACAAGACCTACAAAATAGACCCCTCCCATGGATGAGATTCTCTACAAACAACTCTGGAATGATGTTCTTGATGTTAGATGCATTTACCTTGTTTACTAACCCATGGATACTCTTTTGAAGGGCATCCCATGTCGTGCGCTAGTATTCCACACTGCTCTTGTCTTCCACGTCTTTCATCATTTGAGCCAGCTTAAATGGGGGAATGTAAACACCCCCACTTCTTCCAACACCCTTCTCAGCTCCTCTTACAACACCTTCACCATTCCCATTCTGAGATGGAGCAAACACGCCACTAGAAGTTTTCACTTCCATTGCCTCTCTATCCCTTTTGTTTCCAGAAGCCCCTTTACCATTCAATTCGTGCTTATTTTTGTACATAAACCCATCAGGAAGCATGAGTTTTTGCATATAAGCTCACCCAAATATTTTACAGTTATTTTTCATCAAGATTCCCTCAGGAGCTGGCAGATCCTGCTTCCATACTTTACTTCTATTTTCTCAAAGGACAATCCTAAAAATCCATGCATTGCAAACAACTTTTTACACCTTTGTTGGTTGTGGTGGTGTCACAGAGAGTTTACATCAATAAATGAAGAAAATGCCAATGCTTTTAATGCAACAGTAGAAGTCTATCTCTTATTCAATATCTCTAGTGAAACCCCCATGATCTTTTGTTGGAGTAGAATTTGTTATATTCTAGAAAGGGTCTTGTCCTTTGTTGATGGGATATTCATTTACCTCAAGAAATAACTATTCTTTTCTCCAACAAGAAGTGGAACTAAATGAAGATCTAGCACCATGAAATTAATCCTCAAAAGGATTACTATAGTTAGTTTTGGTAGATAATGATCTGGGTAAAATACTAATGTGGCTTTACGAAACATTATGTACTAGCTTATCATACTCTAACAACTTTGGTGCGACATGCTACATCCAATTAAGTCTCCATCGGTATCTCTATTGTGTTTATGGATTGGGATTCAATGTACTCTTTTTATACATAGATTTTACTTTCAACTGAGGAGGTTTGTATGTACTTACTTGGCTTTTGATCGTATCCCTATTTCAAGAATTTCTTCTAGCAACAAATCATTTGTTGTAAGTCGTACAAGTAGAAGCTTGAACATGCCTTCCATGCTAGCCTTGTTGATACGTTCAACACCATCTTGTGCAACAAATCTTTAGAACTCCACTATTTCATTGAAGAGTGAGTAGTAGGGACAATCTAGGATACTTACAGAGGTTTTGCAAGAGAGATAAATAGACCTAAATATTATGGCTTAATAATGATCAATAGGTAAACAGATAAGAAACTCTCAATATCAAAATGACTTTCTCAATTGTCTTTACTAGAAATGGATAGATCTGCTAATAATGGCTTTATGACTGTATGTCAACTTTAGACTCAATCCAAGAAGAGCTAGAACTAATATGCGATATCTAGATTTATGATCTCTATAATATAACAATCCCATAATTATGTTTCCACGCATCTATACCACAACACAAACATCATGCTAGTGTTCAACCATAGAAATTGATATCCGAATTATAGAATGTGAAATATGCACATAACTATGAATAAAGATTAAGAAAAACAAAGAAAGATGCTTATTGCAAACATAAATGACTAATGGACAAGAATTGAATTCATTGTAGATAGTTTTGAATATCAAATTCACTTATTTGTGTGCATTTAGTAACTCAAGTACTTGTGGCCAACCATTTATCTCTTTCATAAATTAAACACTTATTAATAACATTAAATGGCTGAGTAATTATGTTTTAGTTGAAAATGAAAATAAAATATTTTATTTCAGGACAGCTCACACTATTCCCTGTCATATTTTAGACTCTCGGTTTTGTTAGTAGTGGTTTGATGTCTTTGGAGCTAATCATTGCATTTTTTTAGTTACGTTTGCCAGTGTACTCCCAGCCTGTGCCAAAATGGGAGCTTTGGAACAGGGTATGGACATCCATCAAAGCATAAAAGATAAAGGAATTTTGTCAGAGGTAGTTGCAACTGCTCTGTTAGCATGTATGCAAAATGTGGAAGCATAGACAAGGCACGGGAACTGTTTGACAGATTGCCTCAAAGAAATGTGGTTTCCTGGACTGCAATGATTGCCAGATATGCACAAAATGGATTTGTTGAGAAGGCTTTAGAAACTTTCAAGCAAATGCAATTAATAGGTGTAAAGCCAAATTCCATGACCATTGCTACTATCCTCCCTGCCTATGCCAAAATGGGAGATTTGGAACAAGGTATGGACATTCATCGAAGCATAAAGGATAGAGGAATTTTGTCAGATGATGTAGTTGTAATTGCCCTGGCAGACATGTATGCAAAAATGTGGAAGCATAGACAAGGGACGTGAACTATTTGATAGAATGCCTGAAGGAAATGTTGTCTCGTGGACTGCAATGATTGTTGGATATGCACAAAATGGATTTGTTGAAGAGGCTTTAGACACTTTCAAGCAAATGAAATTGGAAGGCATAAATCCAAATTCCACAACCTTTGCCAGCATCCTCCCTGCCTGTGCAAAAATGGGAGATTTGGAACAGGGTATGGACATCCATCAAATCATAATGGATAGAGGAATTTTGTTAGGTGTTGTACGTGTAAATGCCCTGCTTGACATGAATGCAAAATGTGGAAACATGGACAAGGCTCGTGAATTGTTTGATACAATGTCGCAAAGAGATGTGATCTCATGTGAACAATCAACACGCGCGTATACGGGAGGAAGGGATTGCTGCTACAAAATTGAACGATCACTCCTCAATCACAGTTCTATGGTTTTACGAGAATAAACTAGGGCAATTAACCACCACATGTATATTTTTTGCAACATGAAATTAAAAACTAGGACAATTTGAATCTACCTCCTACGCGGGATTGCAAGCAATGCCAAAAATGCCTTCGACGCGGGTTTGATGTTCTTGGGGGTTGAAGTCGCCACGGACGCCTACGCGGGATTGCAATGCACAAATGAATTCCCCTCTTCTTCTTTTTTAAGTAATGGTCACTGTCGTCGAAATTACGACGAACTCAAGCACTTTTTTGAAAAAAAGAAAATTCTCATTGCTAATGCCTTCTTTGTCGAAATTACAACGAATGCGGGCATTTTTTTTTAAAAAAATCAAGTTTGGCCACAATAAACCTTCTCTGTCGGAAACCTCAATCGGAAATCTAGTCTAAATGTATTAGTGAGTGCATCTGTGGTGTTGACACGTCATCCTTGGCTCCACACATATGTGTGCCCCATAGTTGTGTCATGTGTGGGAATGTATGCTTGGGTCCAGTTGGACAACCCATTGATCCTCTTGTGGACAGTGCAGATTATGAGGTGCATGAGATGCATGATGCACGAAATATTATTACACAAATTGGAGGATACCCTGGGGAGTCCTCACATGCTAGAGGCGAGGAGGCGTCGTCATCATACATTGATGATGTAGTGGTAAGATTTGTATTTTCACAGTTCATGTTATATTTTAATAAAATATTTATAATTTAGATAATATTAAGTACTAATTTTTATTTACATGGTCCATTTAACAGTTGATGATCAAGGATGAGTTGAGACAGATTCAGGAGGGTACCTTGTCGGCCATTTCATTTGGTCTTGATAGCTTGATGGTACATATATTATTGCACCTAGTCGTTTGTATTTTATTGTACATACATGCTCATCATTTATATTAGTATTAATTAGATTATGTAGTAACTTGCATGTATATCTTTTTTTACTCCTGTAGGGCACAAGCAGCACGAGTGCGGGGCAGTGTGATTTAGGATTTGGTAGTGTAGTTGGAGACAAGGGAAAGGTAATTGAATGCAAATATGATTGAATGAATAGTTTAAATAACTTATAGTGATTATACATGTCTAGACATAGATTGACAGTTTCATATACTTGTTGTGTATATATACAGAGAATTCTTGGCTTCACATCCTTGATGACTACACCTAGTATACCTGAAGAAGAAGAAGAGATACCTCGAGTAGATGTGTGTTTATTTTATTTTTTGATTAGTAGATATAATTTGTTATTATCAGTGACAATTATATGCTAACTTGTATCAATGTCATGTTTCTGAACATATATAGGTTGTGTATCAAAATATTCAAAACATAACTCCTCTACCTAAGACATACATCAAGAGTCCTGCAAAGCTGAAGAGAAAACGCGAAGATGAGGTAAACATGAATAGTTCAATTATAGTTCATGTTTATGTTAACTTTTCGAATGTGAATTATATAATATAACTAATATTAATCATGGTTTGTTTTTCTTGTGCAGGATCCTTCAGAGCCAAGCAGTGTGGCGAAGAGGATCGATTTTGATGATCCATCAGCAGCTTAGGATGTTATAGATAGTTTTGGGATGCTTACATGTCTAGTTGGCATGTATATTTTGTATATGGACATACATTCACGTATTTAGACATACATTTTGTTTCAGTTGGCGTTTATGCCATATTTGTGTATGGACATTAATTTGTAATCATTTGACATTTTTATATATACAGAAGTTGATATTTGATCATATAAATTGTTGCTCATATGTGTGTGGTGTTATCATGGAAATCTTTAATCTTCATTCCAATAATTAACAATGGTTAATAATTTCTATTTAATGATCAATACAATTCATTTCATTTCATTGTAAGTGTTGTTTTTATAGTGAACAATATAATTCTTTTAATGAACAATACAATACAATTCATTTAATGAACAGTACAATTCATTTAATCAACAATACAATACAATTCATGAACAATACAATTCATTTAATCAACAATACTTGATACAATTCATTATTACCCTATGCATGGTCCTATTTTGCCCCCCACCTTGGTCGAACGCTCGGGGTTTTATTAGGGCAACAATTTTTCAATTGGCGAAAAAATCATCAATCTCACTCAATTGAATGTTGTTGCATGGCCGATTTCTCATTCTGCTCGTCGCGATGATGAATCATCAGCTCTGACATGTCCAGTTAGGAATTATTACCCTACGCATGCTCCTATTTCCCCTCCCCCCACTCAATCAAATGCTCTGGGTCATACCCTACCGATGTCGTCCCTTGAGCGCCCTAAGTGTTCAAAATTGTCAAACTTTGACGGGCCCTAACTCGGAATCCATGGCACCTATGAATGATCCGTATGAACCTACGGGGCCACGAGAGGGGTCCCTACAAAATCCTATCTCAGTTTTTCAAGTTGCCCTACGGTTTTATTAGGGCAGCAATTTTTCTGTTGGTGAAAAAATTGTCAGTCTCACTCAATTGAATGTTGTCGCATGGCCGATTTCTCGTTCTGCTTGTCGCGATGACGAACCGCCGGCTCCGACATGTCCAGTTAGGCATTATTACCCTACGCATGCTCCTATTTTTCCCATCCACTCGATCAAACGCTCGGGGTCATACCCTACCGACATCGTCCCTTGAGCGCCCTAAGTGCTCAAAATTGTCAAACTTTGACGGGCCCTAACTCAGAATCCGTGGCACCTGCAAATGATCCGTTTGAATATACGAGGCCATGAGAGGAGTCCCTACAAAAGGTTATCTCGGTTTTTCATGTTGCCCTATGGTTTTATTAGGGCAGCAATTTTTCTGTTGGCGAAAAAATCATCAATCTCACTCAATCGAATGTTGTCGTGTGGCCGATTTCTCGTTCTGCTCGTCATGATGACGAACCGTCAGCTTCAACATGTCTAGTTAGGCATTATTACCCTACACATGCTCCTATTTTTCCCCCCCACTTAATCAAATGCTCGGGGTCATACCCTACCGGCGTCGTCCCTTGAGCGCCCTAAGTGCTCAAAATTGTCAAACTATGACAGGCCTTAACTCGGAATCCGTGGCACCTGCAAATGATCTATTTGAACCTACGGGGCCATGAGAGGGGTCCCTAAAAAAGCCTATCTCGGTTTTTCAATTTGCCCTACGGTTTTATTAGGGCAGCAATTTTTCTGTTGGCAAAAAAATCATCAATCTCACTAAATCGAATGTTGTCACGTGGCCGATTTCTCGTTATGCTCGTCGCAATGATGAACCGTCGGCTCCGACATGTCTAGTTAGGCATTATTACCCTATGCATGCTCCTATTTTTCCCACCCACTCGATCGAACGCTCGGGGTCATACCCTACCGACGTCGTCCCTTGAGCGCCCTAAGTGCTTAAAATTGTCAAACTTTGACGGGCCCTAACTCAGAATCCGTGGCACTTGCAAATGATCCATTTGAAGCTACGAGGCCACGAGAGGGGTCCCTACAAAAGCCTATCTCGGTTTTTCAAGTTACCCTATGGTTTTATTAGGGCAGCAATTTTTCTGTTGGCGAAAAAATCGTCGGTCTCACTCAATCGAATGTTGTCGTGTGGCCGATTTCTCGTTCTGCTCATTGTGATGACAAACCGTTGGCTCTGACATGTCCAATTAGGCATTATTACCCTATGTATGCTCCTATTTTTCCCACCCACTTGATCGAACGCTCGAAATCATACCCTACCGACGTCATCCCTTGAGCACCCTAAGTGCTCAAAATTGTCAAACTTTGACGGGCCCTAACTCGGAATCCGTGGCACCTGTGAACAATCCATTTGAACCTATGGGGCCATGAGAAGGGTCCTTGCAAAATCCTATCTCAATTTTTCAAGTTGCCCTACGGTTTTATTAGGGCAGCTCTGTTGGCGAAAAAATCGTCAGTCTCACTCAATCGAATGTTGTCGCGTGGTCGATTTCTAATTCTACTCATCGCGATGATGAACCGTCGGCTTTGAAATGTCTAGTTAGGCATTATTACCCTATGCATGCTCCTATTTTTCCCCCCCAGTCGATCAAACGCTTGGGGTCATACCTTACCGGCGTCGTCCCTTGAGCGCCTTAAGTGCTAAAATTATATATAAACAAGCATTACACTATAGACACATAATGATCATGAATATTTCCATGTATTGTATACACATAATTACCATTACACTTGCATGTGACATCCATGAAGGGATATGCAAAAATGATTTTTTTTTTCATTATCAATACAACTACACCAATGTACTCATGTAGAGATACATGGACATTATCATCAATATAACTAAACCAATTTGCTCATGGACATTGTATATCATCATAACAATGTTACATCAATTCACATCCATATAAAAATACAACATCCCACTCCATCTACATCAGACATCCTCATGTCCTAAGAGAAAAGCTTACGTACAGCAATGCCTGCATATACATGAAGACCAAAATAAGTAACCTTTTTATGTGGAATGAATGTGCTACAAGAAACAAATTATAACACTTAATACAAATTAGTTTGGCAAATTATAAATAGATAATTTCAAACATTTTTAAGATGCACAAGATTGTATAATTACGAAACTTACCAGTTTCTCTGCAAAGTATACAAGCTTAACTTTGAAGAAAGACGCGTGTTGATTAAAGCCCTTCTCATTGCATTTCTCTGCATGGTTGAAGACGATGGTAGATATGGTCATTTCTAAATAGCAATACATTCACTTGACTTAATGTTTATGCACAAAAGAATATGTGCCATCACCAAGAGAGGGTCTTGTCAATGGCGAATGATCTAGCATGATATTGTATATCATCAAAAAAGACCTGCATGAGCATAAAGGTTTTGCAATAATTATATCATCAAAAATTGTCAGATAGTGTTCTCTAATAACAAAAATTGTAAAGCTCATCAAATGCATGATAATAAGTCGTGTTGCAAAAATACGTCCCTTCTTATTATATTGTGTACCCGCTATGTGCATTCAAAAACCGCGTTGCCAAAAAAAACGTTCATCAATAGACTCGCATTTTCAACACATCCTTAATATACACGTAACAAACTTGATCATTAAGGTTTAATGATCATTGTTTGAAATGAAATGCATGATAAAAAAAATAAGGCACCATTAAAGACCTACTACTCAAGTGTGCCTGAAGGGTCATCTCTTTGTTTAAGAGTATCCAGTATTGCTTCATGATCAGCAGTAGTCACTGTCCATAGCTCTTTGGTCTTCGGTTTTGCTTGATGCTTCAACAACTTGACATTTGTAGCTATAATAAGGTGTGAATACATTATAATGGTTTTGCGTCTCTCATAGTCTTCAAATGTAGGTATGCCATTCTTTCTAATCATGTATGTTTGCAACCAAGTTCCCACAACAACAACTGAACCTGTAGGATATGTGAACTTGTCATCATCTTTCACTGGTTGTGTTAGCTTTTGTTTTCCCTGTACACATCGTACCAACCAATATTTTGATCTCTCTTCATTCCCTTGCGGTGCAACAACTGCAAAAACATGTCCTAGCTATACAAGATCTGATAGACGATCATACTCAAGTGAACTTTCCATGTCATCTTTTGACAAGGTTATTGTTTGAGATAAAGGACTTAGATAGTGGGGAACCCACGTATCAACCCACTCACTTGACTCACACTAATCCCAATCACACCGAATACAACTCTAACAAAAACAAGCCAATGCTCATGTCCAAATGGTCCATGTACTTGCATCTGAGCTGAGAAATGAATGCATCTTTGAAGAATCTTTAATTGTTTGACAATCCAATCTATCTCCCACTGTTCCCTCCTCAACCAACCAAAAGAATCTGCTCACTGCTGAATCAAGAGTACCTCCATGTGACAATGTTGAACTACACCAATCAACAATAGAATGTGCATTAGAGAAATTTTCACCTGAAATCCTCAATTGCTCCTTAACTAGAGCTCTCTTCAAACATGCACCTGCTCCATCATGCTCTCCCTTCCCATGCCCTGCCTCAAAAAAATAATAAAAAATGAGGTATATGCCTCTCCACATGCATTCTACTCAACCAATGAAACATACAGGCATTCTTGAATTGACCCGTACAGTTATCTGACCATATTATATGTCGGTCAATTGTAATATCTTTCTCATGCAAGAAATCAAAAAAATTCTCAAAAGAATGTTGCACATACTCGGAGGAGTGTGATCTATTATCACTCATATAAAAATTATACTCCCTGATTATCTTCTTGTCCTCTTCTATACTATCAGGAGCATGTCTATATGTAATGTGAACAAAAATAGCAATCTAGACTGAATTGTAGTACTGAGACTGTACCTCATTCTATGGTTGCAATGTATAGTTCTCTGCTAAATCAACCACTGATACAATAGTGCCAATCGGGAAAGAGTTCTTACACATCCTAAACTATTGATCCAACCACTGAGACTTATGGGTGTGCCTTGCATACTTGTAGAAAATATTTTCCTTAAAATCCAAAATAAAATCAGCAATACTCACTTCTCTTGAGACTAATTTGCATCTAGAACCTTCACCTCCACTCTTCAAAGTATATTTCACTGTCTCGTATCTTTTTTTCTCAACATAATTCTTTCCAAACTCATGTTCGCTTCCCTCATGAAAACATGAAACAAACTTTGACAACCCACCGCATTCTAAGCACTTCTCATTCAAACAATAATTTCTATAGAAATAGCAGCCATCATATCTAGGGCATAAAAATAGATCTTGCAAGTCTCTTGATGATCTCGGAAATAGCATTGCACCACACTCCTGCAACATCTCATTAGTATGCATCATAGAACGAATATGACATAAAAGTTCATGGTACATTGAAAACTCCACATGGTACTTGCAACAACAAGTATTGTGAATCTTAAGAGGAAAACAATAAAATGGTTTCAAAGATTCAAAGCCCCTTTGTGATATTTGCAAAGTTGGATGTAATTCACAAAAAAATTTGTACAACATTGTTTGGCTTGATTCCAAGAAATGTTCAGAATGCGGTGTGCGGTCTCAGTTGTCGATTCTTAATTTCAAAACATCCTTTACATTGGGTGACACTCTAGAATTAGAGTGCCAAAATTGTTGAATCTCTTCCTTCACATTGTCAGTCAAATTTCTATCAACACGTGGAAGCCTCCCACCAAATGCCCATGTATCTTGTTGAAGTGGATCGTCAAGTCTTTGTCTTTGTGCAAGTGCTCTATCCAAAGTTTTATAGTTTATGTAAAAATGAACACAAGTTTGTCTCATTTGACGAGCCTTCCTCAATTTATGGCTTACTAAGGAGGTTGTAATCACTCTTCGAGTGGCTCTCTTATCTCTTTCTTTGGTATTCTTTCCAATAGAATTGAGAGTGTCAAATAGATTTTTTGCAATAATAGGATTTCTCTCCATCTTCTTGGTCATACGAATCTTCAATTTGCTTAGCAATGGTCTCATCTTTATCATCTTTAGCAATTGAACAAAGAGTTGGCATTGCTTGGTCAATGTCTTATTGCTAAAATTTTGGTTGAAAAGTTGTGTAGCCCACAACCGAATGGTTCTTGTTGACCTCTTGCCTTCAAGATTCACAATAATGTTCTCATCGATTTTAAATAAACATTTTGGGGTTCTTGAAGGTCTTGGATTTGGAATTTGTCTTTCATCCATGAGAGGGTCTTCATTTCTAAAGTACTTAGGTGTTACATATGGTTCACTTGGTTGAGCAATTCCACCTTCAATGTTAAAGTTTTCCACATTTTCACCTCCTATGTCAAAATTTTCCACATGTTTAGCATTTTCATTATCACTTTCAACATTTTCAAAATTTTCAATATTTTCACTTTCAAAATCTACATTTTCATTTTCAATAACTTGTGGCACATTTTCAAATTCAATTTCCTCTTCAGTTGAAGTAACATTAGCAATATTTAACATACCTTGTCTTCTCCTCCTATGGCATTCTCTATCTCTTTCTCTATAAACTTCAATTTGGTCATTTGAAAGTTTTATTTTGTGTTTGGACTTCCGACGACTACTACTCCCCATTTCCCTCCACACATATGCTCCTTCGTGATTGACAATGTAAGTTTTCACTTTAAGAATCTCCCAAAAGCACAAATTTATCTCTACCTGTCTGAAAACCCGTGGTCCTCGACAGAAAGCAGAATATGCAGACTGTGGGCCGTTGGAATCTACAAAATGGCCCACAAACCCTTTTTTTTGTTTTTTTTTGTACTAGAATCGGATATCAGATTTTAGTGCAAAAATTTGTGGTCCCCAAAATTTTTCCCGTTGCCACCTTTTATTTACTAAACTGCCACATGGCAGAAATCCAATATCCAATTAAATCGGATATCGGATTTTATTAGTCATATTTTAGAGAGAGAGAGAGAGAGGGTCATATGGTGTCCATAGGCGTCATATGGTGTCCTAGGACACCATATGACCCCTTAAGACACCAAATTGTGTCGTTATGGGTCATATGTTGTCCTAAGGGGTCATATGGTGTCCCATGAACCCTTATGACCTCTTAAGACACCATATGACCCCTAATGACACCATATTGGGTCGCTTTAGGTCATATTGTGTCATAAGGGGTCATATTGTGTCCTACGACCCCTTAGGACACCATATGACCCCTAACAACATGATTTGGTGTCTTAAGGGGTCCTATGGTGTCGTTAGGGGTCATATGGTGTCCATAGGGGTTCATGGGACACCATATAACCCCTTAGGACACCATATGACCCCTAACGACACGATTTGGTGTCTTAAGGGGTCCTATGGTGTCGTTAGGGGTCATATGGTGTCCATAGGGGTCATAGGATGTCTTGGGACACCATATGACCCCTAATGACACCATATTGGGTCACTTTGGGTCATATTGTGTCCTAAGGGGTCGTATTGTGTCCTACAACCCCTTAGGACACAATATGACCCCTAAAGACATGATTTGGTGTCTTAAGGGGTCCTATGGTGTCGTTAGGGGTCATATGGTGTCCATAGGGGTCATATGGTGTCTTGGGACAACATAGGACCGCTTAAAACACCAAATTGTGTCATTAGGGGTCATATGGTGTCCTAAGGGGTTATATGGTGTCATCTTGGGACACCATAGGACCCCTTAAAACACCAAATTGTGTTGTTAGGGGTCATATGGTGTCCTAAGGGGTTATATGGTGTCCCGTGAAGCCCTATGGACACCATATGACCCCTAACGACACCATAGGACCCCGTAAGACACCAAATCATGTCATTAGGGGTTATATGGTGTCTTAAGGGGTCGTAGGACACAATATGACCCCTTAGGACACAATATGACCCAAAGCGACCCAATATGGTGTCATTAGGGGTCATATGGTGTCCTAAGAGGTCATAAGGGTTCATGGGACACCATATGACCGCTTAGGACACTATATGACCCCTAACGATATGATTTGGTGTCTTAAGTGGTCCTATGGTGTCATTAGGGGTCATATGGTGTCCATAGGGGTCATATGATGTCTTGGGACACCATATGACCCATAATGACACCATATTGGGTCACTTTGGGTCATATTGTGTCCTAAGGGGTCATATTGTGTCCTACGACCCCTTAGGACACCATATGACCCCTAACGACATGAATTGTTGTCTTAAGGGGTCCTATGGTGCCGTTAGGGGTCATATGGTGTCTTGGGACACCATAGGACCCCTTAAGACACCAAATTGTGTCGTTAGGGTCATATGGTGTCCCATGAACCCCTATGGACACCATATGACCCCTAACGGCACCATAGGACCCCTTAAGACAACAATTCATGTCGTTAGGGGTCATATGGTGTCCTAAGGGGTCGTAGGACACAATATGACCCCTTAGGACACAATATGACCCAAAGCGACCCAATATGGTGTCATTAGGGGTCATATGGTGTCCTAAGAGGTCATAAGGGTTCATGGGACACCATATGACCCCTTAGGATACCATATGACCCCTAACGACATAATTTAGTGTCTTAAGGGATCCTATGGTGTCGTTAGGGGTCTTATGGTGTCCATGGGGGTCATATGATGTCTTGGGACACCATATGACCCGTAATGACACCATATTGGGTCACTTTGGGTCATATTGTTTCCTAAGGGGTCAAATTGTGTCCTACAACCCCTTAGGACACCATATGACTCCTAACTACATGATTTGGTGTCTTAAGGGGTCCTATGGTGTCATTAGGGGTCATATGGTGTCCATAGGGGTCATATGGTGTCTTGGGACACCATAGGACCTCTTAAGACACCAAATTGTGTCGTTAGGGGTCATATGGTGTCCTAAGGGGTTATATGGTGTCCCATGAACCCTCATGACCTCTTAGGACACCATATGACCCCTAATGACACCATATTGGGTCGCTTTGGGTCATATTGTGTCTTATGACCCCTTAGGACACAATATGACCCAAAGCAACCCAATATGGTGTCATTAGGGGTCATATGGTGTCCCTAGACAACACATGACCCCTATGGACACCATATGACTCCTAATGACACCATAGGACCCCTTAAGAAACTAAATCATGTTGTTAGGGGTCATATGGTGTCCTAAGGGGTCTTAGGACACAATATGACCCCTTAGGATACAATATGACCCAAAGCGACCCAATATGGTGTCATTAGGGGTCATATGGTGTCCTAAGAGGTCATAAGGGTTCATGGGACACCATATGACCCCTTAGGACACCATATGACCCCTAACGACATGATTTGGTGTCTTAAGGGGTCCTATGGTGTCCATAGGGGTCATATGGTGTCTTGGGACACCATACAACCCGTTATGACACCATATTGGGTCACTTTGGGTCATATGGTGTCCTAAGGGGTCATATGATGTCCTATGACCCCTTAAAACACCATATGACCCCTTAAGACACCATATTTGGTCGTTATGGGTCATATTGTGTCCTAGTGGGTCATATTGTGTCATATGACCCCTTAGGACACCATTAAACCCCTAATGACACCATATTGGGTCTCTTTGGGTCATATGGTGTCTTACGACCCCTTAGGACAACATATGACCCATAACACAAATTTGGTGTCTTAAGGGTTCATATGGTGTCCTAGGACACCATATGACGCCTATGGACACCATATGACCCCTAATGACACCATATGGTGTCATAAGGGGTTGTATGTTGTCCGTAGGGGTCATATGGTGTCCCATGAACCCTTATGACCCCTTAGGACGCCATACGACCCGTTATGACACCATATTGGGTCGCTTTGGGTCTTATTGTGTCTTAATCTCTCTCTCTCCCCATCTCCCCTAATCTCTCTCTCTCTCTCTCTCTCTCCCCTAATCTCTCTCTCCCTCTCCTTCTCTCTCTCTCTCTCCCCTAATCTCTCCATCTATCTCTCTCTACCCTAATCTCTCTCTATCTCTCTCTCTCCCTTCCCCTCCCCATCTCTCTCCCTCTGTCTCTCTGTCTCCCCTAATCTCTCCACTAATCTCTCTCTATCCTTCTCCCCTAATCTCTCTCTCTGCTAATCTCTTTATCTCTCTCTACCTTCCCTCCCCTCTCTCCCTCTCTCTCCATCTCTCTCTCCCCCCTTCTCTCTCTCTCTCTCTCTCTCTCTCTCTCTCTCTCTCTCTCTCTCTCTCTCTCTCTCTCTCTCTCTCTCTCTCTCTCTCTCTCTCTCTCTCTCTCTCTCTCCCCCCACTCCCCCCTCTCCCTCTCCCTCTCCCTAATATAAAATACTAATTTATTTATAAAATAATATATTAATATGTTAATAAACAAATCTAGTTAGAGAATTTACTGATTAAAATCGGATATCCGATTTTTGCTATCAAATTTTCAAATTTAAAATTTCCAGCTCGGGAATGCTTTGGTATTTGGCTTGGAAGTGACAAGCCTGGAAAGTCAACTGAAAAAACATGTTTTTGAGTATTCCTTGATTTTCCAAACTTTACGTTGGTGGCTGATGACTTTTTTTGTAGCCAAAATTGATAAAACGAAAAGGGGTTTTTAAGGACATTCCTAGCTTTCCAACAATATAAGGCTTGTCTTTTTTTTACTTTAATAAATAATAATTATTTATTTTCTAATTGAATTCTGACAATAGTCCTAATTGATATACTGATTGAAAAACACTCATAACTTTCAAACAGTATAACATTTTTTGAATCCAAAACATGCATCACATCCTATGCTTCGTCTACTATCACAAAAAATAAAATAAAATTAAATTTCATAAGGTTTTGACCAAGTTAAGGTGGTCAGACGTAGGAGTTTTTGAATTTCTGAAAAGCAGTAGTAAAAAATTCATAAATAATTATTTACTTTATAAAAAATTTAAAAAAATGTGTCACATCCGGACATGAGTCTAATACTTATATTATAAATATTATAAAAAAATATTATGATTTGATTGTGATTAGGGTGGTCAGACATACGTGTACTTCTTTTTTTTTCCTGAAATTTTAGTACCACTGCATTGAAATTTGAAATTTTCATCAAATAGGATTTTTTTTTCCAAAAAATAACTAGTAGCTTAGAAACTACATTCAATTTTATATATAGTCTCTTCTTACATATTTTAAAAATAATGTTCACAACTTATTCAAATTTTCATGTCAAGTTGCATAACTCTGATTTTCTGAAATTTCATTGCCACTAGGGCCTGTTTTGGCACACCATGATCCTGCACATACCCTCAACACATTAGTTCTTTTCATTGTGTTATGTCATATACATGTGTATGGATAATTTCTTTAGTTAGAATTTAGACATATATGTGTTTCATATATATTCATGATAACTATGTTTTGCATGTTAATTATTCATTTTACAATGTTAACTAGACTGATAATTTATTATTTAGTATGTTCATTTATTATTTTAGATTGAGTATGTGTCATTTTACATTCATCTATATCATCACAACTTATTAGATCATCGTCACATTTTATTAAGCATGTGTGCAACATATGTGCAATTAAATCACCATTACATCAAATCTAAACATACATAAAATCAAATGCATACAACAAGAACACAAGTGACATTTGAATCAAGATACCAAATATGTGCGCGCGTGCGCGCCCATACACACACACATGTGTGTGTGTGTATACATATATGTAGATATATGTATATACACACACACATATATACACACACACATACATATACATATACATATGCATATACATATACATATACATATACATATACATATACATATACATATACATCTATATATACATGTATATACATGTGTATACATATATGAGTCATATCTGTGTCTGTGTGTGCATATATGTATGTGTGTGTGTGTGTGTGTGTGTGTATCACAACATACACGTGTCACGTCACTACAAAAACATGTGATGTCGATATACATGTATATGACTATATACATCAAAATGAATGTTATACATCATCTGATCAACAATCATGTGTCTCTATAGAAAACATCTCCCTCTATCAAGAATCTCTATACCATGGATCATAACTTGCTTGGAGCATGGGTCCTTGAGCTTGCGGGCATTAGGGGATCTATGTTTGGACACATAGGCTGCCTAACTGATGTAGATTGGGATCGAGTCACTGTGGCACTCTATGCACACAGTCCTCTCAACTCTTCCCTCATCTCAGTGATAGTCTCTCTTTGAGCTCACCTTGAAGGGTATTCTCTCGTCGTTTGGCCACTGTCAAGTCCTCCAATAGTTGCCACACTGGGGGGTGATCGAGGTGACCAATAGTGTCACTATGTGTAGCCTCGACCTATCTCTGGAGGTCATCGACCTAGCTTAGCAAGGCAACATGTGCCTACTTGGCACTCTCTACCTACGTCACTGCTTGGATTGTATCAAAGGACAATACAAGTCTTGATAGTTGTATGATACCTCTATTCCATCACTATGCTCAACTATGTCTAATTCTACACTAGGTCTACTTGGGCCTTGCCATAGGCTATCCTAAGCTGTACTACAGGCTCGAACAACTGAAAATGCCTCCCTGTTGCTTGATAGTCAATAGGCATCAAGAATTGGGCCCCAAGTCTATACATCCGAGATGACCTCTACTCTTATATCTCGTTATATGATTTTGTTCACTAGGGGAAAGGACCCAGTAGTTGAGCATGTACCAATTGTTGCGAGAGTTGTTGATACCTTTTGTTCCAAAAATTGAACAAATAAAACCTATTGTTTGAAACAAAAAATATCAATTTTTGTTAGGAAATGTACCAACAGTTGTTAGGAAATGTACCAATAGTTGTTAAGAAATGTACTAATATTGTAAAAAGTAACCAATCAGGTGATGCCATGTCATTTGCACAACTATTGGGGTCTCTTTTGCACGCCTATTGGTCTCACTTTTTTTGGGGGTTGTTTTGGACACCTTGGCAAAAAGCATGTTGATGTGGCATCATATTTGATGATGTGGCCCTGAAACCTTAGTTATAAGTAGGGGACTTGCCAAGTAAGCTGCTGTAAAAAAATCGAAGTGATTTGAAATTTCCAAGTAGGATTTTGAGAAGTGCGAAGTTAGGATGCACAACTACTGGGTCCTTTCCCCTAATCTCTAGGTGCATTTATTATCTATTTGTATAAATAATCATTTCATTTTATCTCTAGTAATAATGGTTTTCCTCTATGAAGCAGGGATTTCTTTTATTACACAATCTATTGTTTTTTATCCAATCTGTCTATTTGTTTGTTCGTGGAGGTGGAAACCCTTATACATCCCCAACAATTTTCCCCATCTCAGTGTGTAGGTGGAAAACATGTACATGGAGTGTGAAGACCTTTCTAGTAAGATTTTTGGGGTTTTTCTATTCTTTGTTTATACGGACTACAATGTGAAAATGTCCTTGTGGCATGTTGGTGTGTCGAGGCTTCACCAATTTGATGGTAAAAAGTACATACCCTAAGCTTTCTATTTTTGTAGTCAAAATATCTTCACCACTTTATATGTTTTAGTTATTCAACATTTCCTCTTTATCAGCATAGTTAGCAAATGTTTTAAATTTATTCCTTCTATACCATTTTCCCTAGCTTACTAGAGCACTAATAAAGTGAGGTAGTTAAGGGTTATTTTCTCCTTGAGATCTTGTTGTCTTAAGGGTAGTGAATCCCCTCCTCTATAAATTATTTATTAAAAATGAATATGATATCCATTGTCTATCTACTGACATTAAATCTCTACTTTCATATTCAACACTTGGAAGAAACAAAAGAAATGGTTTCCTTTGTACAAATTTGGATGTATGGCAATCATGTATACATATATAATCATAATGTATGCATCCATACCATGCATAATTTATCTAGAAAATTCAAACTATCATATACTTTCAAATAAATGGGTTTTTCTAAACATTATGCACCATATCAACAATTGGTTGATGGATGCACTAAAATAATATAGGTCACAACTGTTAATACAACATTAATAAAATACTAGCAATCACACCTTGGTGTGTAATGGGAACACCAAAGAGGTGTAGATGGCCAAGTAGGGAAAAATTTGGTTTGTTCTTTGCACACATTTGTTATTTATGATAATTCAATTGGTAGAGAGATGTTAGGAGATAATGGTATAGAGACAGAGGGCGATATAGAAGAAGAGATAAAGAGAGACTAAAATATAGATATAGAGGTTTAGGAATAGGAGGAGAGGAAGAGGGAGAAAGAGAGACATGGGTGGAGAGAGAGAGAGAGAGAGAGAGAGAGAGAGAGAGAGAGAGAGAGAGAGAGAGAGAGAGAGAGAGAGAGAGAGAGAGAGAGATTGGGAGAAATATAGATGTTGAGATACAATGATAGAGAAATAGAAATATAAGGAGATATGGATAAAGGGGAAGAGTGAGAGAGGCAAAGAGACAAACAAATCAAGAGTAGTAGAGATAGAGATAGAGATAGAGGGGGAGATAGAGAGACAGATAGAAAGAGAGTGAGATAGAGATATAGGAGGAATTTGAAGTGAGAGATGGTAGAGATAGAGAGATAAATAGGGGATGCAGAGGGAGTGAGAGAGGGATAAATGGTAAGATATATATATATATATATATATATATATATATAGAGAGAGAGAGAGAGAGAGAGAGAAGAAGAAGAAGAAGAAGGAGGCTAGAGAAAGAGGGATACGTAGATTAATATGTATAGAGAAAGAGGGAGACAGAGAGAGGGAGAGATAGAGATAGAGGGGAGAGAGATAAAGAGATAGAAAGATACATAAATAGAAAGATATAGAAAAAGGAGTGAGAGGGAGAAATAGAGATAACGATATAGTGTAGGAGAGGTGGAGAGAGAAAGAGAGATTGTGAAATAGAGATAGAGAGCTATGAATAGAATGAGACAGAGAGTAGTGAGATGGAGATAGAGGAAAAATAGCAAAAGAAAAAAGAAAATTTTGTTTCAAAATTAATAATTCAATAATTACATCTCCTTGGGATTTGGTCCAAAATAAAGCAAGGAGTTTGAGATGTTTGTCAATGTATTCTAAGTCATCATTGTGGTGTTAATAAAAAATAGTGATTTCGTCTGATTCAAATATTTAGGTTGGTTGTGGGCTAGATTAGATGTGATAATACAAACCTATTTTGATCATACAATAAACATAGAGAGTATATTTACGAGAAGTCAAATATATTACAACTCCATAAAAGATGCCTCCTCAATGACTTATGCTCTATCATATGGGTATGTGCAGGATCATGGTGTGCCACAACAGGCCCTTAAGTGGCAATGAAATTTCAGAAAATTAGATTTATACAACTTGACATTAAAATTTGAACAAGCTATGAACATTATTTTTAAAATATGTAAGAAGAGAATCCATAGAAAATTGAATGTAGTTTCTAAGCTACTAGTTTTTTTTTGGAAAAAAATAAAATCCTATTCGATGAAAATTTCAAATTTCAATGCAGTGGTACTAAAATTTTAGGAAAAAAATAAGAGGTAGGTGTATGCCTGACCACCCTAATCACAATAAAATCATAATATTTTTTTATAATATTTATAATATAAGTATTAGACTCATGTCCGGATGTGACGCATATTTTTTTATAAAGTAAATAATTATTTATGATTTTTTTACTACAACTTTTCATAAATTTAGAAACTCCTATGTCTAACCACCTTAACCTGGTCAAAACCTTATGAATTTTTTTTTTAAAAAAAATTTCCCTATAGTAGATGAAGCATAGGATGTGACACATGTTTTGGATTCAAAAAATGTTATACCGTTTGAAAGTTATGATTGTTTTTCAATCAATCTATCAATCAGGACTTTTGTCAGAATTCAATTAGAAAATAAATAATTATTAATTATTAAAGTTGAAATAAGACAAGCCTTATATTGTTGGAAAGCTGAGAACGTCCTTAAAAAACCCTTTTTGTTTTATCAATTTTGGCTATTAAAAAAATCGTCAACCACTAGTGTAAAGTCTGGAAAATCAAGGAATACTGAAAAACACATTTTTTCAGTTGACTTTCCAGGCTTGTCACTTACAAGCCAAATCGCAAAGCATTCTCAAGCCAAAAATGGAGGGAAAAAATTATGTGTTTTAAAATCGGATATCTGTTTTGAAAAAAAAAACATATTTTAGTAAATTGGGCATAACTTTTGCACTTCATATCGAAATGTTGATTTTTTATAGGCATTGGAAACTTAATTCAGAGCTCTATGATATGGAATAGGTATTATTTTAATATTTAATTTAAAAAATAATTATAATTAATTTAAATTCATCCTTCATTTTTAAAACATCAAAAGCTCACGACTTTTTCATATGAATTTCATATTTCATGAATTTTTGTAAAAATCATCTCAAAATAATTGAAACACTAAATAAGTAATTAATAATACAAAATTTAAGAATTTTATTGAGTTCAATAAATTTTTATAAACCATGTTATCTCTCTTTGTTCCTTTATCTACCTCTCTCTCCTAAACCTATCATTCCATCTATTTGTTTCTTCCTCCCTCTCTTTTGTCCATATTTATACATCTCTTTCTAGACCTATATCTCTAACTCTCATTGAATACCTCATTCCTTCTTTCAAGATCTACACTTATATTTCTACCTCTTCATCACTTCCTCCTCTATTTCACTCTCTCTTCCCTAAGATCTAGACTAGTCTCTTTGCATTTTGTTTCCATCTCTAGCTACCAAATTCAGAGGGGACAAGGAGAGGCACATAAAAGTATCAACAAAAGGAGAGGGGGAGATAGGTGAGAAGGAGAGGGTAATTGGAGGGAATAGAGAATGTGATAGAGATATCTAAAGGTAATTAGGTGGTAGGTGGAGAGAGAGAGAGAGAGAGAGAGAGAGAGTGATTGGGGTGAAGAGAGAATGAGAGGGAGAATTTGGAATTATTAGGGGGTAGGAGGAGAGGGGGAGAGGGAAAAGTATCAATAAAGAGATAAGAGAGATAGGGAGAGAGGTGAAGAGAGAGATAGAGAGTAATTAGGGGGTGGGGAGAGGAAAGTATCTATAAATGCATAGAAGAGAGGTGAGAGAGAGAGAGGGTAATTGAGGGGAAGAAATAATGTGAAAGAGAGTTGGTTGTGATTAGTGGATAAGAAGAGAGGGAGAGGGGGTAAGTATCAACAAAAGGAGAGAGGGAGAGATGTGGAGAGAGGTGAAGAGAGTGATAGAGAGAGGATAATTAGGGGGAGGGTGAGGGGGGGAGGGAAGTATTAACAAAGAGATAGAGAGATAGGATAATTAGGGGTCTATCTCCCCATCTATTTCCCCTCTTCCTTTGTTGATACCCCCTCCCTCTCTTTGTCCCCCTTTTTGATACTTCCCTCCTCCGCTCTCCACCCCCCCTAAGCACCTTCTCTCTAGACCTCTCTTTGAACATCTCTCCTCATCTCTCCCTCTCTCCCTTTGTTGATAATTTCGTATCCCCCCTCTCCTCCTGACCCCTAATTACCCCCAACTATCTATAATTCTCTCTTCCCCAATTACCATCTATCTCTCACACCTATATCCCCCTCTAACTTTACCCCAACTCTCTCTCATTCTCTCTTCACCCCAATTACCCTCTCTCTCACAACACTTGCCCCATTGAGCTCTTTGTTGATACTTCACTCTTCCATTCTCCCCCTCTCCCCTCCCCCTTAATTAACCCCCCATCTCTCTCTCTTGATACTTACCTCACCCTCCTCTCCCCCTCCCCATAATTACCTCTCATATGGTGTCCTAAGGGATCATATCATATCCTAATGGGTCATATGGGATCCTATGGGGCCACACATGTTTTAGAACACCATATGACCTCTTAGGACACCATATGACCCATTAGGACATCATATTATCCTAAGGGGTCATATGGTGTACTAAGGTTTCATATTGTTTCCTAAGGGGTAATAGGGTGTCGTTAGGGGTCATATGGGGTCGTAAGAGGCCACACATGTGTTAGAACACCATATGAACCCTTAGGGAACCATATGGACATCATATGGTCCTAAGAGATCATATTATGTTGTGAGGGGTCATATGGTGTCCTAAGGGGTCATATGGTGCGATTAGGGGTCATCTTGAGGGGCTACACATGTGTTAGAAGACCATATGACCCCTTAAGACACCATATGAACCCTTAGGACACCATATGACCCCTTTAGACACCATATGACCCATTAGGACACCATATGAACCCTTAGCACACCATATGACCCCTTTAGACACCATATGACCCATTAGGACACCATATTGTCGTAAGGGTTCATATGATGTCATAAGGGGTCATGTTGTGTAGTAGGATGTTAAAAGGGGTCATATGATGTCCTGAGGGGTCATATGGTTTCCTAAGGGGTCATATGGTGTTGTTAGGGGTCATATGGTGTTGTTAGGGGTCATATAGGGTCCTAAGGGGGCACACATGTGTTAGAACACCATGTGACCCCTTAGGATGATCTCTCTCTCTCTCTCTCTCTCTCTCTCTCTCTCTCTCTCTCTCTCTCTCTCTCTCTCAATAACCCTCTCTTTCTCTAATCTCTCTTTGCCTCTCCCTTTGTTGATACTTTCCCCTCTCTGCTCTCCTCCTACACCCTAATTATCCCCATCTCTATCTCTATCTCTATCTCTATCTCTATCTTTATCTCTATCTCTATCTCTATCTCTATCTCTATCTCCCCCCTCCCCTCTCTCTCTCTCCCACCAAATAACCCTCTCTTTCCCTCTCCCTTTGTTGATACTTCCCTCTTCTCCCTACCCCCTCTTTCTCTTTGTCTCTCCCTGTCTCTCTCTCCACTTCTCTCCCCATCTCTCCCTCTCACAGGCTCTATCGCTCTCCCATATCTCCCCCCCTCCCCCTTCCTCCTTAGCAATAAAATTCATAGGGAAAAGATAATCCACACACCTCAACAAGAACTAAGATCCAAATATAGCTAGCACAAAAACATATAAATTAGGAAGATGATCAAGATCCATTACCAATAGGGAGAGAGATCTCTACAAAGATCAAAATAGAGATAGACGAGGAGATAAAAATAAAGAGAGAGGAGAGGGATAAATAGAGGTAGAAGAGATACATATAGAGAGAGGGGGAGATAGAGATTTATAAAGATAAAGATTCAAATAAGGAGAGATATAAGGGTCAAGAGTGATGAAGAGCTAAAGAGAGTGAGCGATAGAAGGAGAAATAGAGAGAGGTAGACATACTTAGAAAAGAGATAGATACATAAATAGAGATATAGATATTAAGGACTATGAAGAGAGAGTGAGAAAAACTGAAGGATAAGGATGGATAGAAAGAGGTAAACATATATAGAGATTGAAAAGGAGAGAGGAAGATAGAGATGAAAATGAAGATAAAGGGAGCGGGGAATGAATAGATATAGAGAAAGAGAGAGGCAAAGACAAAGATAAATATACAAAGAGATAGAGAAAAGTGGATAGAGAGGGGTAAAGAGAGTGAGATACAAAAAGGAAGAGATAGAGAGATATAAAGGAAGAGGACTATTGATAGATAGAGGGATGTAGATAGTGCAGGAGAGCGATAAAGAGAGAAATAGACATTATAGATAGGGATAGGTAGAGAGGGAGAGAGAAAGAGGGAGATATAGAGATATATATAGGGGCTATAGAGAAGGATGGAGGGAGAGAGTCAGGGATATATAAAGAGGGAGTAAATAAAGAGATAAAGGTAGAGAAAGGGAAATATACTTAGAGAGAGTGATAGAGGAAGAGAGGGAGAGGTAGATTAATCATGTATAGAGGAAGATATATAAAGATAGAGGGATATATAGAAAGAGAGATTGATAGTGAAAGAGATAGAAATGTGAAGATGGAGATAGAGATAGATATGGATAGAAAGTGATAGAGAGTGTAAGACAAATGGAGGGAGAGATGGAGTGAATAACTGAGATTCAAAGATCTAATGAGATATAAATATATATGAAGATAGATCTATAGGGAAATAGAGATAGAAGGGACAAGACAGAGAGAGAAAGGAGGTGATAGAGACAAGTAATAAATATGTATAGGCGGGATAAGGTAGATAAGGGAGATAAATAGAGAGAAGATAGATTAGTAGAGAGATATAGAAATAAGGAGTGACAAGGATGGAGTGGGAGAGGGAGAGATAGGAATAGAAAGAGGGAGATATATGTAGAGATGGATGTAACTTGGGAATTTATGTATCTAGATGGGATGAGAAAAGAAGTGAGATAAGTAGAGAAGGAAGAGATAGATGAAATATATTCGTAGAAGTATATATCGACAAGTGATAGATAAAGGAGGTGATAGGAAGAAAAAACAAAGACTTTGTATGCAAAATTTTGTGAGTATTTAAAGTTTTAAAAATGAAGGATTAATTTCAAATGATTATAATTAATTTTTGGTCTATAATATAATAAAATTACCTTATCCATTTGATAGGTCTCTGAATTACCTTTCCAACGCCTATAAAAGATTGAAATTTCGATAAGAAACACAAAGGTTATGCCCATTTTACTAAAGTATACTTTTTTATGTTGAGCAAAACAAATATCTGATTTGAAAAAACATGACATCACAAATTGGATATCCGTTAATATTAGATATCCGATTTGGTTTGGTATTACCAAACTAAATTTAAATTTTGACCAACCCAAACATAAAGTCAAAGCGGATTTTGACCTATTTGGCAAAGTTTAAAACGCGTTTTTTCCCCATTGCCACTTTTTGGACCCCCATGATCCTGCACATACCCATATATTGTTATGGAAAGAAAGTGAAAGAGATTATGAGTTGCATATGGAAGAAAGAAAGCCAAATAGGCCATTGATTGCATATGGAAGAAATCACAAAATCCATGTTGGTCGAGATAGAAATTGCTACTTACCTTGGAATTCTAATGTATTTCCTCAAGGTGAATATGTTTTTATACTACATACAAATTATTGTTTTTTTTTCTAACTATTTATCAATCATACAAGAGTATAATAAAAAAAATTATTAGTATTGTGATGCAATATGAAAAGTTGTGAAAATTTATTATACATATTTAGTAAGGGGTTCTAAAAAGAAAATAATCTCAATGTTGTAGGCTTCACATGGAAGATCAATTTAAACGAATATGACTTAATTATGAAATACGACGAATGATATATTTATGCTTGTGCTTGTTTCATGGCATACAAAAAAAAGATTTTTCAAAAAAAGAAAAAGATAAATCATTCAAATAGGAAAAATTTTGGTATATATTTTTGCATTCATTTGAGTAGTAAATGGGATCAATTGGTAGGCCATGTAGGAAATGATGTTGTTTGTGTAACAAAGGTCTCAATGGAGAAGTAATAGACTCAAATGAACTATGCATCCACTTACAAGGATTCAAACGTGTGACTAAAATAAACTTTGAATTGAGAAGATAAATGTGGGGGATAGGGAGGGAGAGATGGGGAGAGATAGAGTGAGGTAGGAAGAGGTGGGGAGAGAAAGGAAAATAGATAGATAGAGGGGGGAGAGTGAAGAGGGGCGAGAGGGAGAGAGATGGGTAGAGGGACATAGGGAGGGAGAGAGAGATAGAGAGAAGGGAGGGGGGAGAGGGGGAGAGAGGGAGAGAGAAGAGGTGGAAGAGATAGACTTTTGTTGTCTAGTTATGTTGCATTGTACAATTTAACTTGATGCTTGTATAATTTTATGATCGTAGAATGGGTCGTTCTTTTGTAATGAGATAAAATGCTTATTGTTTTTAGTATGCTAAATTCTAGTTCATTAGTGCCTCAATAGATATGTATTGGAAGAACTATTATCTATAATGATAAGATTTCACTTATGTCAAAGAAAATCTTAGAAAAGAAATGGTCACGAAAGTAGATCCAACTTGTTCATTTGTACATTGTGCTATGACTTTTCTTTTCCCATATTTACTTTGCTTTGGTTTACAATACACCCTTATGACTATGTAGGTACCATTCAATTATATGTTCTTGAATGTTGATACATTTTGAGCCAATATCATCTTAAAGCTCTTGGAACCTCACACTCCTAATTTAAAAAATGAATCGACATTATATTTAATTTATCCGACAACCATATTAAGTTTATTTTAATATGATTTGTTCTATTATATCTATACATTTTTTTACAGGTTTAACAATTAACTAATATGAAGGTTATTTTTATAGATTATTATGTAATATTAAATAAATTCTAAATAATATATTATCCATTAATAATTTAAATACAATACAATTATATAATAATAATACTTGTCTAATGTATAAAATATTGTATAATATTTAATCAAATTTAAATAATATTTATTATCAAATAACAATTTGAATATACTATAATTAAATAATAATAAATATTATTTTTATAATTATGAAATAATATTAAATTATTCTATAAATTAAAATATATTAAATAAAATTTGAATCGTATTTGTTATTAATTAATAATTATTTGATATAAATTATCCATTATACATTTATTTTTACATAAAAAAACTATTTTTAAGCTTCATCGTTACAATCTAAAATTTAAACTTAAACAAAATAAATTATAATATTCATGAGGAAGAGAAATATTTGTTTTCCTCTTTAACTTTTTTAAAATGATTTTTGCTTTTATGATATATTTTACTTTAGTATAATACTCAACATTTTTTATAATATAATTAGCATGTTTATTTATGCTTTTTTCATGCATTTTCAATCACCGTGTGAACCCCAAAGAAATTGGAACAAGTTTAAAATTAGGAAATTTCCCAAGCAATCAAAATAGACAAGACTACATTATTGTGAAGATTAATGTTGAAAATTAAAACCAATGAAAAATAGACAAAATCTGATGGTGGAGATGATTTCTATTGTTGTCTTGCATCTCTTGTAGGACAATTTGTGCCATTGATACTCAAAATAAGTTGATTTACTTCAAATAGGGAAAGCCTTCGACGTAATAAGGCAAGGGCTCCAATTATATTTATTTGTATAATCGTGCATTAAAATACATATTGTTTTGTTGAAAAATAGAATATATACATCACCACACTCCAAAAATATTTGAAATACATGTTACTTTTTTTAACAAGACATGTATATTTTAACACAATTCCAAAAAAAATCAATCATTTCATAACTGACGAAATGAACACACATATAATTTGATGAATAGTACAAATTTATATGAAGAATTGTCATTGTCCAAATAAGAAAAATTGATTATCTATACATAGATATAATTTAATAGACCTAATACAAATTTGTATAAAAAATTGCCATTGTCCAAAATAAGATAAATTGATTGTCTATACATATCAATTATTTGATAGACATAATATGGATTTGTATGAAGAATTGTCGAAATAAGGCATATTGATTGTCTATACATATAAATAATTTGATAGACAGAATACAAACTTGTATGAAGAATTGTCACTCTCGAAATAAGGCATATTGATTGTCTATACATATAAATAATTTGATAGACAAAATACAAACTTGTATGAATAATTATCACTGCCGAAATAAGATATATTGATTGTCTATACATATAAATAATTTGATAGACATAATAGGAACTTGTATGAAGAATTGTCACTGTTCAAATAAGACAAATTGATTGTCTATACATATAAAATAATTTGATAGACATGATACGAAAATTTATGAAGAATTGTCGCTGTCTAAAGAAGACAAATAGATTGTCTATACATATAAATAATTTGATAGACATTATATTACAAATTTATATAAAGAATTGTCTCTATCCAAAATAAGACAAATTGATTGTCTATACATGCATAATACAATTTTTGTCTGAAGAATGGCCCTTGTTATCTCTATTATTTAAAGTTAATAGTTCAATGCCACATTTTTCTACGTTGATGGTAAAAAGTACATGCCCGAAGCTTTCTATTTTTGTAGTCAGAATACCTTCACCACTTTATATGTTTTAGTTATTCAATGTTTCCTCTTTATAAGCATAGTTAGCAAATGTTTTAAATTTATTCCTTCTGTATCATTTTCCCTAGCTCACTAGAGCACTAATAAAGTGAGGTAGCTAAGGGTTATTTTCTCCTTGAGACCCTGTTCTCTTAAGGGTAGCGAACCCCTTCTTCGTTAAATTATTTATTAAAAATGAATATGATATCCATTGTTTATCTACTGGCTACTTCCATATTCAACACTTGGAAGAAACAAAAGAAATAGCTTCCTTTGTACAAATTTGCATGTATGACAATCATGTATACATATGTAATCATAATGTATGCATCCATACCATGCATGATTTATCTAGAAAATTCATACTATCATTTACTTTCAAAGAAATGGGATTTGCTAAAGTTAGAAACATTGTGCACCATATCAACAATTGGTTGATGGATGCACTAAAATAATATAAGTCACAAGTGTTAATACATTAACATTAATAAAATATAAGGCAAGGGTTCCAATTATATTTATTTGCATAATCATGTATTAAAATACATATTGTTTTGTTGAAAAATACAATATATACACCATCACATTCCAAAAATGTTTGGAATACATGTTACTTTTTTCAACAAAACATGTATATTTTAACGCAATTCCAAAAAAAATCAAACATTTCTATAACTAACAAAATGAACACACATATAATTTGGTGAATAGTACAAATTCATATGAAGAATTGTCATTGTCCAAATAAGACAAATTTATTATCTATTCATACATATAATTTAATAGACATAATACAAATTTGTATAAAAAATTGTTGTTGTCCAAAATAAGACAAATTTATTGTCTATACATATAAATAATTTGATAGACATGATACAAACTTGTATGAAGAATTGTTGCTGTCCAAATAAGACAAATTAATTGTCTATACATATAAATAATTTGATAGACAATACAAACTTGTATAAAGAATTGTCACTCTCGAAATAACACATTGATTGTCTATACATATAAATAATTTGATAGACATAATACAAACTTTTATGAAGAATTGTCACTCTCGAAATAAGACATATTTTTGTCAATACATATAAATAATTTGATAGACATAATAGAAATTTAAAGAATTGTCGCTGTCCAAAGAAAACAAATAAATTGTCTATAGGGGAAAGGACCCAGTAGTCGTGCACCCTAACTTCACGCTTCTCAAAATCCTACTTGGAAATTTCGAATCACTCCGATTTTTTTACAACAGCTTACTTGGCAAGTCCCCTGCTTATAACTAAGGTTTCAAGGCCACATCATCAAATATGATGCCACATCAGCATGCTTTTTGCCAAGGTATCCAAAACAGCCCCAAAAAAAAGTGAGACCAATAGGCGTGCAAAAGAGACCCCAATAGTTGTGCAGCCGATGTGGCATCACCTAATTGGTTACTTTTTACAATATTAGTACATTTCTTAACAACTATTGGTACATTTCCTAACAACTGTTGGTACATTTCCTAACAAAAATTGATATTTTTTGTTTCAAACAATAGGTTTTATTTGTTCAATTTTTGGAACAAAAGGTATCAACAACCCTCACAACAATTGGAACATGCTCAACTACTGGGTCCTTTCCCCTACATATAAATAATTTGATAGACACAATAATACAAATTTATATAAAGAATTGTCTCTGTCCAAAATAAGACAAATTAATTGTCTACACGCATGTATAGATAGACATAGTACAAATTTGTATGAAGAATGACCCCTGTTATCTCTATCATTTGCAGTTAATAGTTCAATGCCACCTCCTTCTACGTTTATGAAAACTGTGGCGGCGTAAAGGGTGGAAAGCAATAATTTGAAAAAGCCTGCATTCTTCTGTCGCTGTACCATCAAAATGGCATGCTGGTACAGATTAATTCCAGGGAAGTTGGAGTACATTTCACAGAGTTTGTAGTATATGGACGCTGTCCTCTACAAAAGCTCTGACAAGAAATTTGGGTCTCTGTCATTGCAACAGTTATGGGTTCATTATCATGTTGCACTCACTTGATTGAAGATAACCTTGAGGAGTTGAAGCATAACTTCTAGCAGAATATACAGAAAAACTTTTAGGATCCCCCATGACATTGGGAGGAACTTGAACCTAAAAGCATGGGAATAACTAGTGAGTTATAGGTAGTTTTAATGTCCACTTGGAGGAGGAAATAAGACATATATGGCTGTGTGAATGGAACAACTGACCTCTGCTCCCGGGTAAGGGGCACAGCGCTGCTGACTGTCTTGCAGTCAGAAAATGGTAGATAGAACAGTACCATAATACTTCCCAACATCATTCACATCATAATACTTCAACACATAATGTAATATATAAATTCAAAGTTGTCTCATTAGAGGACTGGTATGAGGTATGAAAGAGTACCTTTCATGATCCTATCACTTACTTAGTGGTACATGCTTACATGGGAAACAGGTTTTGAAGCTTTTGTGCAATCACAACTATGACCATAGAAAAATGTGCTAAGGTTTCAAATGGCTTGAGCTATTCTGGTTCCAAAATGGTCAAATCGTACTCCTTGCTATTGCCATGTTAGTCAATTGCAGCCATTGTTTGTCAAATCTACGGTGTAAAACGTGCAACTAATTTGTGTGTTATGTGCACCATACTGCCGTTTTGGAGTCAGAATAGCTGAGTCCGTTTTAAATAAGGATGTAGAGGGTGAGGGCGATGTCTATGCAGCTTATAGAAAGGCTTCAACAAAGAGTAAATGGCAGTTTTAGTAAAAGAGCAAATGGGCTATTTTGTTGGCTGGATAGTCATTTCAAGAGGGTGAGACCCGTGGCTATCTAGTCAACTAAAATGCAATTCATAAAGGAGAGTTTTGAAAAGAAGTTTAAGTGTCACATTCATATAATTTGTGTTTAATTGGTTGGTTAGACGTTTCTGAGGTGAGAGAGGTGGATTTAGTGGAGGAAGAGTAAAAGTGCCCCAATTCTATGTGTGTGTATTGTGATGGAGATTCTAAAATTAAGACATGTCTTGATTGTATCATTAGGGAATGTGCAAGGAAGTCACACAAATGATATTTAAGGGCAATTTACCACCTACACCAATAGTTATATGAACTCTCACCAATAGATGTAGGAGCTAACAAAAAAAGTGCTACAACATGACAACCATTAAGTAAGGTTATCTCACAACACAATCCCAAAAGGAGCTCTAGCACAACTTGGAGAAGTTTATGCCAAACATATATAATGTCCTTATCATATTGATGTTGCATAGTAGTGGTGGCTATTATAGGATGTGGTGCATGTATGTTTAAAGAGGCTCAATAGGATATTGTGATACACATGTAGGAGAGAAGGTAGAACTAGAAGTCACATGTGTCATATTATCTCTACTACCTCAAAGAGGAGTGCTACTAATTATGATGTTAGTAGAGAAACTTGTGCTATGTGAACTCAGGGAGACATAACATGAAAAAGTGCTAGTTACACCAAGTTATTATTGACATTAGTGATGAATAGATCAATTGTATAATATAGTAATTGGTACAAGGTTTGAGAAAAATGTACTCATGAAGGAAGCATTTGAGACAGTGGGAAGGTTGGCTTTACACCCGTCACCTTGTATGATGTGTATGGTAAAAAAGACCTAAGAGTCTATAAGGGGAACACTAGAAGATTTAGATGTCCTTATTAAAGTAATACCTTTCTAGGTTAAATTTAAAATTATTGAGAAGATTTAAACAAATCAAAATATAATTCTTCTAGTATGACCTCTCTACTTTGAGCCAATAATTGATATTCAATTTAAGAACTATATATTAAGCTTTTAAAACGGAAAAAAGTAGGCGATCATTCTCTTAGATTCAATGCAAGGACCCACTTATGTCAAATCAGTCCACATTGAGGAAAAAAATTGGACACCATATAGTAGATTATTGTAAGGAAAGATAGCTAGATCTAGTTAACTCATGAAAAATTCCTAACATGGGATAACACTTTAGAGGCACATTCAAAAGTTCAATTAACAAGTTGGTTACAAGGGGAGTATGAGGTAATAGATAAGATCTACATAGCTATTAGACCTACACCATGACATGCTCATCAAAAGAATTCACCTCTAACCAAGAGTAGATTAATTGTTGGCAAAATTATATGGATACACAAGCAAGAGAAACTAACCACTATCAATCATATCCCTAAGATTGATATAAGATCCATAAGAAAATTGCATGGTTGAGTACTCATATAGAGGCCAAGATAGAGTGGAGATATGAAATCAGGAATAATGTTCTATTCTCACAAGAAGGAGATGATTGTAGACCTTATGCTCATAGGAAAGTAGGGATCAATAATTTTTCTAGGCATGCAAATGGAGGTCCATGAAACCTTATATTGTATTTAGTGGAAATTATTTTTGCATAAATTTGCTAGCTTTGAGAAGCCCCAATAGTGAGGAAACAATGCTTCTAGAATTTCTATAAATCTACGTAGGAATATTTAGAAAGTGTTTGCCTCCTCTTCCATTCTACTACTAACATAGAAGTATACTAAAATGTAGAACAAAAGCTAGTCTAATGGACAATATGTTGAAATGTGGTGACTGATCAGCAAAGTACTGTACACTCAGCACGTATCCTCGCCGGGGTTCGGGGCCGGGCTGGGCCTCGGGCAGGGGTTCGGGGGCGGCAGCCCCCGAGAAAAAATTTTTTGCCATTTTTTTTTTATGAAAACCGACATTGTAATAAAACCCTAAAAAAGGCCGACTTTGTTTGTTGCCCTAAAAACGCATGTTATAAGCGGCTGGGATGCTTAAGGCATTGTAAGGTTGATGTACTATTTTTGCTGGATAATAAGAAAGATTGGACGGCTGTGTATGGTGGACGTAACCCATTCTGGGTGAACCACGTTAAATCTTTGTGTTATCTGTGTCCTGTTTTATTTCTTTATCTTTTGTATTTAAATCTGCATATAATTGTTAGTTCATATTTGCTTCGGATCTGCTTGAAACCCTAACAATTGGTATCAGAGCGAGGTTTTCTGTAAATTGGCAGGACTTTCAGATTTGAGTGGGAGCAATGGAGGATTCCAAATTCAAGGTCGAAAAGTTTAACGGCCAGAATTATCAGTTATGGAAAATGCAGATGGAGGATTACCTGTATCAAAAGGATTTGTGGCGGCCATTGGAAGGAAAAGCAAAGAAACCGACCACAATATCAGATGAAGAGTGGGACATTTTAGATAGAAAGGCTTTGGGATCCATTCGATTGTGCCTTGCGTCGTCTGTAGCATTCAATATAACAGAAGCAAAAATGACTGTAGATTTGATGGCAACATTGGCTAAGCTGTATGAGAAACCCTCGGCTTCGAATAAGGTATTTCTTATGAAGCGTTTGTTTAATTTGAAAATGAGTGAGGGAGGATCTGTAGCGGAGCACTTAAATGAATTTAATACAATTACCAGTCAATTGTCTTCGGTAAAAATTACCTTTGCAGAAGAGGTTAGGGCTCTCTTGATTTTATGTTCTTTGCCAGAAAGCTGGAATAGCTTGGTTATGGCTGTAAGTAACTCTGTCTCTGGTAAAAATACTTTGGTATTTGATGATATTGTTGGTGTTATCCTAAGCGAGGAAATGCGAAGGAAAAGCACAGGTGAGACTTCAACATCATCGGGTAGTGTTTTGAATGTGGAGAATAGAGGAAGATCAAAGGAAAGAGGAAAAGGCCCTGGGAATGAGAAGTCACGAGGGAAGTCAAAGAAAGGACGCTCTCAATCTAGAGGAAAGAAAGATTGCTGGTACTGCGGAAAGCCTGGTCATCTAAAGAAAGACTGTTGGTCTCGGAAAAACAAAGAAGGAGACAAAAATGAAAATGACAGTAAGGAAGCTAATATTGCAAGTAATACTCTACAAGATGCTTTAATCTTATGTTTGGATAATGTTAATGATTCCTGGGTAATAGATTCTGGGGCTTCATTTCATGCTACACCCCATAGAAAATATTTTCTAGATTATGTTCAAGGTGATTTTGGACAGGTATATTTGGGTGATGATGAGCCCTGTCAAATTGTTGGAAAAGGAAAGATAAAGGTCAAGTTGCAGAATGGTAATGACTGGTTTCTGCAGGAGGTAAGACATGTTCCTAATTTAAGAAGAAATTTAATTTCTGCAGGGCAACTAGGTAGTGAAGGTTGCATAGTTACCTTCTCAGACAGTATGTGGAAGGTCACTAAAGGATCATTAGTAGTAGCTAAAGGTGCAAAGGTAGGCACATTATATCTGTGTACTGGTAACACTTACTCTACCTTAGCTGCTACAGATAAAGTTACTGCAGGGACAACAACAATAAATGTTGCAAGAACAGATTCGATAATGTGGCACCATAGGCTTGGGCACATGAGTGAGAAAGGGATGAAAATCCTTCACTCCAAAAATCTATTGCCAGGACTAAAGAAGATTGATTTAGAGTTTTGTGAAAACTGTGTTTATGGTAAACAGAAAAGAGTCAGATTTCTCAAGGTTGGGAAAGAGAAGAAGAGTGAGAAGTTAGAGCTTGTACATTCAGATGTATGGGGACCGGCTCAGGTATCATCTCTTGGTGGCTCTTGTTATTATGTTATTTTTATTGATGACTCAACCAGAAAAACATGGGTATATTTCCTAAAACAAAAATCAGATGTTTTTGAAACTTTTAAGAAATGGAAAGCTCTGGTTGAGAATGAGACAGGAAAAAAGTTGAAGTGTCTCAGATCGGATAATGGAGGTGAGTATTGCAGCAAAGCATTTGAAGATTACTGTTCCTTAAATGGGATTCGAAAGCAGAAGACAGTTCCGAGAACTCCACAGGAAAATGGTGTGTCAGAGAGAATGAATAGGACCATCATGGAACGTGCAAGGAGCATGAGATTGCATGCTGGATTGCCCTTACATTTTTGGGCAGATGCTGTACATACTGCTGTCTATTTGATAAATAGAGGACCTTCAACCCCTTTGGATGGTGGTATTCCAGAGGAGGCATGGACTGGTAAAAAGGTAAATTATTCTTTTCTAAAAACTTTTGGTTGTGAAGCTTTTGTCCATGTTGATAAAGAAAACAGAACCAAGCTTGATGCTAAATCTCAGAAATGTACCTTCATTGGATATGGGATAGATGAATATGGCTATCGGTTATGGGATTTTGAAAATAAGAAAATAATTAGAAGTAGAGATGTTATATTCAATGAGAAGGTTGTGTATAAAGAACAAATGCAGGAAAAGAAGCATGAACAGGACAAACAAGAATATGTGGTGTTGGATGAGATTCCTGAAAATGAAATGCCACAGGTACCTGATGCTCAGCAACAACAGATTGTCCCACAAACTCCTGCAAGTGTTAGACGTTCTACGAGGACAAGTAGACCCCCTGAAAGATTTTCTCCTTCTTTGTATTCTATTTTATTAACAGATTCTGGTGAACAAGAAGAATATGAAGAAGCAATGCAGGTGGATGCCAAACAACAGTGGCAACTAGGCATGAAAGAGGAGATGGACTCCTTGATGAAAAATAAGACTTGGGACTTAGTCACTTTACCTGCAGAAAAAAGAGCCTTGCCTAACAAATGGGTTTATCGGCTGAAGGAGGAGGAAGGAGGTCAGAAAAGATATAAGGCCAGACTTGTGGTAAAAGGTTTTGCACAGAAAAAGGGTATAGATTATGATGAAATATTTTCTCCAGTTGTAAAAATGACTTCAATTAGAACTGTACTTAGTCTTGTGGCTGCAGATGATTTACATCTTGAACAATTAGATGTCAAAACAGCTTTTCTCCATGGAGATTTGGAGGAGGAAATTTACATGTTGCAACCACAGGGATATGAGGTCAAAGGTAAGGAGAACTTGGTGTGCAGGTTGAAGAAAAGTTTGTATGGCCTAAAGCAAGCACCCCGACAATGGTATTTAAAATTTGATAGTTTCATGGCTGAACACGGTTATCATAGATGTCATTCTGATCATTGTGTATATTTTAAGAGATTTGATAATGGCAGTTATATTATCCTATTGCTTTATGTTGATGACATGCTTGTTGCTGGGTCTAACATGCAACATATAAATGATCTTAAACAAAAATTAGCCAGGTCATTTGCTATGAAGGATTTGGGTGCAGCTAAGCAAATTCTCGGTATGAGGATTACACGGGATAGGAAAAATAGAACCTTGAATTTGTCCCAAAGTGAGTATATAAAGAAGGTGTTGAAAAGATTTAACATGCAGGATGCAAAAGCAGTTAGTACACCTTTGGCTAGTCATTTCAAATTGACTAAGGAGATGTGTCCAAAGGCACAGGAAGAGGTTAATAAAATGTCTAACATCCCGTATTCATCAGCTGTTGGCAGTCTGATGTATGCAATGGTATGCACAAGGCTAGATATTGCACATGCAGTGGGAGTTGTGAGCAGGTTTATGAGTAATCCGGGTATGGAACATTGGAATGCTGTAAAATGGATTCTTCGGTATTTGAAAGGAACTACTACGAAGGCATTATGTTTCAAAGGATCTAATGCTGTTTTAAGTGGATTTGTTGACTCTGATCTAGCTGGTGATATTGATTCACGGAGGAGTACTACAGGGTATGTTTTTACTATAGGGGGAACTGCAGTCAGTTGGATTTCTAGGCTGCAAAAGGTTGTTGCACTTTCAACCACTGAAGCTGAGTATGTTGCTGCTACAGAAGCCAGCAAAGAGATGATTTGGTTGCAATATTTTCTAAAGGAATTGGGTCAGACACAAGAGGATAGCCCATTATATACTGATAGCCAGAGTGCCATTCATCTTGCGAAGAACTCTGCTTTTCATTCAAGGACAAAGCACATTCAGCTCAGGTACCACTTCATCCGGACTATTTTGGAGGAGGGTCAGTTACGGCTTGAGAAGATTCACACAAGTGAGAATCCTGCCGATATGTTCACAAAGGCAGTTCCACAGGAGAAGCTGATTTCTTCATCAGTTTCTGTTGGTCTTCTTGATTAATAATTGTGGAATTTATACCAGTCAAGTCCTAGTGTTTTATCCAGCGGATG
This sequence comes from Cryptomeria japonica, assembly GCF_030272615.1. NCBI lineage: Eukaryota > Viridiplantae > Streptophyta > Pinopsida > Cupressales > Cupressaceae > Cryptomeria > Cryptomeria japonica. Next base: position 196,971,173 of record NC_081407.1, on the reverse strand, counting down.
TTGCATGTACAGTGGTGTCGTGTAGTATCAGTCTCCAAGTGGGAGATTGTTCGGTGTGGAGCCTGATCAGTCTCCAAGTGGGAGATTGTTGAAATGTGGTGACTGATCAGCAAAGTACTGTACACTCAGCACGTATCCTCGCCGGGGTCCGGGGCTGGGCTGGGCCCCGGGCAAGGGTTCGGGGGCGGCAGCCCCCGAGAAAGCGGGGGTTCGGGGGTGGCAGCCCCCGAGAAAAATTTTTTTGCCATTTTTTTTGATGAAAACTGACATTGTAATAAAACCCTAAAAAAGGCCGACTTTGTTTGTTGCCCTAAAAACGCATGTTATAAGCGGCTGGGATGCTTAAGGCATTGTAAGGTTGATGTACTATTTTTGCTGGATAATAAGAAAGATTGGACGGCTGTGTATGGTGGACGTAACCCATTCTGGGTGAACCACGTTAAATCTTTGTGTTATCTGTGTCCTATTTTATTTCTTTATCTTTTGTATTTAAATCTGCATATAATTGTTAGTTCATATTTGCTTCGGATCTGCTTGAAACCCTAACACAATATAAACATCATAGAAAAAGGGACAGAGATATAGATACAAAGTAAAAAGGGGGTAATGTGAAAATAGATCAATCGCAATCTATAGATATCTCTTTAGTATCCAATTAACTCTAAATGGTGAAGGGTCAATGTTTGCAACTAGGGTTTTCTTAACTAAATTTCACAAGATTGCATGTGTTTAGAGGTCCTCTTGACACTATCTAGGATGGTCACTTTAAGATCTACATATAGACAACTCATACCCATTCAAGAGTCATAAGTAAACAAACATATAAATAAACACAAAATAAAACTAGAGGAAACTCTCTTAAATGATGTATGAAATATAAAACTAGTGGTGAAACTTTCATTTGTTAAAAGCTTAAAGATCATTTACAAGGGAACTAAGACCACATTTATACAACTATAGTTTCAACCTTATTGATGCAGAGCCCTTCACAACACCTAAGGATAAGTACAATAGGTTTATGTTTTGACCCTTCAAATGACCGCAAGGGCCCTATAAGGAAGGACTCCACACCTTTGGGTAGAACTGCTCACAAATCCACTAGGCTAGTACCTACTCAATATGAGTAAAAGGTCTCAACACATTCAATGCACCACCCCATGACTCCTGCTCTTAGGGGATTTGGAATTGGTTCATTATTGACCATTAAGGACTATTCCAAGCATTGGTTTTAGGTTTAGTCTTCAAATCCTTATACCTCCTTTGTAAACCTACCCCCTAGGCTAGTAGCCCTATTTAGCGAGAGATTTGACCTTAAATCCAAAATATTACATACACCCTAACAAAATATCCACCATTCCAGATACCCTTTTGGGATTTACTCTCATCCCCAAAATGGTTTGGCAAGATCTGCACTTTCAGGGTCTGAACCCCTTGTGAGCCTAGAGACCTAATTAGGGCGATTAGGCCTATTTTACAAAGCAACCATCATTTCTTGAATCCAATATGGAAAACCAACTTCATGAGAATGTGGGGGATGGTGAAAAACTTCTAATTCCATGGTTGCATGCCTGGAATCCACCATTATAAGGTTTTATGATGACTATCCTAATTTTGCTTAAAGTAGTCACATGGAGATGCCTACCTAGATTTGCCTCTTTCTCCTCACAACCAAGTGTCCCCTGAAAAAACCCCATGATAATCCTAAAATAAATAGGCCAATCCTTCACTCCTAAAAAAGGAAGAAGCTTCTAGATGGAAAGAATGCAAGATATGGCCATTTTTGGCTAAAACCCTAGCCAAACCCTTACTTTCCGGGTAACAGTCAGAAAAATGAAAGGTTCTCCCTACTCAGAAATGATCAAAGAATCATACCACAACCAAAATAAATCTGATTCAACCCTCCAACTACTCCATGAGTGGTTTTTCTCAATTCAATCCATACAAGGACGTGCAATCTCTGCAAACTCAGAATTTATGGGAAAACTCAGTTTTGTTTGTGTCTTATTGCTTCAAAATTCAAACCACAACATATCTAACCTTGGGAATCATGTCCACAAGGCTTATATACCTCTCCAATGGTTTCCAACCTAATTTTAAAGAGGTTGGATTCGTTGAAAGGCTTATATCAACCGCATTTTGAAAAGTTGCACTTTTGCACTCAAAAGTTGCATTCTTGCACAAAAAGTTGGCAACACTATAAGTTTGGGATCCACATAAATTGTATCAACCAAATACCCCTAAGACACCATAAAAACCTATCAAACACAAAACCAAACATCCTACTACCCCTATTGACCAAATTGTCCAAATTGGCTTATCAAATTGCCTAATTTGTGACATTTGTTTACATGGTGGGGTCTTTATTAATTACATGAAACTTTTATAAACACAAGACACTAAGACAAACATGATGATCCTAATATACATCCTCAGATCCATGATTTGCTTGTTTATGAGGTGCCCCTACACCATACTCCCCGGGAGAAGAGATCTCAAGCCCACTTGAGATTAGAGTTTGTAGGTTTGCACCATGGTTGGAAATTTGTTTATCTGTCATTCATACTACCTCAAAGTCTGGTTTGCCTTGCTAAGCCACTAAATACTCAAGGTAATCCTTTTTCCTTGTCCTCTTTGTGACTCTAGTGTCTATAACCCTGCTCAACTTTGGTGATCCTTGCCTTGGAATATCATTGTCTGCTGCAACTTGCATTGGTTCCTCCCCTTCATTTCTATCACCTTTGGAAAGTGTAAGATCACACACATTGAAAATGGGTGACAATCCAAGATCAGAAGGAAGTTGGATTTCATAAGCATTCTGCCCACATTTCTTCAGAATCTGACATGGTCCAATCTTCCTCTGTATGAGCTTGGTGTACTTACCCTTTGGGAGTCTCTCCTTCTTCAAATGTACCCATACCAAGTCCCCAACACTAAACTGCACATCCCTCTTTTTCTTGTCAGCATAAACCTTGTACTTTTATGTAGATTGTTGGAGATGAGATTTCACTTGGTCATGTACCTCCTTGATGGCTGATGCAAAAGCTTCACCATCTACACTAATAGACTCTTCCTTGGGCAAATCCCTTAACTCCAATACACCCCTTGGGTGGATGCCGTACACAATTTGGAAAGGAGACTTCAAGGTGCTTCTATTTATGGTGTCATTGTATGAGAACTCTGCTTGTGACAGTATATTGTCCCACTTTTCTCCATGTTGCCTTGTCAAACATCTTAATAGGTTTCTCAATGACCTATTGACAACTTTATTTTGTCCATCCATTTGCGGATGGTAGGTTGATGAGAGAGTGAGGTTAGTTCCCAACTTCTTCCAAAGGGTCCTCCAAAAGTGACCTATGAACTTCAAATCTCTATCAGAAACTATGTTTAGAGGCAACCCATGTATCCGAACTATTTCTTTGAAGAACAAGTCTGCAACATATGAGGCATCATAAGAGGTTTTACATGGCAAGAAATGAGCCATTTTGCAAAATCTGTCCACCACTACAAAAACACTGTCAAATCCCCTCCTTTTCCTAGGCAGACCCAATACAAAATCCATGCTTATAGATTCCCATGTCCTAGAAGGAATGGGTAAGGGTTGGTACAAGCCTGCATTGGTGGATTTCCCTTTGGATTTCTGATAGATCACAAATGTTTCCACAAACTTCCTCACATATGCCTGCAACTTAGGGCAGTAGTAGTGTCTTTTCACAAGGTCTAAGGTCTTGTCAAGGCCAAAATGACCTGCCATAGCTCCAAAATTCTTCTCCCTAATGATATTCAACCTCATAGAACATTTAGGAATACATAATTGTCCACCTTTGAATAGCAATCCCTCTTGTATAAGAAATTCAGAAAATTCAACATGATACCTCTCACCAAAAGTTTCACATACCTTGTAGATCTCTCCAAAGTCTTCATCAACATCATACATATTCTTAAAGGAGTCAATACCAACACTCTCCATCTTGATTTGATTGATAGTTAAGACCCTCATGCTTGAGGCATCTGCAACTTTGTTCTTGACCCCCTTCTTGTGCTTGAGGGTGACGGTGAAGGCTTGTAGGGTCTCTACCCACTTCATGTGTCGGTGGTTTAACTTCTCTTGACTGTTTATGAAACTGAGTGCTTAATTATAAGTAAAAACTATGAAATCCTTAGGGAATAAATAGTTCCTCCACTTCTTCAATGATTGAACCAAAGCATACATCTCCAAGTCATAAGATGAGTATCTCCTCTTGGCATCATTTAGCCTTTCACTAAAAAAAGCAATTGGCCTTCCTTCCTGACTGAGCACTACCCCAATAGCCATCTGTCTTGCATCACATTCCACCTGAAATATCTTGTTGAAGTCTGGTAGGGCAAGGATTGGTTGTTCTGCAATTTTCCTCTTCAAGGTTTCAAACGAATCATCTGCCTCCTTGGTCCAACTAAACCTGCACTTTTGTCCTCCTTTTATGGTGTCAAGCATTGGTGCACAAACATGACTAAATCCTCTTATGAACTTCCTATAAAAAGTTGCTAAACCATGGAAACTTCGAACATCATTCATGGTTTTAGGTGTTGGCCAAGATAGTATAGCACTTACTTTCTCCTGGTCCATTTCAACTCACCTTGTGAAATTACAAAGCCCAACTAGATGATCTTCATGCAACCTTTTGAGAACCATTTCTACATGTTTGAGGTGCTCTTCCCTTGTGTGGATAAAGATCAAGATATCATCTAGGTATACTATGACAAACTTTCCTATAAACTCCACCAAGACCTCATTCATCAACCTCATAAAGGTACTAGGGGCATTGGACAACCCAAATGGCATGACTTTCCACTCATATAACCCCTCATTGGTTTTAAAAGTTGTCTTCCATTCATCCCTTGGCCTTATTATAATCTAATGATATCCACTTTTTAGATCCATTTTGGCGAAATATTTAGCACTCCCCAAGCAATCAAGCAAATCCTCTATCCTAGGGATTGGGAACCTATACCTTATAGTTATCTTCTTGATGGCCCTTGAGTCTGTGCACAACCTCCAAGTACCTTCTTTCTTGGGTGCAAGGACAACAGGTACTACACATGGGCTTAAACTTTTTCCATTTATCCCTAATTCAAGCAAATCCTCAATTTGTCTTGTCATCTCTGCATTCTGATCTGGAGTAAGTTTATTTGTTGCTTTGTTTGGGAGGGTAGATCCAAGGATCAGATCTATGCAATGACTGATGTCTCTTACCAGTGGCAGGGATCTTGTCATTCCATCTAAGATGATGCCTTTGTATTTGTCAAGTAACTGAATACTATAGGGGCTATGTGCTTCTGTCTTTCTTCTTTCCTTTCTACAAACTGCTCCTTCTTTTTCACCTTGGGACTAGGCATGAGGGCATAGCAAACTGCACCTTTCTCTGCAATCTCCTTCATGAACTGCTTTCCTTCTACCATCAACACTTTGCCATCTTTCCCCTTTGGTTGCATCTCTTCCTCTATCAGAGGTAAGAGTTATATCACCTTACCATCCTTGGTGATTGAATAGGTGTTTCTAAACCCATCATAGTAAGCCTTCAAGTCAAACTGCCATGGTCTCCCAAATAAGAGATGGCATGCATCCATCTTGGCTATATCAAATAGCAACTTGTCCTTGTATGATCCAATCTAAAACTCTACCCAAGCTTGATCTTCTACCACTGGTTGCTGACCTTGGGTGAACCATGAGACCTTGTAGGGGTAAGGATGAGGCAACTTTCTTAACTTAAGCTTCTCTACCATTTCAAGTGATACAAAAATTTTAGTAGACCCGAAGTCTATCAAGACCTTGCATACCTTTCCTCCTGCCTTACAGGTAGTCTTGAAAAGAGACTTTCTTTGTGTAGGCTCCTTGTCAGGTACCTTCATAGAGGTTACTACTCTCCTCATCATCAGAGCCTCTCCTCTTTTAGGGTAGCCATAGCTATCATGAGCATTGACACTTTGATAGGTGTTTGCACTTGCCACACTTTGGAAATCAGATTCCTACACCAAATTGCTCCTCCTTTCTCCCATGGAGCTTGTAGCCTTCTCCGGACACCTATTGGCCATGTGCCCTTCTTGGTTGCATTTGTAGCATATAGGAGGTCCTCTTCCTTGGGATCTTCCTCTAGAGGATGGTCTTCTACCCCTAAAGTTCCCTCTTGGATTGGAGCCTCCTCCTTGGTTGTAACTACTCTCTCATCTATTGCCTTCTTGACTAGACTCACCTCGGTATCTGAAACCATTTCCTCTACCTCTGAAAGGGCCTCTTCCCCCTCTTTGTTTTCTCCCTTTTCCTCTTCTATTTTGTTCTTGTCTTCTCTTTAGTTTCTCCTCCACCTTGAGTGCCAATTGAAAGCACTTTTGGACTGTCTCCGGGGTGTGGAGATTCAAATCTTCTTGGATGGAAAATCTCAGCCCATTTAGATATCTCACCACCTTCTCATCTTCACTCTCTTTCACCTTGGTCCTCACACACAACTTCATGAACTCCTCTGTGTAGGAACTCACGTCCATCTCCTTATGCTTCAAATTTTGTCTTCTCTTATGCAATTGGACATTATAGTCCATTGGAACATAGGCTTCCTTCACCAAAGCCATCATCTTCTTCCAAGTAGCCACTTTTCTCTTTCCCTCTTTCACCCTCTCATCTTGGATGAAATTACACCAAGTTAGTGCAGCCCCTTTCATTTTGGATTGGGTCATCTTCACTCTTTGGTGCTCTGGTATGTCTTCACTCTCAAAGAAATTGTCCAAGGAGTTTATCCACTCCATCACTATATTAGGCTCCATCTTGCCTACAAACACTGGAAGATCCAACTTCACATCCATTGTTCTTCTTTCCATGGACTTGAGGACACTCATCAGGGGTCTCTGGTCTGCAGGAACCTCTAGCTCTTCCTACCTAGGGATCTCCTCTTAATCCCCTTCTTCAACACTTCCAGAGTCTCTTTCTCCCCTCTCCACTTTGTCCTTCAAACGGTCCATCTCATCTCCCAAGGCCTGATTCTCAACCCTGACTACTCTGCTCTCTTCCATCTGGTTCTTCACTAGGACATTCAACTCAACATTGGTCACCCTTGATGGGACATCTTAGAATCCCTCTTCCTTTGACATCTTGTCTTTTTCTTCTATTCAAAAGGACACTCCTAAGCTCTGATACCACTTGATGCAAAGCCCTTCACACACACCTAAGCATAATTCCAATAGGTTTAGGTTTTGACCCTTTAAATGACCACAAGGGGCCTATAAGGAAGGACTCCGCACCTTTGGGTAGAACTACTCACAAATCCACTAGGTTAGTACCTACTCAAGATGAGTAAAAGGCCTCAACACCTTCAATGCACCACCCCATGAATCCTTCTCTTAGGGGATTTGGAATTGGTTCATTCTTGACCGTTAAGGACTATTCCAAGCATTGGTTTTAGGTTTAGTCTTCAAATCCTTATACCTCCTTTGTAAACCTACCCCCTAGGCTAGTAGCCCTATTTAGTGAGAGATTTGACCTTAAATCAAAAATATTCCACACACCCTGACAAACTATCCACCATTCTAGATACCCTTTTGGGAGTTACACTCATCCCCAAAATGGTTTGGCAAGATCTACACTTTCAGGGTCTAAACCCCTTATGAGCCTAGAGACCTAATTAGGGCGATTAGGCCAATTTTACAAAGCAACCATCATTTATTGAATCCAATATGGAAAAAAAAATTCATGAGAATGTGGGGGATGGTGAAAAAATTCTAATTCCAGGGTTGCACGCCTCGAATCCACCGTTATAAGGTTTTATGATGACTGCCCTAATTTTTCTTAAGGTAGTCACATGGAGATGCCTACCTAGATTTGCCTCTTTCTCCTCACAAAAAAGTATCCCCTGAAAAAACCCATGATAATACTAAAATAAATAGGCCAATCCTACACTCCACCAAAGGAAGAAGCTTCTAGATGGAAAGAATGCAAGATACAACCATTTTTGGCTAAAACCTTAGCCAAACCCTTACTTTCCGGGTAACAATCAAAAAAATGAAGGGTTCTCCCTACTCAGAAATAATAAAAGCCTCAGACCACCACCAAAAGAAATCTGATTCAACCCTCCAACTACTCCATGGATTTTTTTTCTCAATTCAATCCGTACAAGGACGTGCAATCTCTGCAAACTCAGAATTTCTGGGAAAACTCAGTTTTGTTTGTGTCTTATTGCTTCAAACTTCAAACCACAACATCTCTAACCTTGGAAATCATGTACACAAGGCTTATAGACCTCTCCAATGGTTTCCAACTGATTTTGAAAGAGTTTGGAGCCGTTGAAAGGCTTGTATCAACCACATTTTGAAAAGTTGCACTTTTGCACTCAAAAGTTGCATTCTTGCACAAAAAGTTGTCAACACTATAAGTTTGGGATCCACACAACTTGGATCAACAAAACACCCCTAAGACACCCTAAAAAACTATCAAACACAAAACCAAACATCCTACTACCCCTATTGACCAAATTGTCCAAATTGGCTTATCAAACTGCCTAATTTGTGGCATTGGTTTACATGCTGGGGTCTTTATTAATTACATGAAACTTTCATAAACCCAAGACACTAAGACAAACACTCTAATCCTATTCTTCATCCTCAAATCCATGATTTTCTTGTTGATGAGGTACCCCTGCACCACTTATTCAATTGCAACCAAAGGAAACCCAATAAATTTATAAAGATTAAATCATTGCAAGAGAACAAAAGTGACATATATGTTAATAGGGTTGCAACATATCTACCTAATAATTTCCAAAAGGAACTCAATTAATGTCTAAGGATGATCTAGGAGGATTCACTAAATAATGTAATATTAGTAACACATAAGCCATCCTCATGATGGCTTTCAATAACTATGGGCATACTTAGGATTTTGTTACTAGAGCACCTTCTAGATGTGCTAGAAAACACAAAGATACATGTCCACTCTCCATTAAATACAACACATTTTGTAGAGCAATATACAATACACGTTATAGAGATAAAAATACTTTTTGTGGTAACACATGCCTCAACTAATCAACCCATAGTTTCTACCAGAGCTCTAGCAAGGTCATGTGCAGATTTTGGAAAGATCATCTTTTATAATTCATTAAATTACCTATAATAGCATGAAAAGTGTCATTTTTTAAATCTTTAGATAGAACACAATTTAGTATCCAAGTTGGCGCCCATGAGGCTTGTGATATGTCAAATCATCTACTATATGATTAGGGACATATAAACAATTGGAACTACACCTAACATCGTTTGATGAATTATAAACCACTCAAGGAGATAATTTCAATTTTTAGGGAGATAGAATGTGAGTGCAGGATCATGATGGGCTAAAATTGGCCTCTAAGTGGCAATGAAAATTTTAGAAAATTAAAGCTAAGAAACTTCACATAAAAATTTGAATAATTTATTGTAATGGTGAAAAATGTAAGGAAGTTAAGTAGCCGAATAACTTCCTACACTAATCTTGAGAGGAAGATAATGCAAAAAACTTTATAGATCATCACAACAGTTACAGAATCTTAATAAAAATAGACATAAAAAATTCATACCACAACACGATGATTTACGTGGGGAAAACCCTTTCGAGAGAAAAACTCCACACTCCAAAAGCAGCTCAATATATTATTCAACAATCAATTACAAAATACAATATACTTGCAGAGAAACCTCTTCATAGGAGTACCACTAATTAGAGATTCAAAGGTAACTCAATAGCCATAAGACTCTTACACACAACCTCTATCTCACACACCTCATATATAAGAGATACAATACAAGAAACTGTTAAACAATATTACAAAACCATGGGCTAAAACCACCCAATAAAGTATAGCTGACCTTATCTCCAATGAAGATGCCCTATGATGTGTTACAACACACATCAACACGTGTCCCTCCCTTTTATAGCTCATTTATGTCTCTGATGCAAATTATATTTCCTATTTTAGGAGTACAAACTTCTGGAGGCCATAACCTGTGAAATAGGTGTCCAATTGATGAACTGTTTGAAGTGTTGGAAAGCTCGCAAAGTGCTTTATCACCTCATAGACTAGTATGCCATTTACGCCCACTTTTCAAGGTGTTTTGGAGGGTCTAAAGTCCTCAAAATTAAATTTAAACCTCTAATTGCACCCCTCCAAAACAAAAACTTTAATATCTTCAAAACTAGTTGTGATCTTGCGATGAAACTTTACTGGCATGCTTATCTAACCAACCAAAAGCTTATGTTCATTCTGGATATTGTAGCTCTGTACCTGTTTCCTACACACAGAAAGAAAGGGAAATAGGTTGGGAATAAGGGCTTACCTAAGTCAAACCTTAGTTTTGGAATTATACATGAAATTGAGATAAAGATAATTGAAATTGTTGTAATGGAAGATTCTCCTTTTGAGGGAGATGTTGAATAATGACTGAAAATCAAGTGATATACCTCCTTGTCAAGATTTGTTTGTCTCCACACAAGATTAGGGTTTCATGAAGTCTTCAACAAAATGAGATGAAAATATCTACTTCAATGCTTGAATCTTGACTTTATTATTGCTCCAAGGCTTGAAGGAAGACTGATTGTTTCTCAATTGCTCTTGAATGCTTGATTGCTTGATGTCATATGTGCTTGATTTCATGTGATTGCCAAATGAGAGGGGAAATTATCCTTTTATACTTGCTCATTGAGAAAACTGATTAATTTTCCGACATGAGCCAATAAAAAGATAGGAATCTCGCTCAAATTTAAAATGCTAAATTGGGTTTTTGAGGGGCCCAAAATGGGGAGGTACCAAGGTGCCACACCCTAGTCCTACCATATTTTAGGGCTAGGACACGGTTCCAAATGCATGGAAAAAGCCAAAAATAGTGCAATACAAGAGGGGCATGAGCTTAATCAGGTCCCAATCAGGCCAAGGGGCGCAAACGCTAAGGTAGGGACCCAATGCAGTCAAAATTGTAAAGGGGTACAATTTTAGGACGCTACAGTTATTGACATAATTTAGAAAATTATCTTAATACCTTGGTACATAATGTATGATGCTATACCAAACATTAGGTTACTCGTATTGTATCACATAATACTCTCCCCTTCCTTTGCTTTTCAAGAGCATACCCATGTCCTTCATACTTACCTATCATCTCGAGTGGGCATCATGTTATCCACAATTTTCCTAAGCCTCATCCTTTTTCCATCCTTTCTTGTCCCATGGCTATATTTTCTTTCTTCTTTGAAATGGAATCGCTTCATTTAGTTGCAATATCATCTGAAATAGGGGAAAAATGTACACACCTAATTTTATCCCTAGGTCTTGATTAATTCATCAAATCAAATAAATCTATTATTAAGACTTTATTCCTAACTTTTTACTAATTATTCCCATTTTTCCTAAGTCCTAATCCATTTTTCTAAGTCCTATTCTCATTTCCACATGATTTAACTGATTAAATTAATTAAAGCATCAATCCATAACCATCCAAACCTCTCCCAAAAAATAAATCTTTAAATTAATAAATCACCATTATCCTCCACCTTCCATCTCATAACCTCCTTACCAACCTAATCCTAGCCATTCATTCTTCCTTTGATATCCACTTTTGAAAACTTATAAATCGTTTTGTCCTTAACCATTTTCATCTATCCAGGGTTTAGTTTATACTATTATTCTACAAAAATGAGTAAACACATTCTAATATTTATGAGAAGTCCCACTTGTGCAAGTGCAACAAGAACTGAATTTTGGTAAATGTGTGTTTTTTTTTTTTTAACTTTGTCTTTATATTGATTTATTTCTCAATCAAAGGTTATGCTAATACGAATTAAAGGTTTTCATAGTTATTTAAAATATATTGTTGAATTTGTATTGATGTTGACAACCTCTTTTAGTGATCTTCTAAAAACCTTCAAGTATCTTTTTAACCTTATTTCATCGTGATTACATGAGTAATAGGGTTCAAAATGACATGATAATGATCCCAAATGATTGTCATGGATGAGTATGATAGTGGATAGTCATAGGGAATCAGTTAATAAACCCTTTAGGTATTTTGATGAGTGGCCAAAGGCCATCAAACCTAAGACACCCTCACTAATATCTAACACTAGTCAAGAGCTTTGAGATTTGTTGAGAGATAGCTAACAATGGTTTGTGAAACACCAATATATATTCCTTAAGGGTAGATGAATAGGAATTATAGTGATTCAAGATTCTTGCAAGGAAGCTAATTTTCCAATATTTATTTGATCTATATTCCTCTATACTAATCTATAATCTATTGCATAATTTCTAACCTTCTTTAAAAATATTACATCACTCTATGCACATAGTTTGTTAGTATATTTTTATTTCATGTTGTCAGTAACCACCACTAGCCATGTACTATACCTATGACCAATATGAACCTATCATACTTTAGCACAAGACCACCAACTAACCTACCAATAAACATGCAACCTCACTATGCATACATTCTTTCTACCAAAGTGGATTCCTTTATATTTTGCATATAAATAAAGAGACTACTCAAGCTATTAATCCTTGCCATTTATCGGTTCCCAATCACTATGCCACTATAAGTATTCACATAAAATACTAGTCATAGGATATAAGAAACCAATTCAAATATATGAAGGTATATAATGAAATAACATATACCTATCTTTCATGAAATAAATGAAGGCTTAATAGATTCATATGAATAACATTTAGGCCACTATTTTTAGAACATTGAATCTTAACCAAGGTACATATATTTCATTAATAACACATGGGCATAACTTTGCATAGGGAAACCACTTTAGCTCAATTGATGGAATCTAATAGAGCTCATTACATTAACGTGGATGGACTAGGACATAAAGGTGTCATACAAATCACATGATATCAAAGAAAATGTATTGAAATAAAATTATTAAATAAAAAATGAGAATAATCTTAATGCTACATTCTCATATTAGTTATAAATGTAAGGTTAAAATTAAACAAATACATAAGTTATATGATTTACTATCTTTTTGGTTATATGGAAACACCCACTATTGATAACCAAATGAAATATATGACTCTTATTCATTTTACATGTAGGGGTGTGGTCAATCATAATAGTCACTCATAGGTCCAAGGAATGATTAAAAATAAAACATATATGTCTTGGTATATACCAAACAATATGGAATGTCTATCCAAAGCAAGAATGAGATGAAATAACATTTATATTTCCTTAGGATCCACCTTAAGAGGTAAAACAATATAAAAATTCAATGAGATAGATGATACTATAAACAAACTAAGATTATAATCTCATCATGAAGGAGGTCAAAGCTCTTGATAAGGTGATCACACAAACTTTTAATCAAGATACACCAAGAATCAATCTCAATCTCATCTAATCAAAGCCATCTCAAAATAGAGACAAGCCAATAAATCAACCAAACTCACTCTATATATATATTAGGAAAAACAGTTAATCTAAACCATGCCATTCAATCAAGACTCTACATGACCAAGCCAATTAACCAACCAAGAACTGGACTAGGATCTAGCTCACTAGACAAGATTAAAGACAAATAATTGAGAATTATTTAAATTACTCAAATCAAAAGCTCTCCATTTTACCTTTTTAATTATTCACTTATTCATGTAATTATTTATAAAAAATATGGACAACATTGGTAAAAAATAATATTTTTTAACCAAAGAGTCATATAGGAATACAATGTTTTTGATTAAGGAAAAATAGGTTTTGAAGGGGACTCTGAAACCCTTTACAAGGGAGATTCCAAAAGAATTAGAATCAGAAAAAATCAAAAGAGAAGTTGTCTTAAAGATGAAGCATTAGATAAATAGACAACCAAAAGACAAGAGACTCCCATAGCCAGAAACAAGAACCAACAACCAGCCAAAAGCCAGCCCATCAAGAATAACCTTTAACTTTGCTCTTCTAGGAACGAAGAGTCATATCAAAAGAGGGTGAAGAATGCTTAGCTTTCTTTCCTTGAATAGTGACCCAACCCTCCTCCACTTGTGCGGCCTTACTATGCCAATCAACAGAACCACCCCCCACTTGAGAGGAAAAACCAGCAAGAGAAACACCCACCAACACATTGACAAAATCTCTTCCAGTAGATGAGCCAATATCACCCAAGACATTGACGCAGGGAGTGAATGCCTAGGGCCCATTCCCCAAATCAATAGGGGACTCAGACAGAGTCTCCGTCTGAAGCCCACAAAGCCCATTAGCACCAGTAGCCCCAACATAAAGCTCCTGCACAACTCTAGAATCACACTGGGAATCCTACACAACCAGAGAATCGCGCTGGGAATCCAGTGCAGCCTCCTGAGAAACCAAATGATGCTCAATTTTTTTATGAACAGTGTAGTGTTGAATTGACGCCCCTTTCCACCATGATGTTGCCAAAGATTTCTTCTCAGAACCACAATGAGAAGCCACATGACCCGTTTTGAAGCATCTCGTGCATCTGAAGGGGATCCCCTCGTAGTCTAAGGGTTGAAACCAACAACCCTTAGAAGTATTGAGCAAACTCTCAGCAGGCAACCCTTTAGAGATATCTATCTCAACCAAGATATGAGCAAAAGTGGAATGATAGATCTCATTAGAATCATTATCAACCATCAAAAAATCCCCAAGTGCATCACCCACCTCCTCAAATAGAGGATCCACCCAAAAGTGAAGGGGGAGATTAAGGAGTTGCACCCATATTGGAAACTTATTAAACATTTCCAAAGATGGATTGAAATCAACATGCCACGGTTTAATCATCAATACAAATTTATCTTCCTAGCTAAAAAAATTATCACATAAAATCATTCCGCTATCCTCTACATTCTCAAACTTAGCTATAAAAAATCCTTTACCCATAGGGTAAATATGTACCTTATCAGAAATGAGCAGCCCCCAATGCTCAGAAATCCAAGCATGTAGATTAGGCAGACTGGGCCAAAAACCCTTGAACCTACAAATCACAAACATTTGCGGACCGTATGCAACATTACTCCCCTTGGTAGCCACAACAAACACAGTGTGTTTTTCATCGTTCGCTGCAAGCACAAAAGGGGTCGCCCCATTGCGCGAGATTCCAGCAGCAGTCCGCCCAACAACAGCCGCACCATCTAGAGAAACCCTATCGGTAGCGGAAGCATCATGAGCGGGAAGCATCGTGACTTTTTACTCTTAATTATAGGAATATTTATAATGTTATATGTTAGTAAAAGTATGATATATATACAATAAATCCATATAGGCTTATAACAAAACCATATAGGTGTATAATGTCACATTTTTGTAATACAAATATATATATGTATAAATTTTCTATAAAGGCAAACAAGAAAGGAACATAATGTACTAACTTCCCTCTAGGGGAAAGAAAGAGATCATGAGCCACCTTTGAATGTTGAGTTGATGAAGATGCATATGATGATGGTTGCTTGCAAACCCACTGACTTCAATCCTTTCTAAACTTTCTTGGAGCCCCACCTAACACAATAAAAAGTATAAACATTAATATATAGAAATTGAATATAGAATGTCATATAATTGAATAATCACTTATTACATATGCATAATCTCTCTAAATAAAGTTTTTGTTGTTCATCTGTAACAAGGGCATGTTCATGATCTAGAGTTGTGAAGCCATGTGGAAAGCATTAAGAAGCAAATTAAACAACATATGAATATCATTTGAAATTTTACTAATAGTTAAATAAAATAATAAATATAGTATGAAATTTATGAATTTGGCTAACACCTCTATCAAAAGCATTCAAGATGATATTGTTGCAACAACACCATGCTCCATTGTGGTACAAATACCAAGACAACTATCACCCGATGTCATCATCTGAAAATAAAGTAACCTTATTAAATTACCAAAATGTACATAACATTATTTTAGAAATTCGGAATGATTAAAAATAGTCAAGCTTACAAAGTAGCAAAAGATACATGACCACTCTAACTGGGAGGTGTTGATGTTGAAGGCCTAACATTAACCTATTCAATATTTGATGTGAATTATAATATTACCATTCATATAATATAAAACTATTCACATGTATTATAAATTTATTATTTATTTATCATTTACATACTTGTGGACTCGATGTCATCATGTAGTTGGGAGGTGGAGGGTCAACTAATGTAAGGTAAAAAACATGGTCCTAAAATTTTATTATAATCAATCTACTAATTTAGTTAATCTTACATTTCAAAATGAAATATAGTATATTGAATTTGACCTTGTTCAAGTTTACCTCAAGTTATCAATACCATATGTTCAATACAACATCTCATTTATTAGTATCATATGATTCAATATAGACGTGTCCTCGTATTGTCCATGTGCATCATGATTATTCTCAAAACCGTAAACACAAGAAGACACACAATTTTGACATAAGTTAGATGTACATCAACATTTGGAAGACTCACTCACATCACCCAATTCTAGAGGCTTATTATTTTGTAAAAGGGTTTGAGTGAGCAAGCTAATAGACAACAAGGTCTTGACCTCAAAACCCTCCTTTATAATGGAAGGGATAGTGACATGCTCAAACTATAGTCTAGCTAGAGACCTTGGTGGTTGGTTTGGAGCATTTTGTGCCCTCATTCTATCTTGTATGGAGTGCTCACCTCTACCATGGAACTCCTGCATGTCAAACTAGTTCAAGATCTCATTAAGGAAAAACTTGCAATAGAGCTTCCTCAAAAAGTATTATGGAACCTCATAGTTATTGCATGGAGGATGGTCAAAACCATCCACCACCTATGCCAAAAATTATTTCTTATCCATTGGTGGTGACGTAATGGATAAGGAACCTCCTTCACAGGTTAATGAATTAAAAATGTTCACAAGTTAGATTTCATTTTTTTTCTTAATTTGGTTAGAAGATATTTTGTCTGCATGAAATTATCTTTGTTCTTCCTTCTTGTTTGCCCAAGTGTTGATTTGGCCACTCAAAGATACTAGTTGAGAGAATCAATTCTAGTGAGATGACAAGGGTGGGCCTATGCGAGTTTTTTGTTGTTGGATCTCTCAACCTTCCAATTATTGCCTCTAGTTCTCTTTTGTTATTTTCTATTTGACCTAATATAATTTCTTACGTCTTTGGAGGATGTTAGGGCATTGTACAAGGGGTTTGTTTTGTTTATTTTTTAGCAAAGTTTTGATGAATAGGTGAATGAGGGTTTTGATCATATGTTAGTACATTCTCAACTCCTAGAAATTAAACAAAATCCACTCAAAAAACTAATTAAGTATATATATTCAATGAAAATTTTACACTAAAAAACTAAAAAATACTTAACTCTTTCACTTTGATGTTGTGGTAATATTTTGGTAGTTATCTGGTAAACAAACAATGATGAAAAGACTATCTTATAACAATGATGAAAAGACTATCTTATAAAAAATGATGAAAAGACTATCTTATAACAATGATGGTAAATTTGTTGACTAAAAGTATTTTTTCTTGATCCAATGTAGAAGTATGTCTAAAGTGGAGTGGTGTAGAAAAACATCATTTAGGAATTTTCTAGGCAAGGATTTCTTCTCTTGTGATCAAGCCACGAGGTGGACTAATTTAATGATGATGAACAAAAAACTTAAAGAGAACACACATAGGCATGCAATATGCCTAGATGATGTAGTGATGATGCTCTAGATATGGCCCCTATGGATGTATCATAAACACTCCTTGGATCTAGGTGATACATAAGTTAGGTCAGGTCCTTAAATACTCCATCCTATCAAGTAATTTGAAATAATTTATTATTTAGTCAACTAAAAATAGCCAGTAAGAGAGAGGGGAATGACCCCAATTTAAGAAATTCAAACTTAAAATTGTAAGATTTAGATCCATGCACATAAAACTGACCTAAATGAATTATGCACCTACAAATCTAAATCAAGATGACAAATTGCAAAATTGATAGATAAACTCAAACTCTCGATATGTAAAATAAAATAAAACCATACTAATATTATTAACCGACTCCTATATAAAAAAATTCATCAATTTACACACAAAACAATACATAAAAAACAATTTTATCACCATAAATCTGAAACATAAAATAAACCCACATAAATATACCAATTTCTCCATTTCAAATATCTAATTTGATTGAAAATTGTATATACCACTATTGTTTTTTTCTTTTCTTGCCCCAACCTAGATCATATGGTATAGGCAAGTTTTCTATTCTTCCTTTTTATTTTGAACTTAGGTTTTCCAAGTTTGGTAATGAGTTGGTAGTTGGTCACATGTACAAATGTATATTTACGAGGTTTGTAATAATGGTATTATGTGCACGCTCTGCCATTCTTTTTTTCATTTTTTATTTAATGTAATGTATGGCCATTACAATATTTATATCTAACAACTATAAATAATAAATTAGTGTTTTTTTTAAACTTGAATAAACTATGATATTTTTTTGTCAGCCAACTCGAAAGGAGAAAAAACACCATGCTCGAGGGAGAATTTCAACGAACACTACTAGAAATTGCCGATTTTTGAATTGTGCACATTTCCAATTCTTAACATCCACAAACTATTGCATATGTTATTTGTCCTATCTGCCCTCGCCCACATTGTCATAAATATTTTTTAATGAAATAATATTGAATTTTAATAGAATAAATAATGACTTTTCTTTTTTTAATTAATTGGTGGATATTGAAAATATGATTTTCATTTTGATCTCATAATTATATTTGTCTCTTGTTTTTATCATTTTCTTGTAAGTTCTAGTTGTAAGGTAAAATAGATTATTTCTAAATTGTAAATCGACGAGGTTGTTACTATGATATCTAGATTGCATTGATTACAATCTAAATTTTTAAAATATATATTTTACCTTTGCTCTTCTATTTTTGACTTTTTTAATGAAGTAGTAATTTTTGTTCTAGGCTTCTCACTTAATTCATTTTATGTACAATTTGGTGGTTCTTTTGATTCTAATATTTAAGGATTATATGATTGGGCTTACACTTTCTAGGATTTGTGACATTTTTATATATGACTACATCTCCTTCTTAGCGAATAACTTTAAGTTTTGTATTCATAGCTAAGTTGGAATCAAAGGTGATCGTCAAATTTACCTTTTTTTTTGTAGTCATTACTAAGGAAATATGTCATACAGATGGATCTATATATCATTATTTCATTGACTTTTGTATGACATATTTCATTGAGAGTTTTAGGTCTAAGTGACATTGTTGTTCAAGAAATTTTGAGACTCTATGAGAGAGTCAAAGGACATTTCCTTACAACATATAGCATTTGTTCAACCATCTATTATATTATTAGAGTTAGGAAGAGTTTTCCACTTCTCCCTACTCTTTGTATGTGTACATTAACTAGTTGGAGTTTTTCCTTGGGGTGAGGTTCTCGATATTGGTGGGTCATTGCATGGTTTTCTTATCCATTATTGTTGCTTGTTAGTGAGATTTCTCTTATATCGTCAACATGTAATAGTTAATAAGCTCAAGATAACTTTGATCATTTTGACAAGAAAAGGTTATATGTCAACTTCAAAAAATGGTCAACACACTTTTCTCTCGTAAAAGATGTCAATCTCATTCACTCCCCTTTCAAGGTGAGAGTCTCATTGAGTTCTTCTTACAAATATATTAAGGTCACATTTAAAGGGGCCTGAACATTCTTTCAAGCTTGCTACATAAGAAATGTATTTTAAAGGCTATGTTACTTGAAATTAGTTAAAAATGGTTTTCCTTAGCTTTCTTATTGGATACATGTAGCAAACTAGATCTTTTTGATAATATTGTTCAAACAACCACTTTTTATGGCTCTAGGTTTGGATGTCTTCCCAAAACATAACTAAGTGATCTCATCTAATATGATTACAAAATTCATTCCTCCAAATAGTTATTTAACATAGAAAATATAGTTCTTCAATTTGTATTATCCAATATGATGCCCAACTACTTAAGTAGGACATTCTTTTCATAATTATTTATTATTTGCACCTAATATGAGATTTTGTAGATAGTATTGAGGCTTCTTTGAGGTATCTTTATTGTTCTTACTTATCTTACTTCATGCTCTTCAAATAGGAGTTAAATTTTGTTTAACTAATATGAGCTATGCTATAGATAAATTATTAATATCCAGGTTGATATTCTTCTACTATTTAGGGTATCATGGGGGACCTTCAATCTTAAAGTGGGGCAAAAAAGAGATTAATAATTCCATTTGAGCAGACATTTACAAGGTCTACATACAACACACTTGAATTTCTTCACCTAGTTAACTAGGTCCAAAATTATATCATTGTACATCTAAATTTCTCCAGATATATGATGTAGACATTGTCCTTCTAAATTATCTTCAACACCATCATTCTCATAGAATTATAATTCCATTGGTAAATGCATGCCAAATCCAATCAATTATGGATTGAGATATACTACCACACTCTAAGAGGAATGAATGTATCAACTTCATTTTTAATAGGTAGATTTTATGATGAAATCATGATAGGAGGGTCCAACTAAGAAATCTCCAACCATGCAACCTTACCAAAATATACATAATACATGCAAAATAATACTAAAAGTTAATACTAGCTTCTAGATATAGAATGGATTAGAAGAATAAATATTCTATGCATTATATTAGTAATTTCTACTATATGTTAGAAGCAATCAAGAAGGAAGACTAAGAGAGGGGGTGAATCAGTCTTTGCTGGAATAACAAACTTAACCACAAAACACAGATCTAATAAACTATAGTAATAAGATAGATAAGAAAATTGACAACACAACACCAAGGTTTGGACGTGGAAAACTCGGTTAAGGGAAAAACCACGGTGGGAACCTACCCACAGTAAGATGACACTCTACAATAGTATGCAAAAATATTACAATGGGGGATGCACATGCATTCATTCACACTGCCTAGAGATCACTGCTCAAATAATAATGGCCTAGAAGGCTACAACCCTCAAGGAAGTCTCACTGACTTACAATAAGATTCGAACTACAATCTGGAATAAGTGAACTGAAGAAATAACATCTCCAAATGCCTGATTACAGTTCCAGTTAAGTACAGATGTCTTCCCAAACTCAACACCGAAGGATAAATCAATTGTTCACACATAAACCTCTCTTTGATAATGTAGACACAACATTTTACACCAAAACTACATGACTATATCACCTATATATACAATTCATCAACCTTGACAACAAGGTCGGCTAAACCCTCAACCCTCAATTACAAAATTACATCACACGATACAAAGATCGATCATCAAACCAATATAATGATTTATATAGCATAGCATGGTCCTAAATCATATACCCAAATGATAACATCCACCGAAAATCATGCCAAGATCAACCGCAACATGCTACACCATCATAAATACCGCATACCATGCAAATCATCACCAGTTGATAGAAACCACCAAAAAATCGCACAACAATCAATGTAGATCGCTAAGACAAATAGGACATGACTAGGAAACACCAACAAGAATTTTAGAATCATCTAGAACAATTTCACCAACACCACTTATCAAATCTTCATCTATCAACGTCTAGAATCTCAAGAACACAACCAATCGACAACTGTGATGAAGAAAGATAACTTGCGGAGCACAAAATCACAATCCAAATGAAATGAAGATACACAAGATCATCTAAAACAATATCCCAAAAGCTCAACATCGGATCTGATCACAAAAAGATATACCAGAGAAAATATCAACCTCTGGAAAACAGTGATCAACAAACCAACACTACAAACTGGAACAAAAAATCTTCCCAATCAGCAATCGCCAGAGCAATACATAGGAATATGTTGACATCAATGATAACAACATATCCTAGTAGCAACAATGACCAATCATATCCAACAATCTCCCCTTTGGCATTAATGGCAACATATAAATGTGAAAAACAATCAGTGCAAAGAAAAGAAAATATCTCCAGCAAACTCCCCCTAAGATCAAGACTTAGAAAGATTTTTTTCACATGATCTCTCTCCCCATTTGACAACAATGCAAAAGCTCTCAAAATAGAAAACCTAATAGAAACATGAATCTCTCTCCCCAAACATGGACTACTCCAGCAAAGGAGCAACACCAACACACCAATCCGGATAAAGAGATAAAGCTCTGAAATCCACTGGATTGATGCAACTCAATGCATCTAGTTTTGATCAGGAGGGGTGGATACCCCTATCATGTCTCTCAAATAGACAAATGTATCCGCAAACAAAGGTTTAGTGAAAATATCAACAATTTATTCCTTTGTAGATACATACTCCAACTTCACCTTCTCTTCACTAACTTGCTCTCTCAAGTAATGATATTTGATTGACACATGTTTAGTCTTTGAATGTTGCACCAGATTCTTTGACATGTTAATAGCACTAGAATTATCATAGTATATAACAGTAGGCTCATCATAAATAACTCTAATATTCTTCAACATTTGCTTCATCCAAACTACCTAAGTACAATTACTAGCAACAACAATGTACTCAGCTTCAGTAGTAGATATAGACACTGAATCTTGTTTCTTGCTAGCCCATGAAACCAATTTCTTACCCAAAAATAATGCTCCACCGATAGTGTTATTCTGGTCATCAACATCAGTATAGGCACAAAACATGAAATCATCATTCCTAGGATACCATAATCCACAGTCTACGGTTCCCTTCAGGTATCTGAATATCCTCTTCACAGCAATGACATGACTTTCTTTAGGATTATCTTGATATCTAGCAGCCATGCACACAACATGAATAATGTCCGGCCTAGTCTGAGTAAGATATAGCAGTCCACCAACCATAGATATGTACAAACTCTGATTAGCTTTAGGAGATTCATCATTCTTGGACAATTTACAACTAGTCACCATAGGAGTTCCAACCAGTTTGGAGTCATGTAATCCAAACTTCTTCAGCAATTCCTTTACATAGTTTGAGATATGAATACACCTTTTCTCGTCTGTGCAATCTGCAAACCTAAGAAAAATTTCATCTCACCAATCATAGACATCTCAAATTCTTTCTACATATCACTGAAAAACTCCATGCTCAATTTATCATCACCACCAAAGATTATATCATCAACAAAGACTTCAACAATCAGGATGTTATCATTTTCTATCTTGAAGTATAGATTGTTGCCAGTGGCACCTTTACTAAATCCCAATTTCAACAAGTATTTATCTAGTCTATCATACCATGCTCTAGGAGCTTGTTTCAATCCATAAAGAGCTTTCTTCAACTTGCATACCATGTCTCCATCATCCAATAGTGAAAATCTATTAGGTTGTTCAATGTAAACTTCTTCCTCAAGATCACCATTCAAAAAGGCAGATTTGACATCCATTTGATATACCTTGAAATATTTAAAAGTAGCATAAGCAAGCAATAGTCTAACAACTTCAAGTCTAGCAACCAGAGAAAAAGTCTCCTCATTATCAATCCCTTCTTGTTGTGAATACCCTTTGTAGACCAATCTATCTTTATTTCTGACAACGTCACTGGCTTCATTCAATTTGTTTCTAAATACCCATTTAGTACCAATAATGTCCTTATCCTTAGGTCTAGGCACAAGTTCCCAACTGTTATTCTTTTTAATATGATCTAGTTCTTCTTCCATAGCTCTTATCCAACTCTCATCTTTAGAGGCTTCAACAACATCTTTAGGTTCAACTTTAGAAATCAAACATACTTATTCAGCAACTAACCTTCTTCTAGTCATCACACATTTATTCTTATCACCAATAATCTAATTTTCAGAGTGATTCAATCTTACATACCTCGGAGTCTTCTAATTGTTCTGGTTTTCAGGTTCTTGCACTCCTTCACTAGCAACATCCGAATTCACAATCTCTACCGAATCATTCTGCTTAGGTTCTTCAGGCTGAATAGGCATTAAAACAATATGTTGACCATCATCATAACCACATGCTCTAATCTCTTTCCCAAGGTTCTCATCCACCTTAACATTTGCACTTTCTACAATCTTTCTCAATCTCTTATTGTAGCACCGGTAGGCCTTGCTATTTGTTGAATATCCCAAGAAAATACCTTCATCACTTCTAGCATCAAACTTACCTATATCCTCATCTCTTTTGATATAACATTTGCTACCAAATATTGTGAAATATCTCTCAGTAGGAACATGACCAAACCAAAGCTCATAAGGGGTCTTACTGGTATCACCTTTGATGTGAACTCTATTGAATGTGTAAACAACAGTGCTAATGGATTCTCTCCAGTAAATCTTCAAAACATTTCGTTCAATAATCATAGTCCTTGTAGCATCCAAAACAATTTTGTTCTTCTCCCAATGACTCCATTCTGTTGAGGGGTTCTAGGAGCAAACAATTGTCTTCTAATCCCATGCTTCTCATAGAATGAATTGAACTCACCGGAACATAATTCTCCACCTCTATCAGATCTTAGACACTTCACCTTCAATCCAAACTTGGTCTCAACCTTAGCTTTGAATATCTTGAATTTGTCAAATGCTTCTGATTTATCCTTCAAAAAGACAACCCACATCATCCTTGAATAATCATCAATTAGCAACATAAAATATCTATCACCCTACACACTTCTAACATTTGTAGGTCCACATAGGTCAGTATGTAGAAGACCTAGAAGTCCTTCTGATGTATACTGTTTTCTTTTAAAATAAATTCTTCTTTGCTTACCCAATTGGCATTCCTTACATACCGGATTAGTAGGCTTAACAATCTTAGGCAGATCTCTAACAACATGTGTAGAGCAGATCTTAATCATTGAATCAAAATTCACATGACACATTCTCCTATGCCACAACCAACTCTCATCAATCTGAGCAATCAAACAACTTTTCTCACCAGCATTCAAATGAAAAATGTTACCTTCAATCTTAGTTCCAAATGCAATCTCTATACCAGAGGCATTCAGGATCTTGCATTTACCATCCTTGAATTGTAGATCATAACCCTTATCAACCATCTATCTAACACTCAGAAGATTATGCTTCAAACCTTCAACATACAATACATCATCAGTGTTATGCCTACCATCAAAAGAAATAGAACCTCTCCCTCATATTACACAGGATTTGTCATCTTCAAATCTAACTATTCCACCATCATATCTTTCCATGCTCACAAGTTTTCTTTTATTACTGGTCATATGATGTGAACAACCATTGTCAATTATCCATTCATCCTTCTCTTCAACTTTAGCAGCTAAATCTTTCTCCTAAATAGTACAGCTAGTGGAATCATCTGGTACAAGTCCATCTTCCTTAATGGTAAGGAATACAACTTCATCTCCTTTATATTCTTCATCTGTAATACCTTCATCGGCAACATAATAACAATTCTTCTGATTTCTAAACTTCCGATTAGGCTTGTAAGACTTGTTATACCTCTCATGCTTGTCATATATATCATTTCTATCATGGTTATCAAACTTATCATGGATTTCATACTTAGCCATTCTCTCTGGGCATCTAGAAGCAAAATGTCATATCTTATTGCAAGAGAAACATTTCAAAGGCAACTTTCCATCATACTTATCGGCACCTTTAGGCAATCTTCAGGCAACCAAAGCTTCAAGTTCATCTAGCTCCCTTTCTTTCTCTTCCATCTCTCTTCTCTCTCTTTCGTATCTGGATATTCTGCACTCATCAGGATCATACTTCTTCTTTTTGGATACACATGCAGATGCTCTGAATGTTGTCTCGGACTTCCAATGTGATTCTCCAAATTCACGTAGCTCAAATGCAACAAGCTTTCCAACCAGCATATCTCTTGTCACAATAGTCACACTTCGGATCTCATCAATAGAAGCAACCTTATGCTTATAGGCAAGAGGCAAAGATCTCAACACCTTAGCAACAATTTCATCTTCCTCAATAGTTCCATCGACACATCTGATACCTAGGACAAGGTCATTCACCTTAGCCATAAAAGAGTGTATGTTCTTATCATCTCCCATCTTCAATGTCTCATACTTCACCTTCAAACTTTGTAACTTAGCAACCTTCACTTGTTTATCACCTTCATACAACACCTCAAGCTTCACCCAGATCTCATGTGTGGTTTGAAGTCCCATCACATTAGTCATCTCAGAATCAGTCAGGGTACTATGAAATGCTTCCTTCGCTCTAATATTATGTTACGCTTCCTTAACCTCATCAGGAGTAGAAGGTCCATTATGAGGAACAACATAGACATTCTTTGTAATCTTCCAATAATCTTCACCAAGACATTTCAGGTGCACTTCCATCTGGTCCTTCCATATAGCATAGTTACTTCCATCAAATCTTCGGTTGTCCTTCTTAAAGATTACACCTTGAGATTCCATCCCGGATCTCCTCAAGCGGTTAAGATTCTACCGAAGGATCTAGCTTTGATACCAATTGTTAGTAGAAATCAAGAAGGAAGACAGAGAGGGGGGGGGTGAATCAATCTTCACCGGAATAACAAAATTAACCACAAAGCATAGATCTGATAAACTATAGTAATAGGACAGATAAGAAAATTACCAGCACAACACACAACACCAAGATTTTGACATGGAAAACTCAGTTAAGGGAAAAACCACGGTGGGAACCTACCCACAGTAAGATGATACTCTACAGTAGTATGTGAAAATATTACTATGGGGAATGCACATGCATTCAGGCACACTACCTAGAGCTCACTACTCAAATAATAATGAACTGAAAGGCTACAACCCTCAGGGAAGTCTCACTGACTTACAATAAGATTCAGACTACAATCCAAAAGAAGTGAACGAAAGAAATAACATCTCCAAATCCCTAATTACAATTACGATTAAGAATAGATGTCTGTCCTGCAACACCAATCTCACCACAAACTCAACACCAAAAGGTAAATCACTTGTTCGCATATAAACCTCTCTCTGATAATGTAGACACAACATTTTACACCAAAACTACATGGCTATATCACCTATATATACAATTCATCAACCTTGACAACAAGGTCAGCTAAACCCTCAACCCTCAATTACCAAATTACATCACATGATACAAAGATCGACCATTGAACCAATATAATTATTTACATAACATAGCATGGTCCTAAATCATATACCCAAATGATCACATCCACCGGAAATCATGCCAAGATCAACCGCAACATGCTACACCATCAAAAATACCGCAAACATGCAAATCATCACCGGTTGATAGAAACCACCAAAAACTCACACAACGATCAATGTGGATCACCAAGACAAATATGACACAACTAGGAAACACCAACAAGCATGTTAGAATCATCTGGAACAGTTGCACCAACACCACTTATCAAATCTTCATATGTCAACGTCTAGAAGCTCAAGAACACAACCAATCGACAACTATCACGAAGAAAGATAACTTGCGGAGCACCAAATCACAATCCAACTAAAATAAAGATACACAATATCATCTAAAACAATATCCCAAAAGCCCAGCATTGGATCTAATCACACCGGAATATACCGAAGAAAATATCAACCTCTGAAAACAGTGATCAACAAACAAACACTACAAACCAGATTAGAAAATCTTCCCAATCAACAATCACCGAAGCAATACACAGGAATATGTTGACATCAATGACAATAACATGTCCTATCAGCAACAATGACCAATCATTTCCAATACTATAATGGTCTCACAACATGGTTTTCTAAAAAATTGAACCAATTCTCTAGTCTCTTCTTGTTAATTCTCTAAGGGAAGTTTGGATACTCTCATAGTCCTTTGTTGCCTCTATCAATGAACTAGGCCTCATTTTATTATGTTATTTTTTATATAGAATTCCTATTCGACTAGGATAATGAATATGGTTCTAAATCCAATGTAATAAAAAGTAATTTTCCCATAGGGCCAATGAAGCCTTTACACCAATAAATTGGCATAAGGCCTTACACCTTGTTGTATAATGTGTAGACCACATTAAGTTGACTTAACATGCGAATGAGTCAATGAATTTTTTAGAATATGAAATAAATATGTGAGCATGCAAGCAATTATCTAAAGATGTTCTAGATGAAACAATGTTGTGCCTTGATAAATATGTAGTATTGTAAAATATTCTCACTTTCAAGTTTAAGTGCTTCTTATGTTTATATTGATAAATTCTAATATGAGACACCAAAATGATGAAAAACCTAATTAATATGAATGAAACTATGATAAATCAATATTTTTGGTTGATGCAAGATATCTCATAGGCTTTGGATTGTCCTACATAAAAAAATATAGCTAAGTGATTTATGAGTATTTATTCTCATAAATAAGGTTCAATTGGTAGAACCACCCTTTAGGTTAGTAAATGAACCATAGTGCACCCTTAACACTTGATTAGATTTTTTATAATTAACATTGTATTACTCTTTTTTACTAGATTAGTGCAGGGAACTATTTAATACCCACAACTACTTTTCTAGTATATTGATAATGTAATGTTAGATGCCAAAATCTTAGAAATATAATTTTTCTTCTATTTCATCTTCAACTTCATACTTTTGGAACTTAACTCTCTCCACTAGCCTAATCTCCTTCATTTATAGTTCTCAATTTTTACTCCCTCAAAATCTCACAACTTAATTTGGGTTTGAAAATTATTTTTAATTTAATTTCTTTTACCTATATTTTTCCACCTTCTCCTTTTGTGGCACACACTTCTCTTTTTCCTTTGAGTTATAACACCATAAACATCTCAAGAAAGTATTCACAACAATTACTACTACTTCCTTTCTTATCATGGCATACTACATTCTATAGATTCTCCCAATCTGCACTATTCACCATCTCCTCAAATGTCTTCTCAAAAAAGGTTTCCATCCTTCCAAGCCTAACGTTTGAAGGTTTCTCAAACATCCTACACCATAAAATATAGAAGTTTCCACTTATCTTTAGTAATCTCCCTTCCTTGATCATTTCTCTACCTTCACACATCTTTAATGTATAGTCTACACCATTAGAAGGTTCCTACATTGGACTTCCTTATTATCTCCCCAACCCCTAAATCTTAAATTCTACTAATGGATACTAACACTAGACCATATTCTAACCTTCATCAATTGTTTGATACAAATCCAACCCTTTCATCCCATCATTCATCATTTATTTTATACTCTCTTCACTTCACTTAAATTCTACCTTCATAAATACTTTTGTAAATAGTTGTACTGAATGTAGCAAGTATTGATTATATCTCTTTATCAATTCCCTTTTTTTAACTTCTAACAATAACTCCAAATATCCTTTTTCATCACCACCACTTCTATTTATATGCTCCTTTTCACACTCTTCATGCAATCACTTGTTATCTAACCCAGCTCAAATATGCCTCTATTACCCAAAAACTACCTACTTTTACCTTTATCTAGTATTTATTACCATTTGCTTCTTCTTCTAAGTTTTCTTTATTATCACCCATCTTATTTGGAACGAATCATCTATATCCCAATTGTATCTTCTCCCACTCATCGTAGTGATTATTTAAGTGTCTTATCAACTTAACTATTATCAGAGCATCTATGCCCCTTAGTTTTTCTTTTTATAATTAATCATCATTTGTTATCATCAAATCACATATGTGATCATTTCCTTCCTAGAACACACCAAACATCTTGTATTCATTGCATACTAGTTTCAATTCATATTCCTCTCCCATCCCATCATCCTTTGTGTTGTACCACAAAAAAAATTCTTACTATCTTATTGGAATATAGTGAGCTTATTTCAATTTCCCTTGTGTTGCATAATTATGTGTTAATCCAATTAAATCCTAAAACACATCAATGAGACTAAATGTTGAAAGCAAATTAAGAAAATGAAACTCAAGTTCAGCCTCTTAAGAGTGTCCCATTGTCCTCTATCTCCAAGGATTTATTCAGCCATGCTTGCTCTCAGATTTAGTGGATTTCTAAATGACTACCTAGAGAATGAGATTGAATGCAAATGCAAGAAACTTTCCTACAATTATATGAGATTAACCTAGATGAGATGCAATCTTGATTCTACATGACATTGAAATGCTCAATTGATCTAATGTTAAATGCTAATGTTGTGTTAAATGCTATGCTAAATGCTTTTGCAAAATTAACTTCTAGCTAGCAGACCTTGATTTGAGAAAATGAGAGGTTATTTATAGATTTTCCAAGGATCATGTCCTAGGTGGCAAAGATGGACATATGGAATTTGATTTGAAAAAATGAATGGCTGGAGATGGAGTAGTTAGAGAGAAAATTCGATCATGTTTCCTTAAAGGGGAAACAAAGGCTATGTGGAGGATGGAGAAGAAAAATGGAATGCCAAGTGTCTTTAGTTGGTTGCAAATGCCAATTGTCTCTCCAAGTTTGTTGAATTGGTTGAAAATATTTGATCAATTAAATATTTGGGAATATTTAATTCATAAGATATACGCTGATGTGGCAATTCTGTTGAGAATGGGTGTCTCACTTGCTAGTTGAAATCTCAATTGGATTGCATTTGGGCTCTATAGGGATCAGTTTGATGTGACTCTAGATCTGTGTGGGCGACATCAGAGATCAGTTCAATGAGACTCTAAAGCAGTCTGGGTGACATTGGATAGAGAAACACTCTCTGTGAAGTCACATTTTTGTCTCACTGAACTCACAGGTCACATCGATAGAGTTTCTTGATTTCGGTGAGACATTGTAGTGGTCTTGGCGAAAAGGCCATTTCGATGTGACTTTGCAGTTCGACAAGACCCTTCAAGTCGGTAGCTGAAGTCTTATTGTCATGGCAATGAGCTAGGTTTTAGTGAGACTTCAGAGTGGTCTTGGCTAAAGAGACCATTTTGATGTGACAATTGATTGGTCTTGCCGATAGAAGTCCCATGTCGTTGTGATATTAGATTTTGGCGAGACAAATTGAGCAGATAACCAAAGTGATGGATCTCTACGATATCAATAAGACATTTGCAAAGTCTTGGCGACATTATAAGATATCAATGAGATATTTGATGAGTCCTGGTGACATGATATGATTTCGATGTGACATCAGTGTTTGACAAGACTTGCCAAGGAGATTACCGAAGTCATGCTCTTAGGTTGATAAGCCAATTTCAATGAGATATTGGGTTAATTTTGGCGACAAGGTTGCTTTTTAACATGACAGTGATGTTCGATAAGATAGTTCAAGGGGCTAGCCGAAGTGATTTCCTTTGCCATTGAAGGCCATATCAATGAGACTGCAAAAACATCTTGGCGACAAGTGATGGTTTTTGATGTGACCTAAGAGTTTGATTAAACACTCAAAGAGACCAGTCGAAGGTATTCTCTTAGGCCAACAAGACCACATAGGTGAGACTATTGTGTGGTCTTGGCGACAAGTAGATTTCGTTGAGACTTTGCAGTTTGATGAGACATGTTAAGATATGAGATTAGAGATGAAGTGAGGACCACGTTTGACTTGTGTTGACCTTGTCGTGACGTTTCATGATGATTGATTGAACTGCATGATTGTTCCAAGATAGAGCTTCATTGTGAAATTCTCTCAAGTCGATTTTAGGTGTATACATCCCTTAATAGAAGTGATCCCTTACCTTTATATCTTAGCCTTATTACTATATTTTCATCTCTTCCTTTTTCTTCCATACATGCTAAATACTAAAGTAATAGCCACTACTATTGAAGATATCTACAAAATCTTACTCTAACTTCTCATGATACATCTAGAATACCAATTCTCTCTCTCTCTCTCTCTCTCTCTCTCTCTCTCTCTCTCTCTCTCTCTCTCTCTCTCTCTATATATATATATATATATATATATATATATATATATATTGGTTCCCCACTATTACCATCTCATTCTCTATCATGTCTATGTTGATCATGCATCAATGAAATTCCCATGGATTCTCTTTTCTATTTGTATGAACATTCTACATCTATATTGAACCCATGTTGCAATCCTCTCATTCTTGTAAGTATCATCACACATTATGTCAACCTTCAACCTAGAATATTTGGTTCATCCACACCTCGGTGCAATTCCTCTTCCTTCCTACACTTTGGCCTCTTTTTCTCAAGCAAGTATATTGTTCTTGCATATATACTAGTTATCTTGATGCATTCAATTAACCACATCCTTCAAATTTTTTGTTTAACCTTGATCCATGTCATATTTTGTAGATCAATTACCTTATCAAAAGATCCTTCATAATCCTCCCTCTTCTATATTATTACTAACAATTCTACACTTTTGTTTAGTCCTCTAAAAAAATATCTAGTTTTATATTTGGGTAAACACACAATAGTGTGTCCACTTTGTGTGCCAACACTTTTTTAAAACTTTTGGGCACTCAATCTCAACAAACACATTTGAATTAAGTTGTTTTCATTCAAAGGTCACATGATAATCACCTTTAAACGAATTTTGCCTCATACGAAGGTCCACAAAATGCATTTAAAAAAATAAAATATTACATTCATTCAAATGAACTACCGTTGAATGAAGGTCATCTTTTAAAGAAAAATAAAATGTAAAGGTAATTTATATTATTTTTTAACTTTTACTACAAGTGGCATAACCCCTTTGTTCGAAGGTGCCTTGAAATGAAGGTGCACATCTTCATTTGAAGGTATGTCCATTTGAAGTACCTTCAAATGAAGGCCTTAGAGTGACCTTTTCTATTTCATATCTAGGAGTTTGCTCAAAATTTGCACCTTCAAAACTCAACTTGAAACTTCAAATAAAATCAATCAAATAGGATATTTGATAGGTTCATAGCTTTGAAAATAAGCTTTCCAACAACTATAACGTTGAATATATTTGATTTGATTAGTTTAGTTATTTTTAATTTTCTAGTGAAGATAGGATTTTCTAGGAAAGATAGGTTTTTCAACAATTTTGAATGTCTTCATTTTTAGTACATATGGAAACTAATATAATAGATTTAAAAAATTAAAAAATATTTGTGGACTAGGTATTGATGTTCTTATTCCAACAAAAAAGTTAATTTGGATAAATACAAAAGAAGTTATGTATTAACAAATAAACATATGTCTAAATTATAGTTGATCTCACTTAAAAAAAGAAAAAAATTATGTGACAAAAAATTATGAAAAAATATCCATGTACTAGATATCAATGTCATTAATTTATGTTTAAATTTTTACAATTTTATCCTTTCTACGAATAAAGTTATGCTTTACAGAAAAAAGTCACTTTTAAAAAATATTATTAGCTATAAAAAATAACTTAGTAAAAGTTTCATAAAATAACTCACAAATTATCTTTTAAAATTTTATTTAAAAATGTATATTTACAATTTGCAAACAAAATCTCAAAATCACTAGTTGACATCATCTTCAAATTCATAATGGCTTAATTGCTATAGGTGTTAGAAAGTGAAATTTTGGTTGAAAACTCTGATTTTAATGTTCTACTTTGGCCAAAAAATTGGACTCACTATTGTGGGTTGATCCATATACAACCACTTTTCTAGGTAAGTGCACGAGCTAAAAGGTGACCACTTTTTTCTTACAATTAATAAAAATTGAACTTCAATAGTAATTTAGGATGCCTACACTTAAAGTTTGATAATGCGATAAGAACGAGAATGTGTTAGTGCTCAAAATTTAGTTTCTAAACTACTCTTTTTTAAATGGTGGACACTAAGAGGGTCAAATGTTGAAGCAGATAAAGTGGTCTTATTTTTATCTAAAATATATATCAAAGCATGAGGCACACTTCCCCTGTTTTTTTAGTGTTGTTGATTATTTTATCTCTTTACTTCATAATTAGCTAAGGTTATGTATCAGTAAAGGTGATTATATCTATTTTTAATATATAGATTTTTTCCTGCTAATTTTATAAGTACCTAAACATCTTGAATAATAACAAATGAATTGTGCATCTACCCCTTAAGTTTGAAAAAAAAATGCAATATAATATTTTGAATTTGGATGAGTGGATAAAAAATCAAATACAAAAATAATGCATATATGCATTTGTGAAAATGAAGACACTACTAGAAGAAATTAAACATGAAATCTTAATCCATTTGGATTTTAGAACAAAATAAATACATAGTTTGAAATCTAAGATACAATTTGATGTTGAATAGTGATATTTTTTAAAGTATAGTATCTAAAAATGTGTGTACTTGGTGGAGAACATGATTTTTGATACTTTTTACAAAGCATAAATTTGAGTATACTTCTTGCAAGTTCAACCCTTATGTTAAAATATTCAAGCCTAATCTAAGCCTAAGGGGTGTTGTTCTTAAGTAATTAAAACCAAACATATGTGGTTTATAGTGCATACACATAATAATCACAAAAGACTGAAAGTGATAATATTGTTTTTGAATTATTGATATATATATATAGCACATGTTATAATGAAAGTATGTTATGTCCTACTTCACCTTAAAATAATTGGCCATTTTTTGGCCCTATATATTTGTGCACTTACCTTTTTTTAAATTATGTAGTTTGGCGCAACCTAAATTAAGTAATAGTCACTCCACTCAAGTTGCTTCAAATATTACTAATCTATTTATAAGGTAGTTCCTTTTCCACCACGACTAACTTCTCCTTTGGGAAAGTATATCGTTTGTTAAATTTCTTAGCAGCTAATTTGAAAATAAGAATATTCATCTTAGTAAACTTCACACAATTAACACCACCTCTACAATTTTAAATGTATAATGGACCACCAACACCCTTTGCAACTTCTCCACCATAACTAGAGTGGTTTTATTCTACAAGGGTCATCCTTTAGATTTTTTTAACTAATCCACTATGTAAGTTCACTCCCTAATTTATGTCAACTATGACACAAGAAATTAGTATCTCTACTGCAGATGAAACTTTGTGAAAACTTTTTTAACCTATTTAATTCTGTAAAAAATAAATTTATCGTCTTGGGCTCATTAGCAAAATCTTATTTCATTTTTATAAAAAAGAAATTCAACTATGAAGTTAGGACTATAACCTTGTTGACTCTGTAGTAGTGCAAATTCCTTTTATGGAAAGTTATTCCTTCAAATTGATTGCCTCCTTTTTAGGGACAATCTATCAATTACGATCCTCTAATGCATCTCATTATTCATGCATCATTTTAGTTTCTTTATCCTCATCAACAAAGATAAATTCCTCTCTCTTTCTAGTATTATTCACTTCCTTCTTTCTCCTTGATCCTTCAAATCTAAAGCTATAAAATCATAATATTCAAGAGCATAACTAGACTACTCACATATTGTTTCCAAATTTTTCACATCAAGATCATAACCAAGTTGTCTTCTCTTCTTGGTTTAGTTAGACTTCACTCGTAGGGAACCTCACTCTCCACACTATCTAAGGTTAGCTATTTAAGTATAAAATTCTATTGTTCCTTGAAATAATCACATGTTGCATATAGGATATTATGCATATACTATCATGATCTATACTACTCCTCCCTTCATAGATTAGGTTACTCATCATTGTCTCTATTTATTGGATCCTCTTATTACAATATTTCCCACAATTAATGGCTCCATCCATACGAACTCCCATTTTATACCCTAATTTATCAATTTGGAGCATTATGTCCCTCAAGTCTTTATAAACGTCTCTCTATGTTTTCCTCTAAGACTCTCTTTATTCTTTATCTTTTCCTTTGGGGTGATCCACAATAATGATTTTTTTACATAAGTTTTAATAATTTATTTTTAATGGTTAACAATTCATTAAAAAAAACATATAACACATAATTTTTTTCACAAAAATGATGAAATTATAAATTTATAAACATAGATTGGTAACACCAATATCTAGTGGGAAGCTATTTTTCATAATATTTTGCTACAGTTTTAAAATAATTTTTGAAGTGAAATTAATTATAATTTAGTCATAGGTTTTTTGAACCATATTGCATATTTTTTTCTAAATATATCCAAATTATTATTATTTTGTTGAAACAAGGACATCAATATCTAATGTGAAAATATTTTTTTTATTTTTTTCTATTTTTTTCATGTGTGTGTCTAGAACAAAGACTTTGATGTTTAATGAAAAATATATATTCACAAGAAAATAAAAAATAAATATAATAAACAAACTAAATATATTCAATATTATAATTTTTAGAAAGCTTACTCTCAAAGCTATAATATTATAGCAAGCTCATATCATGTTGATTTAATAAGGGAGACTTGAGGATTAAGTCCATTCAAGTTCATTCTAAGGACCTTTGTTGAGAGGTAACTTTGAATGAAGGTCATTCTATGACCTATTAGATTAAAATATTGAAATTTTGAATAACCTTCGAATAAGTGCACCTTCATTCACAAATAATTGTTCAAATGTACATTAAAAAAAACATACATTCATTTGAAGAAATGCCTTCAAATGAAAGTGTTTTCTAAAACATTTTTCCTCAACCATGCAAATTTCTAGTGTCACCCAAGTGATTTACACTATCATGGGTCTGCCCTCTAACTTCTCCCAAAGTTTCTTCAAATTGGGAATTATAACCCTACCCCTAACAAGTAGACCAATAAATTATTTACCAACCATTTTTCATATGAATTACCTACAATACAATTAATGCACACAAATTTTGTTGTGGGGTTATTAATTACATAGGTAATAACCTATCTATAATATTATTTTCTGGAATCATGATAGAAAGGTCTAAGTAAGGATTCTACAACCATGCAACCTTAACCAAAATAAACACAATTAATTAAAATGACACTCTTGTTAACACTCACTTCTAAACATGATATATATTAGACAAATAAATATTTTATAAATAAAATTATATCAATATTTTCTACCACAATTGGCTTGCAACATATTAGAATTTTTTCTTGTCTTACAATAAAATACATAAACTTTCTCATAAGTATGATCTTCATGATGGACTTCCTTAGATTACAACTAAATCTTTAGGCTCTACTCTAGTGGACACTACTCGGTCCTTGGATCCTCTAATAATTGCTTATTGAATTGTCATTAACGAACTATGACTCGTCATATAGCGCTTCCTTGATGTAGAGGACTCCTAGTTAACTAAGATATGAAATATGATTTCAAATCCAATGGATTAGAAACAAAAACTACCATAGGGACAACAAAGGATCTTAAATGACAAGCTATCAATGTGAGGCATTACATCTTGATGTATAGTATATAAACCACCTTAAGTTACTTGGCATGCCAATGAGTCGAATGATACAATAATATGAAACGAATGTGTGTGTGGCGATTTGATAATGCTCTAGATGAAAAATGAGGTGTTTTGAACAATATGCAACACTACACAAGAGACATTTGTGTATTGGTTTGAGTGATTTTTGAAAATTGTGCCAAGAATTCTACTATGTTACACCAAAATGGTGGAAAAAATAATTAAAAAATTATATTTATAAAAATGTTTAAAAAAAAAATTGATTGATATAAGATCATGCTCTTGCATCAATATTAATCACTTTATTTTTAGATGCATTAATTTTTATAAAATACATTGAGAATTCTAGTCTCTTTAGGGGCATAGGGAAATCTTTGAAAACTTTTTATCAATATCAAGACTATAACTTCAATTTTATTATACATCAAAGAATCTTGTGTATTTAAATGTGACAACTTGAGTAAGACGAAATAAATTGGTGTTTTTGCCTACATTAAAATTATCATTGTTCATTCCAACCAATTCTCTTAGTGGATGGAAAATGCATATGATATTTATGTACACACTAGACCTAATCAAATAAAAAAAAATTTAAACAAAAGCTAGATGAAGCATTAATTCTTAGAACTCAAAAAAGACATGGTGCGCCATATATATCTTGATAAAAGTATTCATAATATAAATTTCTTTCACAAATAAAATTATTTTAAATTTTTTAAATCTTAAATTTAAAGATTAAATACTTAACCTTTTAGGTATACAATTTTTTTTTTTTATTCTATTTAATTCAACACAATAAATAATTTTCTAATCATAATAAACTTTATCCTAAATTATATTATCCTTTATAATAAAAACGAATTTCATTTCCTCACATTTAACAAGCTTTATATTTCTAATCAAAATAAATCCATTGCCTCGGAGTTGTAAAAATTGCATGATAACCTTTTCTATGCTTTACTTTTAACAAAATATTGTGCATATAATTGACTGATTGTTATGTTAGTATAATTATATCCATTATTTTAAATATTTTCCTTAATTGCAAATTATGCATAGTCAAAATTGCTATTCAACGTTACCCTAGTCTAGGGCTCATGATTCAGGAAAGCAACTTTTTAGGTCTACTATATAAAGTTGCATACATGATACGAAAGTCCCATTTGGGAAAGTGAATATGATACCAACCTCTACTTTACTTTAACTTCCACTTGTATGAACTTTTATTACTTCTACTTGAAGGAATTTCTACTTTAAAGAAAGAAAACAAACGCTTTGATGTGTTGCACTTTTCTACTTTAAATTTGAACTTGTAGTTGTGACTCTACGAATATAGAATATAATTTTAAATTTAATTTATAATAAGGCGGGTTTCATTGGTAAAATGAAAAGTGTTTTTGGTTGGAAAATAATAAAAGATCTGATAATTCTAATTTTGAGTCGCACAATAAAAGTAGTTATTTTAAATGGATCTATATTTTTATAAAAGTTTATTTGACAAGTCTCAACTTAAATTTAAGGTTTTAGATCTACATTATTGAATATAATGTCATATAGAATGTTTTTCGGTAGAGGTGTCTAAAATGATCCTAAAAAGGTTAAAATAATAGTACATTAAGTTATAATAATTACTTATTAAGTCATGTTTTGTTGGTGAGCTATATAACATCATGTTTTTTGTTCTATTTTGGAAAATGACCCCCAAAAGGTAAAAATAATAGTTGTACATTAAGCTATAACAGTTACTTATTAAGTCATGTTTTGTTGGTGCACCATATAACATCACATTTTTTTTGTTGCATTTTGGATCAAAGTCACACATTTGATATAATAGTCAATGCTAACAACTTTGAAGTTACAACTAATAATACTATATTAAATTAAAAAAATATATGAATATTTTCTATTTAACTTTACTGATAAAAGAATAGTATAATACTTACAAAAATAAGAGGAGAATGATAGAGAGGCACACCCACAAAGTCTAACTAGACCATGTCCAAAACAAAGATGAAAGAACATTAAAAGGGTCAAGCCCAACAAAACTAGGATGGAGGAGGATAATTATCATTTGGATTGTCACAAAAGCAACTAAACCAAAACTAGATGGGGGAGGATTATTACCATCTTGATTGTCACAAATATAAAAATGTTAAGCCACCAACTTAGTCTAAGTAGCTAAAACAAAATTAAATGGAAGAGGATCATTATCATGTGGATTGTCACAAGCATTTCCAAGATAACATCATCAACTACTTTGAACACCTTTTTCATATTCTTCAAAAAGACTATTGAATATCACAACTATTAAAACACCCATATAGTCTAACTAGACCATCTCCAAAACAATAGATGAAAGAACATTAAAAGGGTCAAGCCCAACAAAGTCTAAGTAGCTAAAGCAAAACTAGATGGAAGAAATGGATGGAAATTGATCCTTTTATAGTCTATGATATCAAGCAGTTTGTTTATGGGTCTACATATGGCTTATAGTTTAATGTGACTGCCTTGTACTCCTTGAAGGAAGTTCTTCAAAAAGACTATTGAATATCACAATTATTAAAACACCCATATAGTCTAACTAGACCATCTCCAAAACAATAGATGAAAGAACATTAAAAGGGTCTAGCCCAACAAAGTCTAAATAGCTAAAGAAAAACTAGATTGAGGAAATGGATGAAAATTGATCCTTTTATAGTCTATGATATTGAGCAGTTTGTTTATGGGTCTACATATGGCTTATAGTCTACTATGACTACCCTGTACTCCTTACAGGAAGCACCTAAATGTGCTACAAATGAGACATACAAACCTTATCCCCTATGCGATTTGAACTTGTAACCTCTCTTTCAAGAGTACAAGTTCTCCACTACTAGGCCAATTCAAGATAGTTATCATGTGGATTGCCGCAAGCATTTCCAAGATAACATCATCAATTGGTTCCCAACCAATGAGAACACCTTTTTCATATTCTTCAAAAAGAATATTGAATATCACAACTATTATAACACTCATATAGTCTTCCTAAACCATCCCCAAAACAAAGATGAAAGAACATTAAAAGGACCAAGCTCAACAAAGTCTAAGTAGTTAAAGCATTACCAAATGGAGGAAGATTCTTCTTGTTTATATTATCCCAAACATTTCCAAGACAACATCATCAATCGACTTCCAACCACTAAGAACACCTTCTTCATATTCTTCAAAAAAAATATTAAATATCAAAATTATTAAATACACTCAAAGATTAAATTAGATAGAAAAAGATCTTTGTAGTGTATATTACTCCAAACATTTTCAAGGACAACATATCAATCGATACCCAATCAATGAGAGCACCACCTTCATATTCTTCAAAAAGAATATCGTATATTGCAACTGTTAGAACAGGCTTAAATGTTAAGCCATTTCTCCTAAACCACAATTTCAAAGCCAAAAAAAAATTAAAAAAAAATTTAAAAAAATTAAAAAAAAATTATTTGTATCAAATCCATAAGTACGGTCAAGCAACCATCAAATTCAAGCCTAAACCCTAAAAAATAGACCGGGGGACCGATAGTGGAATTGTCCGCTTAGAGTTTTAGTGTCTGGTGTGATTAAGACATAAAGGCGTTTTACATTGTATTTGGGGCAGCGGTTAGAATAAGGAAATAAAACTAGAATTGAATAAAAAGGATTTGTCGCTTTCAGCATGGAGAGATGCACGGAGACCGTTTTGGTCACAGTCTGAGCAACTACAGCTGCCATTCCTGCCTCCTGCCCTATCACAGTGCTTCTGTTTCATTTTCTGCTTCATTTGATAATACAACAATTATTTTCACAGACATCATCTCTCCACGTTAATCGAGTACTGCACCGGGTCTACCAGGCGATAAACAAATGAAAAAGAAACAAACCAGATGATAAACAAATGGAAAAGGAACAACCTACGACACAGAAAAACGGAAAGAACAATAGCTAGCCTTCTCAGCCTCTTTTGCTTTTGTCGCTTCGATGCTTTTGCTTTACTTCTTTCAACAAACAGCAAGAAAAAGTAATCTCACACATGGTGGAAAACTTGACATGATGCCTGGCCCCTTGCGGTGCTGCGTCTCTTCTCGATGCGCGAGCCAAAAACAGAGAAAACAAAAGCGAAAGCCAGGCCGGCGCGCATGTGAATGAGAAGTTACAAAGGAATAGAATAAAGAGAATATGATACAAAGTCTTGTTTGGGAAGGAGAGGGAGGGCGCACACAGAGTACTCAGAGAACAGGAGCTTTGAACTACGGTGCAAAAAATTTTCCTAGATTTGAGGTTAAATGTAGGATCTGTACTTCTAGGGTTTAAATTTAATGGCTGTATGATCATATTTAGAGGTTTTTGTTTTAAATTTTCAAGTATTAGAGTTTTGAACTACTGTGCAATAAATTTGTTTTCCAAAATTTGAAGATAAATACAGTCTGTATTATTAGAGTTTAAATTTAGTGGCTGTAGGATCATTTTCAGAGGTTTTTATTTTAAAATTTTAAAATTTCTGGAAAATTTAAAAAAAATTCGAAAATTTTAAAGATATTTAGAGCAGATTGTTAGAAATTATATAAAATTACAATTATTTGTATTTTTTAAATAAAATATGTAATATTATTTAAAGGAGATTTTGTTTGTATATCTTTTTTACAAAAAATTGTTTGATAGGTGGGGTATGCTGTCAAATTTAGATTCTGATAAACATGTGTCAATTGAAAGTGTTTAGTCTAACTGAGAAGAATGTTTTTTTTTTCTTTAAAGTGAGAATAATATCTGTGGTGTGAAAACTTTTTCGATGCAAGACTAAATTTTTGGGGTTTGAATTGGACTGTTCTTAATAGTTCAATAGTCAAAGATAATTTTTGTTAATAAAAATAGAACAATTATTTATCTTTTCAAATTGATGAGGTGTAAATCATTATTGATTATTTGACAGCTGAATTGTCTGTGAAATTTTAAAAGGTTAAATCAATTGACTGTTGAACTATTTGATATTGCAAAATTTTGGAAGTCTAGAAGAAAAACAGATCACTAAATTAATTATTATTTTTTCTTACTAAAAATTAAGACTTAGAAAAATATTTATTGAATCTAAATTATAAGAAACAATCTCAACCTCATCTTTATTTTCTTTATTTTATTTCTAAATTGAAATTAAAATTTAAGAAATATCTGTTCCGTAAAGAGGTCTATGTATTTTGATGCAATAACCATTAAACTTTTTCATTCAAAAGACTGATCCAAATAGTTTTATATAATATTTTAAAACTGGAGCTCTGTTGATTTAAGCCCAGGTTGGGGTCTGAAGCAGGAGAGGGTTAAACTTAGTTAAGATGCAGTTAGTGGATTTGGTTTGTCAGAAAAGGGATTTTGCCACGCGTGCCTCTGCCATCTGACCTGACCTGACCTCACCTGCTGCTGTGGTTTGCCCGATGTTTCATGCAATTTAATTCAAAGGAAATAATGTAACCCGGACAGAGAGGAGAGAGAGAGAGCGGAGGAGAGAAAAACGTAACAATTTGGTTGTGGAGGGAGAGAGGAATTTGTGGCTGTCTAAAGATTTCTAATTTGGGCGGGAGAAGGGAAGCGAGAAAAGGGGCGGAATTCGCGAGATTTGTTACAGCTCAGCGTGGGGTTTATTAGACGTGTGCGTTTGCACTGCGAACTGTATTCGCCATTGCATTTAAAGTGCGTCCAAAACCATATCAGATCCGCAGCTGTTTGTGACATTTTACGTTTTCGGTAAGTGTTTTCAGATCGATTCGTTTCAAGCTTTTGTATTTATTTAAATTTCTTGTATGATTTCATTTCTAGGCTCCACTGTGAAATGACTCGATGTTTAAATCAAGCTTTTGAACGGTGAATTTGTTCGTGATTACTTTATACGGTAACGCTTGGATGTTGTTTTCACGGCAATTTCTGATCTGCGTTATGTACTGAAAAGATGTTTCTGTCATCTATAACTTGTATATTTTTTTATTTTTTTTTGAGAAGAACGATGATATAGATTTTATGGCAGGAGTGCACAAATCTTGAATTCTGAATCAAGAACGCTTGTTGTTGTTAACCGAGAGATTAAACCAATTTTTCGCTTTCTGATTTCTTTTGTATCTGAAATTTAAATTTTGCGTTTCATTTAAGCTAACTAGGAATTTTTCAGTTTATATAAGGATAGATTCGTTTCAAACTGTAAAATTCCAGCTGCAAATTCACAGCAATATTATATGTAAAGGCACATTTTCTCGACATAAAATCGTGAGAATTTCTCAGTTCCCCGCAAACATCGGTTCTTACTGCGCGCAATGTTGCCTTTGAAATTTGATCTGCTCCTTTGCATTTGCCACAGAATGCTAGAAATGTTTTACCGCGATCGCCGCATTGTCTCTTCAAAGTTCAAATTATGTCAAGTTTATCACTTCATGGAATGTCGGGCATAAAATTGGTCGAATCTTGATCAGAAGACTGAAAATACTAGTTTGTAACAAGAATATTAGCATATAGAAAAGATAAACGCATTGGCCTGTGTATCGGTTGGAGCATATTAAGTTAGGGGAATACGCTGGTCATGCTGTGGCATTTAAATTTTGCGCAGCAGGTAAATGGAGGAAATGAAATGATGTCGTGTGATAGCAGTACTCCATAGTTTTGGCATATTCCATATGAATCTCGTCTAGGTCCATTGAACTGCACGCTTTACAAAGCCTCTAATGGACTGCGTTACGGAGCAGCGCATTTTTTGTCCTGTAAGTACCTCTCTCGTATGATGAACATTATGATTTGCTGCAACTGTAGTTGAAATGAATTGCTCTAGCCGCTGCATTAGCGGGTGCCTAGTGCCTGCCGGGTTGTCTTAATTATGGGAGAACTTAACCAGTCGAAAAGTTGTAATTTTGATTTTAACTGAAACAAAATTAATAAAAAGTCGGATATGTTTCTGACAATTATAAGCAAATCTTTAAAGCTGTCAATTAACCGAAAACAAATCATGGGTTCGAATCGCAACAATATATTTTTGCACAGCCGACGCGACAACTCCTGCCGCATGTTTTTATTCAGCCAGCACCGCAAACTACCAGCTGTTTACACGAAACCCAAGCTCACCTTTCGCTTTAC
The DNA here is from genome assembly GCF_030272615.1 of Cryptomeria japonica. Lineage (NCBI taxonomy): Eukaryota > Viridiplantae > Streptophyta > Pinopsida > Cupressales > Cupressaceae > Cryptomeria > Cryptomeria japonica. The sequence goes on along the minus strand of NC_081407.1, from coordinate 196,926,863 downwards.
TTCATTTTAACAATCACTCTTGCCTCCTGTGTGCATCTACAGACAGAAGAAAAGGGTTAAAAAAGAGCTCCTTTATTTTGGTGGTGGTGGGGGGGGATGACTGTATCCTCGCCTCTAAAATTTAACCCATGTGAATGAACAACTGCCTGCTCATGAATGCAGATGTTCCATAGCATTTGTTTAATTGGTATCACATTTCAAGTGTTAATGATTCACATCAGTGCTTGGGGTGTCCCAGATTACGAGGGTTTGTGAAGCACTAAATCCCAAATTTGACAGTCCACCCTACTTCTCTAGAAAATGGAATGTATTATCAACATTGTTGTTGACGTGCCAAGAGAGCCTATACTGGAAGTTTTTGCGCTGCAATCTGCTGTCGTGTGTTCTATATATAGGGAGACTAGTTCTGATAACACGTCTGAAACTCGCAGATATCTGCATTCACTGATTGGGAATATGTGCCTTGTAGCTGCACTGCTATATTGTCAGTGTATCTTTGAACTACACAATGAAACAAAAATACTATCATAGAAATTTCAAATGGTGCCCACTACTCACTTCACCTGTCAGTAGGACATTGTTGTCGTGTATTGCTAAACTAACGCTTCTAGCCTTTTTTTGTGTTGGCCATTTGTGTCTTCTTTCTAAGTTGCACCTTTGTTTTCATTCCTAATTGTTTTCTAACATTCAGATTTGTAGTTGCAGATAACTACACGTGTGGACCGTCGTAGATGTTTGTTTAACAAGCACTCCTGCTGCAACGAACTCGAAGGAAATGTCAGTTCTAGTATTATGAATAGTTTGATTCGACAATGGAAGATTTCAGAGGCAGTTGCAGGTTCCCTATTGAGATAATTGCAAATGTTGTTTAACAAAGCTCCTTCATAGAAGATTTCTGGGTTCTAACACTCAAAAGAATTGCCTCCAATAATTTTCACCAGGTCTGTCTACAAGGCTCGATTTATTGGTTTTTTTGTCTTTTCACATTTCCTGTTTGCTTTGATATTTGGTATTTACTGTATATGAATAGCATAGAATATGAAACTCATTATCTTGAGAGCAAAGTAGTTTTTCATTTAATAGAACGTGATTCAACAGTTTAGATTTGCACGAACATGGTAGGAGTCCAATAGTGAATGCACACAAAATCCACAATATATACAGGAAAACTACTTTAAACAAATTGCCCGTACTTGTGATGTTGCCGGATATGGGAAAATATGGTAAAGTATGGCAATAATGCATTTGGTTCCACGCAGTAGTGTACTGTGGTCGCCTTTCTCCCTGACTTCGGCGAAAAGCCATTTTCTCGTAGCTCATCGGGCTATTAAACTGTACAAATCCAAATACCTTAGGGTATATTGCAGTTTGATAGTTTACAAAGTAGTTTCTACGAACAGTGTAATCATTGGCAAGAGTTGTGAGCAGTGCGCGTGCAACCGGGAAACAAAATGTAAAATTCCATAAAAACTGACATAGGGATAGCCATTGAACAAAATGTAAAATTCCATAAAAACTGACATAGGGATAGCCATTGGCCTACAGGAAAGCACGTTTGTAAGGTGAAATGCAAATCCTTTCAACAATAATATTAAAGTCGTTTCCACAGCGCACACTTTATAGCCCAAGCCAAGGCAAGTTGCAATCAGACTTGAGATCTGACTTCCACTTTGTACGTAATCTTGAGCAATCAATTGGATGATGGTCTACACAAATTTTTAGAGAGCACTCATAAATTGCTCCTCCACTTAAATATAGCAATAAGTTTCAGGAAAGGTTTAGCACAATATCATGATTCACATAAATCCATTTCTGGGACGCTGTTTATAGCATACTGTATGTTATATCAGATCTGAGTATAGAATAATGACTTAGAGCCCAGCGCTGAGGGGTCCATCTTAGACCTCATTTTCCATACTGTCGGCCTTTTTATTAAGTGAGATTTGATTTCTGATGGACTCCTTGTAGAATTGACACTATATTTAGTACAGTTAATGTCCAAGCAAACCAGATTAAAAACGAGATGAATCTTAACTAGTTAGATAGTAAATTTCAGTTTTATTTTGCATCCTTATCTTATTATAAGAAATTTCCAGTAGCATTTTTAGTAGCCAATAGGATTTTGCTCTGTAGCCTTTCAAATCCAAAAAAATCTGTTTCACAAATGTTGTCTCACATTCCAAAAGTAGTTTCACACTAAAAATAAAAACGAGGAGGATGTTATGTAACATCTTTGATATCTCTATCAATATGAAATGTCTACATTAATAATTCCATCATTTCCCTGTCATTTTTCTCTTGACAAGAACATTACACCTTTTAACAGTGGAAATGCTAGTTTACCACTTTGATTGAAATGTTTTCTGTTAGGAAAAGTGATCTCCAACCAAAAAAAATCCCTTGAAGATCAGTTTGATGGATTTCTAAAAGTAACCAATCTCTGTAATTTTAGCCTGGCCCAGTGGATGAATTTGAAAGATCTTAAAAAAGGGTTGCATTCAGGAGTCACGATCTCAGCTATGGTTGCAACTTGCAAGTGGCAAGCAGTGAAGTGGGTCGGAGATGAGTCATTTTCCGAAATTCAAGACAGGTACAGTGCAATGGAGTGGTTATGGTCCCCCACCGCTACACTACAAGTAGCCAAAACCATATCCACAAGCTGGGCCCTGGGCCCTGTACATGCAATCAAAGTGATATGAGTAGCCTGCCACTACTGTACGTACTTACAGTACGTTCTATCTTCTGACCGCAGGATCCCTCTCAAGTCTCAGTCTTCTTGTTGGTTACACCAACTACCGTAAACAGTAAAATAAAACTCAGATGTACTGCTTTAATCTTTTCTTCTAACCGAAGCAGTTGTAATTTGCAGGTGTGAGCTGTGTCTGTTAATAAAATGGATCTTTCTTCACATTCAATACACATCAAATCTGGCATGGATGCACAGGCAGAGGAGGAGGCAGATGACAGGGGTTGCAGACGAAGAAAAGCTTGCATTAGCATTGGGGTGAGCAAAGGAAAATAGCAGAGCCTGTACAATCTGAAACTCTCATAAGTCCATATCATTTGGGGAGTTGTGATTTTGGAAATGCGGTTTTCTCACCATGGGTTTTTTCTCTAAAACTCGTTTTCCGTTTGTGATATTGGCTGAACGGCTCAATCTTTTTATATAAGAATCAGATGTATATCATTAAAAAGAGGACACCCCATAATATATATAATTCTTTATAGACTACTGGTGATGTATAATTATTGTTACAGTACAAATGAAAAGATTAACCTCAGATTATTGTTAGCTACTGAGGATGCAAGGATCAATTATAATAAACGCTGCGATTATCTTTTTAAATGTTTTTACTACCCCTTATTTATGGAGGAGAAAGCATGTACAAGAAGCAATGTCAAGCGGGAGACTGAGATCCGATTCAAACTGTAACTTTGGATGTTTTTCTTTTTCAGCGAAAGAAATCAATCTTCGCAAGTCAGCAGCTCTATATAAAATTTAAGTGTTCTACGCTTCTGAGTTATTGTATTCCACTTTTACAGAAAAATCTTGATATGGTTTAGTTATACTCGTTATCCATTAATGGATTTCGTGCATTTTTTTCTCGCCTCTTTTGGCTTAACCCTCTCATTTTTTGATGGTGAAACTGTTTGCAAAGACAAAATCTCATTTTAACTAGAATTTCAGTTAAAGGCATTGGCAAGCATTATTGTTTCCTATTTTGGTGGTATATCACACCGTACGATATATTGCCAGAATTTATCTCTTAAAAGAAATTAAATAGAAATAAATTATTGTGATATATTTGTATATTAATTTGTAAGTATCATCAACAAAGATGCAGCTACATCGACAAGCTACCTAATTGTCCAACTATTTATCCTCCAATTTAATTATTAAAATATTTCAAAAAGATGCGTGTCCTTTATTAACTTTTATTCAATTTCACAAATTTTGGATATGAAAGGGATTCTATTTAGTTCGACCAATCTCAACATGCCTATTGCATTCCTCACAACTTGAACATTGTACCTTATACAAGCTACTTTGAAGATAGTTGGATATTAATTGACACAATTTGGAGTATATCTTATTCATTATTTTCTTCTAATTCATATATTTGAATTGGAATAATTGGGGATGTTTCAATCATGCAAACAATTGTCTCTTCTTGATTATAGTTAGATGCACAAAACATCAATCAATATACTCTTAACTACATCGATTTATACTAATATAAGTTTCCCCTCTAAACCAACACTTTACCTTCCATATCAAAATAATTCTAGATTAAGCTAATTATGTCAAGATTCATTAGTTAACACCTCTTATTGATTCAACCAAATGAAGGACCAACAGTAATTGCAAAATCACCACATGCGTTGCTTTTTAAGCCCTAATGGCTTGTGTCTAAAATTGCATTTTTTGTGCCCATGTCTTCTCGAGTTCCCTAGCATGTTGATCATTGATAGTCAATCCAAACTTTAAATGTTATTGATTCATGCCTTATAATTGTTTCTCTATTATAGTGTCTATTTTAAATTCATGCATTTGGTCATTTATTCAAGTTTCTTGTTTTCCGTGGTATCCATTCTAACCATGCTCATTTATTTTAACCATGCCAAGTTTTCCTAGGCTTAAGCCATGATTAATTATTTAATATTGAACATGAGCTCTATTAACTAGATTTTTATGTGTTCTTGCATCTAAGTTTGTCTTCACTTATTAGTTGTGGCCTAACGAGCCTTTATGAATTCAAGTTCACTTTTAATTCCAAATATATGTCTCAACTCTAGATATATTTTTATGCTTAAATTCATGAGGCCCATTTTAGCTATACCCAAGTAGATTTTAAATCCAAATACATGTGACCTTTCACATTTGAGTTATTCAAATTTTGAATTCTCAAGTGTTTGTGAACTTTGGTTCCTGATTATATTCTAGTTGATTGACAATTTCATGTTTGTAATATTTTGTAACCATGGAAGATCCCACAAGCATTATGAAATACAACTGAGTAGCAAGGCCCTATTGCATGTATTAGACGCACCCACACACACACCTTGTTTTACTCTAGAAAAACAAGGGCCCCCTCTCTATTGCTTGTTATTCCTTGATTGTTTGCATTCCTATCCCTTGTGCTTGATTTCATTTTCTTATTGTTTTCCTTTGTTTTATTTTGAGTATTTTGCCTTTGTTGAATTTTTTAAGCTGGTAATCTTGGCATGATGATAAAGGAAACTATGCAACTTCAACCCATTTGTAGGTCAAACTTGTCAAGTTTGAAGTCACCTTGTCACACTTTTGGTGGTCATCATATCATGATCATAAAGGAATCTCTAAAATCTCAATGCTTAAGATGTGACGTCACCTCAAGCTACTCTTTGACTTCGCATTAATAAAAATTTCCCCATGTGTGTTTTTGCCTTTTATTTCTTGTTGGTGGTGTTTTCTTTTGTCTTTTTTTCTTTGTTTCACTTGTTCTCTTATGCTCTAGTTATTTGGCTCTTTGCATTTTTGACCTATTGATTAGATAAGAACTTGTCATTGCTAAATCTTGTGCATGTTTGTTATTCTTATTTTTGTGTGGTTTGGAGTAGTCATTTTTTGCCTTATCATTCATTAGTCACCATTATCTTCCAATTAGGATTTCTATTTGGTATAATATGGTGGTTTTTTTCCAGTTGTGTCATGTTTGTTTCTCTTTTTCCCTTGTTCGGCTTCACTTTCTCCTTTGTATGATTAAGGCCTTTTGTCCTTATCATTTGGTTTGCTTTTCCTTTCTTTCTTTGTCATTTTTTAACTCTTTTTTCTTTTTTAATTGGTTCCTCATGTGCCCCATTCATACTTTCATTTTCCCCTTCAACAAATTTGTTTTTCAAAATTTAGGATTATGTTTATCCTAATGGCATCATGTTGACATAATTCTTTTCTTAGAGCCTATTGTCTTGGTATAATTTTAATCATTTCCCTGAAAGCCTAATCTTGATGTCATCATCTTGTTGGAGTTCTCTATTAGTATTTGTTTGTCGATCTGTATGTTACTGGTTTATTAGGATTCCATATGTTCATAACTTTGCTAATGGCATGCTGACATCATCTTTAAATGTGAAGCCTATATCAAATCCCATACTTAGAAACCTTTTCATCTTTTCAAAGTCACTTTTTTAGCCTTCTCTTAAAGTTAGGTCATCAATTAGTGGTTTCCCCAAAGTCTAACCTTGAAGGATTTTATTGTTCTATCTTATTAAGATTGTGATTTTGGGTTTATCTTATGATGGAATTGAGTTAGAGGTTACCACAAAGTATGACCCTGACAATTTTCATTATTATATCTTTTCAGGGTCAATCTTTTGGGTTTATTTATTTGGACACTTGGTTAGTGGCATATTCAAATTTTGATTCTAACATGTTTGTAAGCCTTCACTATTTAGATCGCACGATTGGACTTCCCTTTTTGGAATACCTATTTGAGAGTACCTGCAATCAATGAATCTTGACACTTCCCACATTTGGTTTATTTTCCTAGGTTTTGTGATTAGTTGTCTAATGGCATGGTGCTCTTATGAGCATGTATTAGATACTTAAGAGCTGTCTATTCATTGTATTCCAATCTCAACTTCTTTTTTTGATGTCATAATTGATCATTACCTTTTAGTGAACTATAAATGAATTGATCAAGAGATCACTAACCTGGGTTAAATGGAACATGCCTTGTTGAGTGCACTAGTGGTTTCTTGTGTTCTTGGTTGTATATGTGCACGAAGAACAAGAAACATAGAAGGAAATAAATTACAAATATAAGGGTTATCAATTTTCTTTGAAGATGTTCTCCCCTTGGGTTGATATTAGAAATATTTGCCTTGGATATCTAAATGTTCAAAGATTTTTGAAGAGGGTAAAAATTGAAGGAGATAAGAAAAACAAGGAACAATGGCTACAAAAGTTAGGGATAGTACAAGAAATTGCTCTTCATGTTTCTCTTCAACCCCCAAAACTGGTATATGATAAAAATAAAATAAAGGTGTCTAGCCTTGTAGGTCAAACAATATTAGATATCAATTTAGTTATTTCAAGAGTGTTTGGGCTCCCCACTTGTGTCCAATATGGCCAAATAACCATGATGGAAGTAGTAAGGTACTATGAGAGCCATAGTACATAGGCTACACGCAATTTAAATGATAACTTGTTATTGTATGAGAGGAAGTATGTAATTAAAATGACTACTGAAGGTAATTCATAAGAGTGAGTTCCAAGAGGATCTCAAATATTCCATCACTCTTCTTAGCAAATCTTTTGGGTTTCCTACTACCATGTACTTCTATCCTTAGATATGCCTCTTCATTTTGTAGAGATATAGTGAGAAAAGTATGGATTGGACTACTCTAATAAGTCATATGCCATGCACACAAATTTTAGATGTACAAGATTCTATTAGATTCCATATGACTTCCTATTTGGTATATTTATTAGCATTCCAAGCCAAATTTCCTAGATTGAATCAAGTCAGTGTTGAACACAAGTTATCATTGATGTCAAAGTGTGATGCATAAGTTGTCATTGATGAAGAAGGAGAAGGTTGCACTTTGCTACTTCTGATATATTTGGATTTTTAAATCATGTGTTATTGTCATTTTCATGTCAGTGCATTTTGAGGTGTGATAGTGTTATGTAGTCCCATTGATAGGTACGACTATAGAATCGATTGAAACATGTGTGTATTATCATGGTGCATTTCTTCAAATTGATGGAAGTGGTCTGAAAGTTTATTCCATACTATTTGACATTGTTACCGAAATAGTGAACTTGTTCTAGCAACCTGCAAAGGTTTGTACCTTCTAATGCTTATAATGTGTAATGGCTTGTGGTTTTATGGCGAGTATTCCTACACAAGTATTATCATTATCCCATGTTTTCAAATTCCTAGTATGGAAAAAGATAGTGTTTGCTTCACTAATTTGTTACTATGTAGCCAACAGACCTAGTTTGTGTTTCAAAATGTTGTGATAGTTGATTTGAGTGTGGCCTGTCAAAAATTAAGGGTGGATGCTCCCTATGATCTTGAGCTCGATTTGCATGAAAATTTTATTTGTGTGGAGTCATGTCTAAGATTTTTGGTTTAGACATATTGCATCTTTGATATGGCCGACCTATGGAAGGAATGTAGCATGTGCATCTGCTAGTGATTACATGAGGATAACATTTTGAACTTGATTAAGCTACCCCATGAAGCATGTGATGAGATTATTTACATTGGTTTGTGTATGGGCTATTTAGGACCTAACCTACTACACGTTTGATGAAATAAACTATATTGCCAACTTGTAAAATTCTTAACTCTGTATTTGGCCAACTTGTGTTTGTAATTGTAATTGGAACTCATATAGATGAGTGTCCTAGAGTCATTAGTGTGTGTGCTGAAAAGTGGCAATGTAATTGTGTGGATACAAGTTTGTAACAAGTGAGTTGAAGAATATATCAGAGGGAGATTTTGTGATTCAAGTGTGCAATTATCAAAACATCATAAGATCATGTAGAGTGAAAATTGAAGCCAATTGGATTAGAGGCAAGTTGTACTTTGAAGGTCCTAACTATATATCTTTCATATTGTTAAGGTTGAGGTCCTAGCTCCTGAGTTGCTACTCAAACCATTTGAGATTGGTGTCTCTTGTGGGTTGGTACTCAGTGTAATGCAAGTGGATTGGTTTCTCTAGTAGGTTGGTGCTTAAAATTTTATGTAAAAGACTAATTATTCGAATCTAGATTTTGATAGTAGATCCAAGAAAATTTTCTCACTATGGTTTTTCCCATCCTGGGTTTTCCATGTATATCTAGTGTTATCTATGTGGATGTTTGTTAATTTACATGTTCTAATTATTGCATCATTGATAGATAGATCTATTGTTTACATAAAGAAGTTATTTATGGTAATTAATGTTGAGGAATGAGTAAAAATTGTATGTACTAATTCATCCCCCCCCACCCTTAGTATATTGTGTGCCCTTCAATTGGTATCAGAGCAAGGTTCCTTGGTTAAAGCCTAATAGTTATATCTTAAATGTCACACTCAATTACTCCAAAAGGTTCATTTGTGAATTGTACTCCATTGTTTGATGGTTCAAACTATGGATTTGGAGTGGAAGAATGGAGTCTTATATGATGGCTCTATGTTTAGAAGTTTGGCAATCAGTGATAGATGGATATGTGTTTCCAGATAGTCCCCCAAGGGAACATGGCCAATTAGAAAGCCTATGAAAAAATGATAAAGCTAGAAATCCAATCATTTGTGGTTTAACTAACTATGAGTACATAAAGGTGATGCAATGTAAGATATCTAAGGAAACATGGACTAAACTGTACACAATTTATGAAGGAGACTAGAAGGTTAAGGAAGCAAAGCTTCAAACTTAGAGATCATAATTTGAAGGGTTAAGGATGAAGGAGGATGAAAATATTGTTGCTTTCCTACTCTGGGTTGATGAGATAGTTTGTTCCATAAGAGGACAACACTAAGAAATGAAAGAACCATGTGTTATGAAGAAGGTACTCAAATCCCTGCCATCAAGATTCTTTCTAAAAGTAGCTGCTATAGAAGAAGCTAGGGATTTGAACAAACTAATAATGAATGAGTTACATGGATCTCTAACTAATTTTGAGATGAGTTTGGAAAATGAAAAATATGTTGGAAAAGAGACAACCTTCAAGGCATCTAAGAAGGAAGGTGTGTTAGACTCTAATGATGAATCAAATTTGAAAGTTGCCAATTTGGTTAGAAGACTAGAAAGAGGTTCTAGTAAGTACAGAGGTAAATTACCTTTCGAATGTTTTAATTGTGGATAAATATGACATTTCCTGGCTAAGTGTCCTAGCTAAAAGGACTCCAACAATGAAAGTCAAAAGAATAGGAAAAATAATTTCAACAAAAAAATGTCAAACAAAAATCAGAAAAGTTTGTTTATGAATGAGGATAGCGGATCATTTGATGAAGATAAATTAATACCAGAGGTAGTGGTGAGAAATCCCTATTCATGGCATTAGAGACACCTAATGATAATACCATAATGAGAACAAATGAAGAAAATGAAGATGGCTATGTAATAAAAGAGCTACTTTTTTCTGAGATAAAAGAACCAAAAAGGAGATTACTTGAGGAAGTGAAAAATTGTGGAAACTATTTCAAAATTTGGAAAAGGTAGGGAGAATAGTCATTGAGCTGAAATTGAAATAAAGGAAGCAAAAAGAATTGAAGAAGTATTAACATCAAAGATGTAGAATAAAGACAAGGACAATAAGAAGCTAGAGGTAGAAATTTTTGCATTAAGAAAATATTTTGATAAAGGAAATAATCAAGTAAAGATTAAGTGTGAAGAGAGTAGAGAAATTCTAGATCAAATAATCAAAAGCCAGAGATCATCACACATCACAACTAGCTTAGGCTTCACTAAAGAACAAAAAGGCAAACCTGTGAAGTAGAGTGAGAGGCTAAAGGAAGTAAGTACAAAAGAGAAAGGATCTATAAGTTAAAAAATAGAGCAAGAAGATAGATGATGGTTTTATTCAGGTTCAGAGGCAGAATAGAAGATTCGAAAGGAAACCACCTAGAGGACAAGGATTCAATACCAAGTTCAATTATTATTATTTTTGGCTATTGTTTTAATTACAATAATTTTGGTCATAAGGTAGTGGATTTTATAAGAGGTCCAAATAGAAGAAATAATTTATTAGCAGAAACGTGTTTGCTCCATTGTTCGATTTCAATATCATTTGTCATAAGTACAACTTTGGTCATATTTCAAGAAATTGTAGGAGTCAATTTGTGAGTAGTTTTATTTTGAAAAACAAAGCGAACAGTCTCGTAAAACAAAAGGATAATTTTGAGAAGGTTTGAAAAAAAAAAATAGAAGAGTAGAAGCCTAAAAAGTCATTGGTAGTCTAGATAGCATTCCATGCTAAAAAGGAGAAGAATATATGGATAATTGATAGCAAATCTTCAAGCCACATGACCCTAGACAAGAGCAAGTTCATGAACCTCAAAAAGTATGATGAAGGAGATGTTGTTGGCAATTGACACTCATCGGATTCATATGTTGTCATTGATGGCAACATGGCAACAAGATTCATAAGGAAGCATACACTGGCATACACTGGCACTAGGAGACATTCACCGATAGACATTGGCATTGGAGTATCCAGGGTTACACCGGCACCGACATCCAACACTTTAGTGAAGCCGACATCAGTCTTGGACCCGAAGGAAGTTTTATTTATAAAAACATTTTGTAATTATTGTATAAGGCCGACATTGTATATCTTTTGTAATGCATTGTAAGCCGACATAAGGCATATTGTTTGTGAAGGGTATATAGGTCAGTCTGTTAAGGTCATTATAAAAGAAGTGATGTGATAGATTGTAATAAGGATATAGGAGACTATGTAATGTGAAGTATATGTATGTAGATCATTTGTATGTGAATGTTATATCATGCAATGATTTGTAGATAGCTTGGAAAGAATTCTTGGAGGAGAGGAGATATCGGTAGAAGTGTCCAGGGTTTATGAACCGGTACATAGCAGAACTATAACCGAAACTCTTTTTGGCATAGTAGATGCATTTTGTGAGTTCATTATTATTGTTTTATTTCAGCAGAAGCTTGTAGTCAGTGAGACTCTTTTGTGAAGAGCAGTGTGCCTTCCTGTATGTGCACACCCCCATTTTATGTATTATCTTTCATATGGCCAGTGAACTGATATTGTGGGTCATAAATCCCACCATGGTTTTTCCTCTTTGAGGTTTTCCACGTATAAATTTTGTGTGTTATGGTGTTTATTTATGTGGATGGTTTATTTGCTTCAAGTTATATGTTTCTTAATTATGTTCCTAGTCTAGGGAAGAAGCATTAGGCTCATGACATACCGGTAGGTATGCAAATCAAGGAAGCAATCACCGGTCTTGGTACCGGTAGGGATGAAAATCTTTGGGGCTATTTCAAAACATTTTAGGAAAATATGAGACAGAGGAAAAGAATATCAAAGCACATTGTGGAGAAGTACTCCACTGACATCTGTTTTATGGTGATGACTAATGAAACTCTTATGGAGGCAGTAGAACCTAGGACTATATGGGTCACTGAGCTTGGATATGAAGTGGATGATAGTATTTTTTAACTTTATGCAAAAATGTTGCTTGAAGCTCCATTGGATGATAAGACATAACACTATGGTACTATTGAGGAAAAGGCTCTTGAAGTCAAGATTGGCTTCGACAGGAAAAGAAGAGAGAAGGAAATTGATAAGATGTTTGCATTTGTACATAATGTAATCCATAAGATAGACACTAAACTGGGTTCTGGATCCAAACCGGCAAAGGAACCAGCAATGGTTAGTGCTCCTAAGGAAAAGAGGCCTGGAACTGTCATTTCTTCTGTCACTTTTGACTCTGATCCAGAGGATAATGAACCTCTAGAATTCAAAAGGGTACAAAGAAAGAAAGTTGACTAGCCTCCGATAGAGGAGAAGAAGGTGGAGCGAAGGAGGAAGCTTGTGAGAAAATTAACAAAACCTACTGCACCCCCACCTCCGACAAGGAAACCTATTTAGAAGAGGAAACTAGTTACATCCACTCCGACAACCCCCAACAAGAAGAAAAAGAGTATTGATGCTACTGAATCTGGTAAGGCTACAATGACCTGTGCTTAATTGATTGATGAAATAACCAAGGATGGAATTTTGAAGGATAGAGGAATTAAGGAAGTATAACTTTTGGGTATGTGTGGTTCAATAAACAATGAGGAAATGAAATGATCCATTGATGTTGCAGACAGAACAGTTTTTAGTAGCAAACGTCGCCAAATAAGCCTAATGATGGGCAGGGTAAATGAGGTAGTAACTGAGACCAAAGATGGTTGGACCAAATTCTTCCAAAAGAATCCTGATTTTCTCACCTCCCAAGAAGAATTTGTAAAAGCAACAACTTCCACCATCCCAGATAGATCTAAAGGAAAAGGTATTTTGGGTAGTTCAACTCCAATTTTGAATAAACCGGTAGTAATAGATACAGCACCAAGTGGCAAAGCCACCGGTGCTAAGGAGGATAAGGTAAAGGGAACTGACACTATACCAACAGTTAATATTGATTCCCTGGCAAAGGTTTTGGCAATTGACACTTCTCAAGTTGAGAAGAAATCAGTCACTGAGATGAGTCCCACTGAGTTAATGATGATGGCTAGTCGAAAACTATTAAAGGAGGGATCGACAGATAAAGGAATAATAGATCACTCAATCATAGTTTTGCATAGACTAATTCCTGATTGTAAGATTGAAAATGAATCAACCCCTTCTAACAAGCTTAAGGCATTAACTGAGCATATATCTAACAACTTTCAATCTTTGCAACAAATTTCAGACTGGCAGGCACTTGAGAGATTTACTATGGCTAAGAGAGCCGCTTTTGATCAGATTATTGAAACAGAGAAGAAGAAAATTGAAGGAGAATTGATTCTTATTGAGAATTGTTTGAAATAGTGTACAAATATCTACAAGATCTGTTGTAACATAGAAACTCTTACAACAAATGTAGATAACATATTAAAGGAGTTGCATGATAAGGTTGCTAATATTTCAAATTCTTTTGATGGATTAACCTCACTAACAACATCTGTTGATGGGCAAATTTTGTCTTTGGAGAACCAATTTTTTTCTTTTGAAAAGGAAAGAGACAAGATCATTCGGAGAGAAAGGAGTCTTAGAGGATTGGTGAGTCCAAGATTGGATTCACTCGGTGTACATAAGAGGGAATGTATAGATATGATTGCTAAGCCTACACCGACAGAAGTCAAAGAGAAGGAAACAATTGCACACTTACTAAGTGGACTTGTATCCATATCTAAAACTTTCAAAACCGGCTAGGATACATATTTACAGTTGCTAGACAAGGCTTACCCGAAAATTTTGAAATTGGTCAAGCTCCAGTAAAGTAATTTGTATTTTCTTTTTTCTACCCAAATTCTTTCAATTCTTTCACCGGTCTTTGGCATTGATGCCAAAGGGGGAGTTTGTATCATGTGAAAAATATCAGACAAAAAAATATGGAAAGGATATCAGAAAGGAGTGTATTGCTCAGGGGGAGCATACTCCAGGTTGAACTGGTAGGGAATCCATTGTTCGCATGAGTGTTGCCATCAATGCCAAAGGGGGAGATTGTTGGCAATTGACACTCATTGGATTCATATGTTGTCATTGATGGCAACATGGCAACATAATAACTTAGCAACAAGATTCATAAGGAAGTATACATCGACAGACACCAGCATTGGAATATCCAGGGTTTCATCGACACCAACACCGACACCGACATCCAGCACTTCAGTGAAACCGACATCAGTCTTGGACCGGAAGGAAGTTTTATTTGTAAAAACATTTTATAATTATTGTATAAGGCCAACATTATATATCTTTTGTAATGCATTGTAAGCCGACATAAGGCATATTGTTTGTGAAGGGTATATAGGTTATGTGTTAAGGTCATTATAAAAGAAGTGATGTGATAGATTGTAATAAGGATATAGGAGACTATGTAATGCGAAGTATATGTATGTAGATCATTTGTATGCGAATGTTATATCATGCAATGATCTGTAGATAGCTTGGAAAGCATTCTTGGAGGAGAGGAGATACTGGTAGAAGTGTTCAGGGTTTATGAACCAGTACAAAGCAAAACTATAACTAGAACTCTTTTTGGCATAGCAGATGCTTTTTGTGAGTTCATTATTACTGTTTTATTTCAGTAGAAGCTTGTAGTCAGTGAGACTCTTTTGTGATGAGAAGTATGCTCTAGGCAGTGTGCCTTCCTACTTGTGCAGGCCCCCATTTTATGTAATATCTTTCATATGGCCAGTGAACTAATATTGTGGGTCACAAATCCCACTGTGGTTTTTCCTCTTTGAGGTTTTTCATGTATAAATTTTGTGTGTTATGGTGTTCATTTATGTGGATGGTTTATTTTCTTCAAGTTATATGTTTCTTCATTTACCGGTTTATATGTGTATGTTATAAAAGGGTAAAATCATATCTTACTGACAAAACACTGATTCACCCTCCCCCCCTCTCAGTGTTCTTGGATCCCAACAGATGTTACACTTGGCAACAACCATATTGCTTGGATTGTTCGAAAAGGTACATTGAGTCTTGATGGTGGAAAGACAAAGACCTACAATGTCTTATATGTAGAAGGTCTGAAGCATAATCTTATAAGTATTACTCAAATGTGTGAAAATAGATATAATTTGTCTTTTAATGAGTAAGAATGTGAAATTAGAAGAAGGATATTGTAAAATTGTTTGCGAAAGGAAGTAGAATTGACAGTGATGTATATCATTTGAGTAAAAGTAAATGGACAAAATTGTTTTGTCATTCAAATAGAAGAAATTGGGTTGTGGCATAGAAGAATAGGGCATATCAGTTTCGATGGTGCAATGAGAATTAGCTCAAAAATAATGGTAAGTGACATGCCCAAGATAAAGAAGCCTCTATCTACCAATTGCAAACCATGTCATCAAGGAAAATAGACAAAGACCCAGCTCCCTAATAAGGAGTATTCTACCACAAAACCATTGGATTTGATTCATGCTAATTTAGTTGGTCCTGTGAGAACAAAGAGTCTGTAAGGTGGCAAGTATTTCATTATGCTTACTGATGATTATTCTAGAATGTGTTGGATTGGTTTTTTAAGAGAAATCATATGCTTTTGAGAAGTTTAAAGTTTTTAAGGAACTATTTGAAAATGAAAACGATAGAACAATCAAATTTTTAAAAACATATAGAGGTGGATAATTCACCTTTAACATATATGAATAATATTATGCAATGCATGAAATCTAGAGGCAATATCCAACACCCAAAATTGTACAACATAATAGAATGACAAAAATAAAGAACCAAACTATCCGAAGATGGCCAAAACTATGTTAAAGTAGGCACAATTACTAAACAAGTATTAAAGAGAAGCGTGTCAAACCACAATATACATATTAAACAGAGATCAAATCAGACCAAAGACAACAAAGACCCCATATGAATTGTAAAATGGAAGACCAACATCAATAAGGCATTTTAGAATTTTTGGAAGAAAATGTTATATCAAAACAGATGAAGATAATTTGGGCAAGTTTGATTCTAGATCAGGTGAAGGTATTTTTCTTGGTTAATGACTAGTGAGGCATATATATGTTATTATAAGAGAGTGAAGAACATTTTGGAAACAAATATAAGCATTGATGAATCAGTGCTACCGAGTGAAGCTTCAAAAGAAGATGAGAAGGTTGATTCGGGTCACAAAAATAATGAAGAATTAGGGAATGAATCATAAATAACAAGTGAGAAAACTCTGGTAAGATATGTACAAAAGAATCATGTTGAAGAACACATCATATCTGAGATAAAGACATTGGTGTCAGACTAGAAAAAATCTCAAAAATTAGGTGAGAAAGTAAATTTTGCATTGTTATCAAAGATTGAACCTAACCATTATGCAGAAGAAAGTAAAGAAAAAGGATGGGAAGATTCTATGGAAGAAGATTTATCTTAGATCAAGAAAAATGAGACATGGGAGTTAGTTCCTAGACCTAAATACAAGAATGTGAAAGGTACTAAGTGGGTTTTCAAAAACAAGCTAAATGTAGAAGGTAAAGCGATCTGGAATAAAGCTAGACTAGTATGCAAGGGCTATGCTTAGGTTGAAGGTATGGACTTTGAAGAAACATTTGCTTCGATAGCAAGACTAGAAGCTATCAACATGTTTTTGCCTCTATCAGCATTTAAGGATTTCAAGTTTTATCAAATGGATGTAAAATTGTATTTTTGAATGGGGAACTAGAAGAGGAAGCTTACATTGAACAACCGAAAGGGTTTAAGAGCCCAAAGAAATGAGATTTTGTATGCAAATTGAAAAAATCTTTATATGGACTCAAGCAATTCGCAAGGGCTTTGTATTCTAGGCTGGATAGATTCTACTAACAGGAGCATATATATAAAGACCTATGATGATCAATTACAAATAGTTGTAATTTATGTTGATAACATTATCTTTGGAGGAAATAGTGATACTATTTATAAAGAATTTTGAAATGTTATGCAAAAATAATTTGAGATGTCAATGCTTGGTGAGTTAGCTTTCTTTCTTGGTTTACAAATTCCTTAATCAAACAAGGGTATATTCGTTTCTTAGACTGGGTATATAAAGGAGATGTTGAACAAGTTGACAATGGAAGACTATAAAATGATAGGAACACCAATGTTTACCAAATGTAATTTGAGCAAGGATAATGATTCAACTCCAATAAATCAAACTTTGTACATATCAATGATTGGGATTTTGTTATATGTTAGTGCATCCAAACCAGATTTTATACAAGTAGTTGAAATGGTAGCAATATTTCAAGTAGCGCCAAAGGAGTGTTGGGAAATTGGTGTTGTACACCTTGCATAACAATGTTTCATTGTTGTTGTATTATTTTATTATTGTGTGAGGTGGACATGAAATTATATTGTTGCACCTAGGAGCACCTAGATGGGCATGCAACATGTAGAGATTCCCTTGGAATATTCTTGTAACCACTTGATGAGTTGTATTGACACAATGGTATTGTTATATTGTATTTGTTTAATATTGGGGAATGTAATTGTGATGAGGTACCCAATATTAAATGAGGGTCAAGGGTGGGTAGGAAAAATATTATATTTTATTGTCATATGGTTTTGGACACATGGTTTTGATGTAATACCACTTGGTGGTTTTGTGGGAGCTTGTGTTTATAAAAGCGACCACAAGGGTAGTTGTTTAGGTTGGTTAGTTAGCCAAGTTAGCATTTGTGGATGTTGGAAGCATGGCATGGGATGTGTGGATTCTTTCTTGTTCACATGGAGTGCTTGTTGATGGCTTGT
This sequence comes from Cryptomeria japonica, assembly GCF_030272615.1. Taxonomy (NCBI): domain Eukaryota; kingdom Viridiplantae; phylum Streptophyta; class Pinopsida; order Cupressales; family Cupressaceae; genus Cryptomeria; species Cryptomeria japonica. Next base: position 196,908,925 of record NC_081407.1, on the reverse strand, counting down.
GATGGTTGGGTTTCAGAAGCTTTCCATAGTTGTATTGTAATGGACGCATTGTTGAATAATACATGGTGGATGATGTTTTTGGAGGTTGGTTTTTTCCCTCATGAGGGTTTTCCTAGGGTATATCTTGTGTCACTTTTTCATGGGTATGTTGTCTATTCTTTGCATATGGTTTCTATGTGTTTATTTGATTGAAATCTTAAATGGGTTATGTGGAAATTTTCATAAAGTTGGTTGCAAGTTTCCTTACAAGTGGTATCAGAACTATTGGTTTAATGGTGTTTATAACCCTAGTTGGAATCCATGAATGCATGAAAGAATGAAAATACAAGGCAAGATATATGGTTTTGCATGTTGTTATTGCAAATCTATGTTATTTGGTTTTGCTATTATGATAGGTTGTTTGCAGATTTGGGGTTGGAAGAATTTTGGTCAATCTAGGGCATCATTGAAAAATGCTTTGAATGAGGGTTTTGGGGGTGAGCTTTCATATTTGGCCCTGTGGGACAAAACGGACCTTATGGATGGATTCAAGTTGGTTGGGAGATGAAAAATGATATATAATTTGACCCATTTCGGTGACAGTTGAAAATATTGCAAAAAATTATTTGTTTTGAGGCCCCCACGACCGTCAAATTTTGTTGCCGCAATTTGCAGAATAATAACAATTATTATTATTCCTGAAAAATCATTTTCCTTGCAACTAAATTAAAATAAAAAAATGATAGTTGGGGGGGTCATTTTTAAAAGGCAATTTGAAATCAAACAAAATATATGAGGTATGGGGGGGTTCGTACTCCCCACACCCCCCGGCATACTCTATTGAATTGACAGTGGTACCATTGTCGGCGGTGGTACCGCCAGTAGGGATACCACTATTGGGCCCTTGTCAGGATAGACCCCACTCCCACCAGCCACACATACCACCGAAAAATATGGTGAATCTCGGTCGGTGAGGTCGTGGGCCTCGGTCGAGGGTGGATCCCACGTGGCACGTGGCCACCTTAAAAATATATATAATAAATAAATAATTTACCGCCAGTTCAAAATGCCTATGTTTTGAGAAATATTTTTGTAATGTGGCATGTGAATATTGTTAAATATATATATATATTTTTAAAAAAAATTGCCACAATGTTTTGTTGTTTGGGAGATGAGAGGTGGGGTTCAGCCAGCGAGCCCCACACAGGAAATATTTTTTTTTTAAAAAATTGAAATTGATTTGTTCAATTGGAGGAAATTTTTTGGCAAATGGACTTCGGTAAATTGATTAAAAAAATTTAAGTCCATGTATTGCTCATATAGCAAAATTGGACGTTTTCTTCCAATTGGCATAACTTTCACCCAGGAAGTTTGTTTTTCGAATTCTTATACTTGTTGGAGAGGTGTTTATGAGCACTACCATTTGATACAGGTTTGGTTAAGTGATTTTGTTATTTTGACATGTTTTGGGAGCTTGGAAGCCTAATATTCTCCTTGATGCAGTTTTGTTCATATCTTTTGCATATGGAATCAATTTTTTGATTTCGAATAGGTGTTGGAGAGGGTGTTCAGTGTGCTTCAGTTTGGTGTTGTTATTGTATCAGTTTTGATGAGTATGGAGAGGTTTACATTCTTTTCTTGGTTTGAGGACATGATTGGACTCGGTTTGAGACTTGGAGTTTTATATGGGTGACAGTTGGATGCAGGTATTGATTATGGTGTCATGCATATGCAGGTAGATGTTTTGCATTGACACGATATAGTCATGATTGTGGTGATTTGGTTTGATATTAGGAGGTTTTTTTATCTCCTTGATGCTTATTTAGTTCCTTTGACTATGGTACCAGTTTGTGGACATGTTTGCTAAATCATATCGGATGGTGATTTGGTGTTTGAGTCATGGTTGTCCACATGGATTATTCTCTTTGATATCTTAGTTTGTAGTTTACTAATGTGATGATGAGTTTGCATGTTCAGTGATTGGATCTACGAGTTATGTAGTTGTCTAGGCTGATCACCTATTTAGTTGCAGTGGGATGGCTCGGATGTGGATTGTATATATCCACCTGGTTTGATTCATTGTGGTGTATACTTGTTAGTTGACCTTGTCTGTGGTGATTTGTTCATTGGTATGGTTGTTTTGAGATGAGAGGATGGATGATTTTTTTGGCCCCTGGATAGTTGGATTTGGGACTTGTAGCATGTATTTGATCACGATGTCATGATAACTTGGTTATTTATTTGATTACACTTTTAGTGGGAGCTTTTGACAGTGATGAGTTGGTGGTGTAGGATTTATTCCTGATTGGTGGCTTGTTGGTGGTGGTTGTATCTTCTTGATATGGAGTTCATAGTTTACTTCTTATTATTGATATTTCAGTTGATGTGTGTAGACCTGGATGTTCTTCATTTAGGAGATGGTTTATCATGATGCTATGGATAGCTTGGTATCACAGTTCAGTGGGAGCTTGTAGTAGTGATTTGTATTCACCATGTTGGTTGGTGGATGATCTTATTTGTGTGCAGATGTCGAAGGATGCCTTAGATCTTGTTGTTGCAGAAAGGTTATCTTGCATTTGTGGGTACAGTGTTAGGAGATGGTTATCAAGTCATATTATTTGAGGATGTTTGCATCTTGAGGATTCACAGAGTTCTTGGTATAGATGTGGTTGTATGCTTTCATTTGATAGGTTTATCCTTGTTGTTTGGATGGATTGTATTATGTCTTGGTACACTCTTGATGTGCATTTAGAGTTTTGGCATGATATGGTTATTTGATATGTTCATATGAAGCATGTCATCTCTTTGAGATGAATTAAATCATGATGTCATTTTTATGTTCCTAATTTGGCCATTCAAGTTTGACATTGATCTTGGATTATTCTCTTTATATTGGGTACATGATATTTTGCTTGATACTTCATGATATTGTTGGGTTGCATTTGGAGTTTGGGATGGATTGATTGGTTACAAGTACTCATGGATACTTGGAGGTTGTTGGTGATTCTAGTAGTCTCTTGTGATTAGAGGCATGTGTTGAGGCAGGTTGTTGTTTCAGTTGGAAGTCTGAGGTGCATTCACGTGGTTTATAGACATGAGAGGAGATTGTTCTTAGTGTGAGTCATGATGACCTAGACATCTTGGATGAGCATTCTCATTCCCCACTCTTGGTCTACTCGGCGACTTACTACTTGAGAGATATTGCCCATTGTTCCTTTCAGGTGCATTATGTTATGCTTATCTTTCATAGATATGGATCTTGAGCTATGGAGATGGTTAGTTCTGGATGGTGGGTAAAAGTACAAACTTGTGTCTCACTTTTATAAAGGAAAAGGCTAACAACAACAAAATAGTTCAACTTCAATGGCACAAAAGTGATATTTCTATTTGGTATTTGAAGATGATGTAAACTGATGAAATATGTAAAACTGGATGAAGTTTATGCCTATTATTTACAAAAAAAAATTGGAACAAGAATTGATATGTTTTTTTAATTATTGAAAAATACTGCAAATTAGGGGTTTTACCTCCCACCACAAAACTATATGTAAATAATCTTGTTTTCCTCTAATTTTGAAATATGTTTTAGATGACATCCATAGCCAATGCAGAAAAAAAAAATCTGATTTCGATGTATATTTTCACTGTTATAACAATTCAAAGTTGAAGTTTCCCGAAATCAACAGTTTTCGTCTCCCACCAAATTTCCCCTATCAAAATTATAGAAATCCAAAATAAATTATATATTCTTGAAGAAGACTCTCTCCTCTAGTGTTATAATTTTAAAAATTTTCTGATATGATTTACTACTTTTTTTGTTTTTCCGAATCAAAGTCTTCTCAAATGTTTTAAAAAATAAAATAAAAGTGGAATATCCACTAAACTTATATATTAATAATAAAGTGTTTACATCGGGTTCAGAAAAGGCATACCGACAGGAAAGAACCCACAAGAAAACCTCCGGTTGTAGCCTTCAAAACAGATAAAAATAGGTACTACCCTTACATCATATGTACTGTCCAGTCATACCCCCCAACCCCCTAACTCTACAATTTTTACAAGAGTCCCATAAGGCAATTCCAAAAAACTAGAGTATCACCAAAAGAAGGATAGATCAAACATGTAGGACTGCCAAGTAGATAAATGAGATAAAGTTCCCTGCTAGAACCAAAGATAATAAATCGAGCAAAATAGAAGCCGTAGAACCTTCAAGCCTGCAAAAAACCATTCCCTCAGCTACAAAAAGAACATAGTTAGTTATCCAAAAACCAGGAACTTGAGCTCTCTTCTGGAGGTGAAATAAACCTAAGAGGAAAATCCAAACAAGCAGGAGCAGAGCACAAAAAACCCAGAGTGATTAACGAATGTAATGCCTGAAAGACAACTCAAGCTTTATCCACATACTGATCAGGAGCCAAATACAACAAAAAATCCATAGAGGCCCGAGTGTCTTCCATGGAATCACATATCAAACCCATTCATAATTCATGCAGTAATTGGCCAGACCATCCATTAGCCATAAGCTCATGACGAGGGAGAAAGCTACCATAGTAAAAAGAGCCCATATCAAACCGATAATCAGCCAATGCAGGAGAAACCAATGCCTAGTTGCAAACTGACGGAAAAATAAACGTGGACACCAAGAGACGGACCAAATCCATATCAAGTAAAACATCAAAGAAAATAGTAACAAAGCAAGAGAGAAGCTCAACATAAGAAACTTGAGGGCAAACTTGCAACCACCGACATCCCAAAAGCCTACGGAATTCAAAATCCACCGCAAGAGTAAACAAGTTAAAAACTTTACCAAGCTTGATAGAATTGTCCTCATTTTCTTCCCCCAATGATCGGGCTTCTAAAACCACTCTATAAATACCAATGGGCAGAGAAGAAGACATTTGCAGTAGGAAGGGCTCCAAAAAAGCCACAAAATACATAACATAAACAACTTTGACAATAGCATAAGATAACATAGTTGAAAAACCGTCCTTAATTTTCCATAAAGACACTGCAAAATATCCATTGCAAGCTTGCTTGATTAGAACAATTCACATGAATTAATAACCCTTACACTAAAACCCATAAATGCATCTCCCGCAAGCGAGGACGCCACCTTTAGTTATGATTATCCCATCAGCCAATACTGTCAAGGCTGAACATACACAAGGCGGCCAGCGATATGGTACTTACATCAAGTAATAAAAACTCAGGAATGTACCAAATGTTGAAAAGTTATAAGCATGCCAAATCTTATAAAGAACTGAAAATAAAGAGTGCACAGATCACACATGCCACCACCCTATAAATGTTGTTATCAATGCCAATTACTCCAAGAAAAAATGTCGAATCAATATCAGATAACGACCTATACAATGCATCCCATTACCTTGTACATAATCATAAGGAAAAATCTCCTCGACCTTCGATAGAGAAACAATTAAACTTTTTAGATTACCATGCATACTGCAAAAAACTGCAAATTCCCTTTTAACCATACCACATGGGATATACACCCCATCATCTAGCTCAAAAACAAATTTTAAGAACACAGCATATGTAAATAATGACATAAGCCACCTATTTACACAAGTGATGCAAATAGAATCTGAACCTAGAGGAAGATAACATGCATACCTCAAGAAGTAATAGAGATAGATAATTTATCATAAAAATGCCTTGAACCCATAGTTAGAACAAGAAGCATAGAGCCCAAACCTCATCAGGTTAAAAATTAGCTTTTAGGATGAGATGCACATTGTAGTTTACCTACCCACACCTCATGAGATACACACATTAACATCTAGCCCAAATGCAGAATTGTAAGGATACACCATATGCAAATAGAAACTTAAAAACCTCCTATCAACACATGTGGTACAAATACAATCTGATCAGAGAAGAGGATAATATGTATACCTCAAGAGAAAATGGAAAAATAAGCTCAAGATAAGTACCTTAACCTTTGGGTTGGATCAAATACCCAAGAAGAATGTCTTGAGGAATATCACACACCTCCACACTCTTATGATGTGCACCAGAGTCAATAGCCATATTAGCCAGAAAATCTGCAAGTTTATTCAACTCTCTAAAACAATGAGATAATGAGAAAGTATCAAAGGAGGATAATTTCTCCAAAATATGATCTATTATGTACTTCAAATGCCATCAATTACTCTTACAGCGCAAAACACTTTGAATGACGACCATTGAATCCCCCTGAATCAAAAGATTTTTAATCCCTAAGGAAATAGCCAAATCAATCCCAAGGGACAAAGCTTGACATTCAACAAAATTGTTTGAGTGAGACCCAAGGGCATGACATTGAGAAGCTATTAGGACTTCATTGTGGTAAAAAATGACCATACTGGCCCCAGCCAAACCCGAATTACCCCTAGATGCCCCATCAAAATGAAGCTTGAAATGACCCAGAGGAGGAGGATCCCATCTAGTAGCAAGTCTCTTATTCCTAGTAGCCAGACCTCTTGCAACAGACCCATGAGAAGGGATGGCAAAAAGAGATTTCCATGTCCTTGTAATCATGCCATCCCAATGAGAGAAAGATGTCAGATTTTCCAAATTCTTATGAATATATGACAAAGCCACCTCTGAGATAGAAGCCTCTATCTTGACTAAGATGTCAGAAAGCGAAGCAGATAACTTTCTAAAAATCTCGTTGTTTCTTTCTAACCATATGTTCCAAATGATAATCGATGGAGATATGAGCCAGAGGCAGGCATAAAAGGATGAGGAGAACAAGATAGGCTATGCTCTAAAGTGGGAGAGAAGGTCATTGCCAATAACAAAGGATAGACCTAGTTTCTCAAGTAGTCATTGCCAACAACCAAAAGCAAAGTCACAATAAAGGAACAGGTGAGAGGAAGATTCCAAATTCTTATTGCACAAAACACAAGGGGAAACAACAGACAAACCCATCCTATCTAGTCTCATCCAAGTAAGAACCATGTCTTGAACATCAAGCCAAGAAAATGCTCCAGCCTTCGGGAGGCAAGCTGGATGCCAGAATAATTTATAAGGCCAAGAAGAAAGGTCCTTAGCCAGCATAAGGGAATTATTTCCATCTTTCACTGAGTACTTGCCAGATGTGTTCTTAGTCCAAATAAGCTCATCTTCCCTCTCAGACAAGATGATAATTCTATCTTTGAGGATGGTACAAAAATCTGCTTCCAGGCTGGGATTAACAAATAGAAAATCAATCAATTTCCATTTAGCCACCTTCACATGCCCATTATGTACAACATCAAAATAATTAGACAAAAAAAACCCCCATTTATCCAAAAGGATTGATTTTAAAGGGGTCCAATCCCTGATGGAATCCAAAGGACAATGACCATTCCAAGCATCATCCCAAAATCTAACTTTACTACCATTATGCTCAACCCAAGAAAGATGCAGCAACAAGACACTTCTGCATTTCCCCATAAAATTCCAAATAGCCAACCCCCGGGGCAAAATTGAGGCGCGAAAAAACAGACTCCCTAGCTCCATTATGAAGATACTTGGCAAACACGATCCTAGCCCAAAGGGAATCTGGTTTATCATACAATTTCCACACTAGCTTAGCCCCCAGAGCCAGATTTTGATTCTCCAAACTTTGAATTCCAGACCCCCCAAGCTCTTTAGGAAGACAAACCTTATCCCAGGCTAACAAGGGGATCCTAGTTTTCCCATCCTTATTATTATTCCAAAGAAAAGATCTCAAAGTATTGTTTAAACTGACAAGGACAACCTTTGGAGCTTTTAGAAGATTGGCACTGCATTCAACACAGACTTAATCAGAACAATTTTCTCAACCATGGTGAGCCATTTATGGTTCCATGACAAGATTTTCTTTGAAACCCCTAAAACTACTTTGTCCCAAAAACTCACCTTCTCATTTTTAACAAAAAAGGGGATCCCAAGGTAGCTGCAGGGAAATCCCCAAGTTGGAAACCCCAAAACTTATGAAGCTTATCCTGAATCAAAGAGTGAGTGTTTAAGAAGAAAATCTTAGATTTTTCCTTGTTAACCTTTTGACCAAAAAATGAAACATAATTCTTAACCACTTGATCTATGACTCTAGCCTCCTTCAAAGATGCACTACCAAACAAAAGGGTGTCATCAGCAAAAAGGCAATGGGAAATCCTCTAATCAAAGTTTTGAATTTTGATACCCTTCCATAATCCATTCACTCGAACGGATTTGATTGCCCAACTCAAAGATTCAGCTAATAATATAAACAAGAAAGGGGACAACGGATCTCCTTGCCTCAGACCCCTAGAAGAGTGGAAGAAGCCACAAGGGGACCCATTAACAAGAATCGAGAATCTAGCCGAGGAGATACAAGACATGATCCATTTTATCCAAGCCAAAGAAAAACCCAACCTTGACAAAACAACTTTTAACGCATTCCATTTGACCCTGTCATAAGCCTTCATCATATCTAACTTAAGGATCATGGCAGGATATTTCTGGACTAAAATCGAATGTAAAACCTCGTAAGCAACTATATCCCCCTCAGAAGTTTCCCTTTGTGGAACAAAACCTCCTTGCTCAAGGGAGATTATTCTTGGTAAAAGTTTGGCCAATCTCATAGAAATTACTTTGGCAAAGATCTTATAGATGGTGTTACATAAAGCTATAGGACGAAAATCTGCAAAGGTTTTAGGTTCCTCCTTCTTAGGTAAAATAACTATCAAGGTAGTGTTCATTTCTTTAAGGATTTACCTATTTCGCCTAGCTTCCTCAAGAGCCAAAAGAACATCTAGAACCACAAAATCCCAACATTTCTGGAAGAATAAAGGAGTGAATCCATCAGGCTTGGGTGCCTTATCCGAATTCATAGAAAAAACAGCCCCCTTAACCTCATCTAATAAAAAAGGAGACATTAACATTCTATTGTCATCGGGAGAAACAAGAGAGGGAATGTGAGAAGAGATATTGTTAGAGTCATCTATATTCTCAGATGAAAGAAGATTCTTAAAAAACTTTACCGCTTCCCTAGAAATGTCCCCTTCCTTAGAGAGAATATTCCCATGACAATCCTGAATACAAGAGATCCTACTTCTAACCCTTTTTCATTTTAGTGGTAGCATGAAAAAAATTTGTATTTTTGTCCCCATCAGCTAACCAAAGCTCTCGAGATTTTTGTCTCCAATATACCTCCTCTCTTGCCAAAATTTCTTGTAAATCACTCCTAAGAGACTTAATTTCATCAAACACCCTAGAACCCATACCATGAAGCATCACATGCCTATTCAAGACCTCAATCATATCCAAGATCATTTTCTTTTCTTCAAAGATATTCTTGAAATGCAGAGAATTCCACCCCCTGATATTTTTTAAAAAAAAACTGATCTTCTTGACAATTTGAAACATTCTAGATCCTCTAATGAATGGAGCCTATCACCACCATTGTCGCAGGAGGGAAAGAAAAGAAGGATCCCTAAACCACATGGGTTCAAACTTAAAAGGCAATTTGTGAGAAGGTTTATCTCTTACAACAGAAAGGGAGATCGGGAAATGATCAGACTCGGTCAGGGGATAGGATAGAAGAAAAAAACTCAATATCTGAATCAAACCAATTGGAGAAAAGTAAAAATCTATCCAATCTTTCCGCAATTTGAGAGAAATTCTTCCTCATGTTTGTCCATGTGAAAAGACCATCATTTGGCTTACAATAAAAAAGAGACATATCAGAAGTGAATGCATTAAAGTCATCCATAGACTTCTTATTTGGACAAATACCCCCTGATTTTTCTCCTAAATCTAGAATTGCATTAAAATCTCCCCAAAAAATAATAAAGGAATTATTCCTTAGGGGGGATGAAACCCTAATGAGTTCTCACCAAAGATTGTATTTAGTCGAGATACCTGAGGGGGCATAAATATTAAACACCCATACTTTAAATCTAGAATCTTTATATGATACTAATGATAACATCCAATTTGGAGCAGTAGCGACCAATTCCACATCAGCCACAAAATCATTCCATAACAATGCCAGACCTCCCGATGCCCCAGAGGCCGGGCAAGATAGAAACTTCCACCTCTTCCAAGAAGAAAATACGTACTCAGAATTCTCCAAAGAGAGCTTAGTCTCTTGGAGCATGCCTAAATCCCACTTAACCAAGTCTAATTGATATTTGATCAAGTGTCTCTTGTTAGGGGCATTTAAGCCCCTAACATTCCATGAGATGATCCTCATTGCGCTCGAGGGGAGGTTGACACTCCCATCTTTTCATTCTTAGGAGAAGAAATATTCTCCCCAAAGCTTTTATGTAAGCTCCTCTTAACCACCACAGATCTAGTAACCGGAGGACTAAGAACACATTTTTTTTTCTTTTTGATGGAGCACGAGCAATGGCCACTGCTTTTCCCATTACCTAAAGACAAGGTTGAAGCCTTCTTAAACCCAAGGGAAGCAGACAAAACTTGCTAAATGTTTGCATCAATTTCCAACTGAGTTTTGTGGTTTTTTGGAGGTCTACCCCTGCCCGGGGACACAACAGAGATAGGGAAATTCAGCTCAACTTGGGCAATAGGAGGTCCAATAGGAATTTTAACAAAAGTTGACTGAGGAGAAGGCACCAATTCCTGGGGAACCACCTGATTTGAAGCATCTTGGGTAAAATTAATAGGAACCTCGGAGGGATTAAAAGAAGGGGATAGAGGCAAACTCTTATGAATTAAATCCAAATCATTCTCAATAGAACACATAATCTTATCTGAGACCTCCTCCTCTAAAAGATCCTTGTTAGACTTGAGCAAATGCTCAACTTGCTGAACCGTGTGTTCATCTGGAGAAATATCTAGAGACACCTGAGGAATGCCAAACTCCCTGATAGGCTCACTAGATGCTAACTCTTTTACCTTTTGAATTAGGACAACATCGTCAAGACTAAAGGGAATAGACACAACTGGGGCAATCACCTCAGTACTTGCAATATTATGTAGAATATCCATATGACCACGGACCTTTCTAAAGAACAAAGGACCTCATCACCTAAATTGCCATCTAGCCCCTCCTTCTGAGTGGGGCAATGATTGGGGCCTTGTAAGGGAGAAAAACATGTCTGGCTAGCTAGGTTAGCAATGCCATCTTTAACCTGACCAACAGACTTTAATAAAACCTTCCAACCCAACCTGATTTAAAGAGTTCACAACACTCTCCTATTTGTCAGTAGAGGCTTTATGAAGAGATTGAAAAGCATTATTAGGACCCTCCTTTAACTCGTAATCAGACTCAACCGAGACATGAATAGGATCTTTAACAGGGACAAGATTCAGGGGAACATCCAAACCTTCCTTATTGTTTGTAATAGCTTTGGAATTACGAAAATCCAAGAACAGGGGGGCATCCACAACAATCAAATTTTGAGTAAGATCATTATCCATCTTCACAATAGGTTGTTTTCAAATGCCCTCATTTGATTTGAGATTACATGAAATCAGGCATACAGAAGTAGGGGGAACCAACACACAGATTTTTACCAGAACCTTCCCTTCCTCAAAAGCAAATTTAGATGTCTTCTCAAATGTTAATATACCTACCTATAGTATTTTGTAATTTTAATATACTAATTCTAATTGAAATTCTATTAAAAATGTATGTCAATGTTCCTCACTCTGATCTCTCAAAAAGGGTACTTTTAGTTTTTTTAGTTTTTTTTAAATTGATGGCCTAATTCTTAGCAGAACTTGAAAGTTCTACAAATTGGGGGGGGGGGGGGGGGGGGCGGGTTTGATGAGTAGGTTGCCATGTGGGATGTCACATAGGTAGCCTCGGCCAAGTGGGACTCAGTTGAGTAGGGCTCGACTGAGTCTCCTAAGTGACGGGACCCTCCGCGAGTGGTCACGTGGGGAAGTGATTGCTCGCTTCCCCACCCTTTCCCTCATATATTAATGAGGTGATTTTTTTTTGATTTTTTTTTTTTTTAGAAAAAAAACAATTCATGAAATCTTCAAATTTTTTTCAAGGAAGTTGATTTTTTTCAAGGAAGGAGGCGATATTTTCGAAGGAGGTGATTTTTTCTCGAGGAGGTGATTTTTTCCAAAGGAGTTGATTTTTTTCTTAAGGAGTATTCACTTGCGATTTTAGGAAAGCAAATTTCAATACTTCGTGTAATGGGGAATAAAAGAAATAGAGCAAAAAATATGATCGTATAAGGGATGATTCAATGAAAGATCATACAAAACATAATCAAGAGAAACCTGTTGATGTTGAAGACGATGCAACTGAAGTAGTGGAAGAAATTGGTACTAGTGAAGGTACAAATTTTTCTTCTGTCATGAGAAATTTGATGGTGATGAATGAGGATTCTCTTTTCAGTCAAATTTCATCTGAACACATGGTACCTGAGAGCACAATTAAATTGCATTGCAAAAACATGTGGGAGGAATATTTTGAAAAAAAATCTATGGTCGGGAGAGCATAATTATTTGTAAAGTTATTCAGGAAAAGAGAAATGACTCATGTTTTGGAGTTGTTGGGTGTCAATAATAGGAAAAGCTCAGGAGGTCATGTAAAAGAAACAATAGTTAAAAATTTTCAAGATGTATTGAACCTTATTAATACCACAAGTTGAGGAGTTGATTCAAGTGTTGCATGTAGAGCGTTGATAACTATGATTTCTAGTAAGAGGTTGTCGCATAAAAGACAAGTTACTACAATTTATGAATTATTGCATATCTAGAAAAATTATTCAAAGAAATATTAGGAGGATAAATATGTTAGATGAAAACATTGAAATGAATTGGGTAAATATTTGTAGACTTCCTTGAAAAGACAGAATTTTTGAAGATGTAAGAAAACCGGTCATTGAATATTGGACCAGCCACTCCCATGTTTCTTCCAATAGAAGGGACACTATACAAGTAAAAAATGAAGAGACCAGTATGAAGATTTCACATCCTAAACATTTTGTAGATACAACACAAAGTGAACTATTTGAAGCATTCAAGGAAGAATTTTTAGATGTGAAAATATGTCAGAGAATGTTTGAGAGGTTGCGCCCTTGCTTTGTACGCATAAATAAGGTACGCGAAACTTGTTGCTGTCAAAATCATGTTGAGTTTCATCTATACTTAGAGTCATATAAAAAAGTTATGGCAGTACTTAATCCAAACAGGGTCATCCCTGGAAGTATGACACAATTTGTGAAATTAATTTTATGTGATAAATCAGAAGATTTAGATGACTTCAATGTACAGTGTATAAAAAGTACATGCATTGATTGTGGAGATTTGAAAAAAATTCCATTACAAATTGAGAATATTGATGTTTCAATGCCAGTTTTGTGGAAGAGATTTCAATATGAGACATATTGAACTAAGACAGGAGATGAATCCAAAAAAATTGCATTGAAGGAGAGTGAATTGCCCTACCTTGAATTTATGAACAGATTTTGTACTATGATTTATCCACATAACCAACATTGCAATGGTGCACGATGGAAAGCTAAACAATTTTGTGATTCCAAAAATTGTTTTCCACCTGGTTGTATTCTTTCAATTGTAGATTTCTCTGAGAACTATACATTTGCCCCTCAATCTCAGATTCAAGCTCAATATTATCATTCTGATCAAGATGCAATATTTGTGCAAGTGACCTATAGACACACACAATTTGATGTGGATGGGGTAGAAAAATGCACTGATCCAAATGAACGCATTATCATCAAGGAGGTTCATTTCAATATCAGCGATGATAAGGTTCATGATAGGACCTATGTAGCTCATTGTTTTGCAATGTTTTTTGAAGATCTTGCAAATCGCGAGATAAATGTTTCACAACACTAGATTTGGTCGGATGGTTGTGCAGGTGAGTACATAAGTTTCAATTCATTTTCATTTATATTTAAATTTTTATTTGATTTCAATTTGATAAATTTTATTTTAAATGTTCAATTGTACATGTACATGACATACAACTTTACATGGAGCAGGACAATTTAAATCTGCAAAAGCCTTTAATTGGCTATCCATGCAACATGTTAGACACAATGTTAAGTTTATGTGGAACTTCTTTGAAAGTGAACATGGAAAATGAGAGCACGGTGGAGCGGAAGCATGTGTGAAGCGTGCACTTCGCCAACATAAACTTGCAAGTACTATTAATTTTGTTTTCAATTTGTTTGTATCTATTTCTTAATATAATTTCATTTAAAAAGAAGTGCACATAACAACATCTCTAAGTTCTTTTATGTAGGTAATAGCATAGAGAATTCAAACAAAATTATTGAATGGTGTCAAAGTCATTTTGCTAGTCGGGACACGCCATACAACAAACGTTATTTTTGGGAAGTGAAAGGTAAAATATTTTTGTTCTCAAGAATTCTTAAAAAAATTCATCAGCTCTGCATTTCACTTTTATCCTAAAGTTGTTGATCTAAAAATGTGCAAATTTCATTTCATATTTGTAACATGTATTGATCGATCTAATCCTTACAATTGTCAAACAATTGTTGCTATTAGAAGTTTACATCAAGTGATGACTACAAGACACCACAAGCCTCTGTTGATTCAAGTAAGAGAAAAATCATGTTTTTGTGCTAACTGTGTTGAGGACAATCCAATTAGTCAATGCGAGAATATTGCAAATGGATATGTCTCACAATGGGATATGAAAGAGTTAATCATAATGCCTCCTTATGAAGATGATGAAAATGGCATAGACATTCATGATCCTATATATTCAGCTGATTATGAACGTGTTTTTGATTTAGTCGTTACAGGTGCGTGTGTGCATACATGTTCTTTTATTTAGTTTTAATTTAGATCATGTAGTGATGTTCAAATTTTATCTACATCTTACTTTTGTTTTAAATTTACATGGTGTCATCTGGATGTACATACATAGGTGATATTTTCATTGTGGTTGTGGATCCTGACAATGTGGAAGGTGCAGATTATTATCTACTAAGATGCACAAAAGCAAAATTCAAATTGCCAAAAGTAACTGTAGACGGTGATGGATAGTCATATCCAACCGGTTCAGTTGTTATAGAAGGCACCTATTATCAGCAAACTAATATAAACAAAAATAGTGTTCAATTTATTGAATACATGCTTGGAAAAGCAGTCCTACATTACAGTCACTTGGTTATAGGGACAAAGCTGCAATTTGAGATATTGCCAAAAAAGGACGTGGCAACCAAAAGTGGAGGTTACCTTTTGAAGAACATGAATTTTTTTTGGAGATAATGAGATAGAGAGGATCTAGACTATATGTATTAGGAGCTAACTTAGGCTATCTAACTTGTTTTTGTAGCTCATACTTTTATATTTGAACTAGAGTTTGAACTCATGTTTAATTTGAACTAGGACTGGATATATATATATATATATATTTAGACCATATTGAAACTTAGAGATGATTTTTTAATATTGGATCATATCTAGTTTTTTTTTCACATGGTGAACAATGGTTTTATAAACATGTAACGCAACTAAGTAGACAAATCCAATAATAATGAGTTCGAAGAAATTGAATACTAATTTAGCATGTATTATGATCCCCTTAAGACATCCTTTTTCGACTAAATTATGCACTAAATAATAAATTATAAATATTAAGGAAAGGTGTTTATGAATTAGGAGAGTGAGAGTTCACCTAATTCAAAGTGAGAGCACATTGTAACACATAAAATAAACATGTACAACACATGAAATGTCAATAAACATGTAACCCATGAAATCTCTAGATAAACATGTAACATGTATGAATTGTCCAGGTATAATGTCTAAAATAAGGCTACAAATGCAATGTCCACAGTTCATGTATAATATCTAAATGTCCACAACATGTATAATAGAAATTGAGTGCGTAATAGAAATATAATGTTCACAACATGTATAATAGAAATGTCCACAACATGTATAAATGTTAGATATATCCAGATAATAGAAATGTCCACAACATATACATAATAGAAATGTCAGATATATCCAGAATAAAAGAAGCAAGCATGTATATAACAATAATGAGCTATGTCGTGCCTTGTCCCGATCCCCGATCTGATCCGTCGCCTGCTCTAGGGGCCTACATTGTGCACACAATTTCCATGTTAAAAAAATTATATATAGTGGATCTTGATGAATAGGGAAAAAATAAGACACATCAATTTAAATTTAAATTTAAATTTACCTATGTATCCTAATGAATAGGATCACCAGGTGCATGCAAATCTCCATATCTCGTAGCCATCATAATCTCTTGTAATATATATTAAAAACTAAAAAATATGTTAGTGGTAGTGAATACACAGAAACTTTATATATACAACTAAGTTAAAATCAAAATTTGGTTTCTTACTTGATTCCTCTCCTTGAATGCACACTCAATGCTAGATATATTTGAAGAGTGTAATGACACAACATCTAGATCAATAAAGTCATCCATAAAAAGAGATGAAAACCTCGTCGCCGAACTCCTAGAGTCTATGGTGTAGGATGCACTGTAGTCTCGGGAGCTGTAGGAGGTATCGAAATATCCTCCTGCCTAGAACTACCAGGCTCTAAATCTCCTTTACCATGGTTGGTACTAGTCGAGGATCTATGAAGTACTCATCCAATGAACTCAGGCAGCTACTGAGGAATGATCCCATGTAATGTAGAGAGAGCCTAATAAGTATCCACAAGATCACTCACTAAATAGGAGCTCATCTAGCACAAACGATCCTTCGGTAACCGTGCGATCTCTGTAGGCAACAGTAGCTCATAACTAATATATGGGTCATAAATTGGATCCGTCTCATCAACAATAGGGGAAGTATGAGAATGCAACATATATCTCCCAATGCGATCAGAAGTCATCTCATCAACCTGAGTATCAATGTTGGCAATTCTAGAATACATGCCAACACATGCCTCCTCAGTTGCCATATCACCAACACCACCTGTGACCAAATCCAAACCTTTCGGAAAAACCAAAAGGTTCTGACCCACCATTGCCCTCTTACTAGGGGGTTGTGTATCACGGTGTCTAAATCTATCTACAAATCCGCCCCTACTCTTCCCAACATGTCATGAAAAGTCTATGTAATCAACATCATATCCTAGATGAAATTATGCATATAATTGTTTGCAGAAATACTGTGGCAGCTCATTCTTCTACAGCCACCTATGATGTATCGTCAACCATCTAGGATATATGAATGGTGTGACAATAGGATCCTCACATCTAGTGACCCAATATCCTCTAACCACAGCCATTTCCATGTAAAATGGGAACATGGATTTCACATTCACTGCAGAGACATCTCTATCTATTGTTTTCCATTGAATCATGCCACAGACAATGTGAGATAAAGTCCTATAAAATGCTCAATGTGAGGGTCATCATATGGGTTGTATGATTGAGCAAGCTCAAATATATGCATCATCTCATCTCTAATACATTCCAATTTATCCCTATTGGCCAGCGTAGGAGTGTTATTTAAAGTCCGTTGTAACTGCACTAGAGAGGACTGCATTGTCAAAATAGTTTGAGTACGAGCAGTCTCTAAATTCTCAGGAGTCTCAGACCTATGTTGTGAACCACTAGAAGCCATATCTATATGTGATGTAAAATGTATGAATGTGTGTGTGTGTGTGTGTGTGTGTGTGTGTGTGTGTGTGTGTGTGTGTGAGAGAGAGAGAGAGAGAGAGAGAGAGAGAGAGAGAGAGAGAGAGAGAGAGAGAGAGAGAGAGAGAGAGAGAGAGAGAGAGAGAGAGAGAGAGAGAGAGAGAGAATCTACATGTATACATTAAATTGAATTAAAAACAAGTTCATATACAATGTATGCCACAAACAAGATGAAACATTGTACAAATATGCTTTAAACATTTTAAACAAAATGAATCAAATGAACTGTGATCTATAGACATTGCAACTTAAAGATTACACTGAAAAACAAATTACATGAACTTATTTAACATAAAAATTATAATATGCATATGCGACTACACCATTATAGATAATGATTATGATCATTTTATTAAATGAGAAAGTTACGCCAAATATCAATAATAATAATCATTCTAGCATAAGTGTACTTCAAATATAAAATTTTGTAATAGGTATATAATGTTGGAGTAAAATAGACAGTCACCTAATTTATTAATAAATCATTAATTAGGTCTCTTTTTACTTTATCTAGGGTTTTCATTTTTCTTTTATAAGCATTCATTAGTGTATAATGTAATCTATTAATTCATATTCATTTTAATATCAAATATTTTTTTAGATCAAATCTCAAAGTTGGATAGCCTACAATCATAGTTTTTTCTCTCTAGATGTGATTGGTGTTTTTATTGTAAGTGATTCTTGGGAGTTGTGAGGCTCAATATAAACTCCAACATTCAAATAGGGGGTTGTCATGACAACCTCCCACATAGAGTTTGTGTCCTCATGATGCTTGGTAACCAAATAAGGAAACATTACTAAAGTATTAGCTACATCTACTCATGTTGCACATCACTCAACATACTAGTCCTATTATACCTTATACTAGGAGATCTCACTATTGCACAATGGAATTGATGCATCTCAAGCATGCTCAATATTTTTACAACCAAAACAATTTTTGGATCTTAAAATTTAAAAGCATGTTATTCAAGAACATAGAACTCGTGAACATATTTTTTAAAGAGCGATACATGAAATATATTATAAATTCAAATTAGGGTCAGTGGCGATGTTAACCTATAGGTGACAAGAAAAGTAACTTCTAGATATGATGCTTTCATATCTAAATATATAGTAGGTATTGCACCAAAGGGTTCTAGGATCTCAAAAGGTTCCACAAATTGAGATGCAAGTTTGGAAGACAAAAATTAATCAAGCTTGTCAGTGGCTAATTTATTAGAAACAGTCTCTCCGATACATGACTATTTTGACATATTTTTTTGTCATTTATTAATTTTCTAAAAATCCACTACATTTCCCAATTGCTAATTAATCTAAGTTTGGTCTTTCATATTTTCTAGTTCAGGATCCACAACTACCATGTCCTCCTATTTGTTAAGCATACAATACTTGCTTACGAACCTCCAATGAAGAAATGCGAAGTGTGTTTATGGTTAGTGTTATCATATGCTAACTCAATTAATGGTAAGTAAGTTCCTGTCTTTATTATTGAATCCTAGATTCTACATCAATAACAAGTCCTCAAGAATTTGGTTCACTCTCTTTTTGTTGATCAATCTTAAGGTGATGGGTTGATCTATAGTCCAATTTACTTCCCAATTCTATGTAAGGTTTTCCAAAACCTTGACATTATCCAAGTGTCTCAAATATGATCTTATCAAACTTACCTTTATTAAATATGATATTCTTTTGTACTCCATGAAACTAAAATATCTCCTAAACAAACCAGCATTTCAAACCAATAAAGTACTTAAGGTTCTAGAAATAATTTTGTTAGGATTAAGACACCATTGACTATACAAATATTTATGTATATGTTATGTATCTCCAACACTCTTGGAAGGTATACATGCATGCCTAAATGTAATTAGAGAGATTGTTTGTAAATTATATTCTCTTATATTGGTGGTGATGCTCTGCAAAAAGGATGTTAGGATGTTAAGAAGACAAACACAAACACACAAGAAACAATCCAAGTGTTAGTGTTAGAAATCACAAATCAAATACTATCCTAAGCAAGCATATTAAGAGAGACACAAAACACAAAATAGAAAGCTTAGCAAATCTAAGAAATACAATAAGACATCTCCAAATGCCCTCTACCATGTTTGTAGCTACTCCTCCCTTGTTCCTCTCTTCTCCAAGTTCCCAAATGAGTGTAGCTCTCAGTAGCTTTTTGCACTATTCTGGATGTCTTATTGAGGTTCAAGATTGTAAAATGAAAGCTTATGAGAATGCAAATGTGAACAAGCTAAAATGAGATATTTTCTAATTATCTAATATCAATTTTAGCCAAAAAGATAAATGTAGATTATTATGCTAAATGCTCTCTAAATTTCACTATAAATTAGATGCATACAAGATTTTAGGATTATACATGTGCTTGAGAATGCTTGAGGATTTGAAAATGAGGAATGTGAGCTCTATTTATAGGTAAAATGGAGCAATGGATGGTTGAGATTGAGTAATCTCAACAAGGGTCAGGATTGATGGGTTTATGATCCATGTGAGGGTTTTCAATCCAATCCTAGGATGACAAATGTCAACATGAGATGAGTTGAAGAGAGAGGGAAGAAACATTAAATGCTTGACATGACTTGAAGGTTAACTTGGGAGGTAAGGTTAATGCTGAGTTGAATGGATAAAGCCATTATCCAATAAATAATGTCTTTATCCAATGGATAAACTCTTGTGCAAGAGTTAGTGAGGATAACCATGGTCAAAGCAATAAATGCTTGAAGAGACCCATGAGTCAAATGAGGGTTGAGTTAGAGGTAAAGTCTCTAACCATGTGGGTGAGTTGAGTTAACCATAAATGGTGATGTAAGAGCCATTAGTGGTTTGGAAGACTTTAGGGGTTAGCTTGTTGAACACATAAAGCATTAAATGCTTTTCAAAGACTTTGAAGGCTTTGAGAAGGAATGTGACAATATTTAGGAGATGGATTAGGCTAATTAGGAATGATTAGAAAGTGGTTTGAAGGGTCTAGAAGGGGATTTCAGATTGCAAGTGGGTTTGGTGGGTGAGGGAAAATAGGATTTTAATTAAAATAAAAATTTATTTATTTCAATTGTGGTTGCAACTTGCATTTGTAGGAGAATTCAAGTGGGGGGAATTTGTTTAGTGATTTAAATAAATATTATATTATCTATTTAAAAGAGGAAATGAGATTAAATTAAATAAATAGGATTTATTCATTTAATTGATTAAGAGGTGTGGTTTAATGAATTAATTAAAAATAAATTGAATAATTTATTTAATTAATAGGAGAATGGTTGAGGATGAATTAATTAAATACTAATTTAATTAATTGATTATTGAAGGTTTATTAATCAAATAAATAGTAAATATTCATTTAATTAAATGGACATATTTATGTGACTACATTTGCCCCTCTTTGAGACGGTGTGGTTTATCGCGTCGTTTCAAAGAAAAAAAATAGGCGTGAAGAAATATGCCTCATAAATGTTAATTTAGTGGGTGGTATGCCCCCTCGAGAGATGGCTCAAAAAAATTTCGAAAAATCGGGCGATCTCTCGAAAAAGAACGAGAAGTGGAGGGGAGGTAGAATAGAAGAAAATAGAAATAATGGTGAAAGAACAAGAGAAAATGGAGTGAATATGGAGAAACGGCAAGCCAGTGAGTACCCTTAGGTCATGTAGGAGAGACGGTGCAAATGCAGTGTTTGTGCATTTGATTGAGACTGTACAATTGATCAAGATTGGTTGAACAATCTGGTACAATCAGTTTAATTGCCTCGATCGAGTCAAAGCATGACAGTTGATGTCAATTGTTCGCTTGGATAGGATAAAGTCTGAGTAAGTGAATCAAAGTGACTTGTTGTGACTTAGATGATGTAATTGTCTGATGAAGTCAAGGTATATGAAGCCAAATACTCATTGAGACTTAGACAATTGATGTAATTGTTTGTGTTGATTGTGTTTGATTGGTTGATCAATTGATACTATTTGTGTTGTAGGTTGTTTATGGTGAATCATAGTAGCCCCGTTGAGACTAGATCATTATGATAAATGCCTGTTGTAGTCTAGGTTTGCCATGATCGATTACCTGTTGTGACCCGAAGATACTTGATCAAAGTATCTGTTGATAGTCTAGGTGTGTGTGTGAGTCGATGTGCCTGTGTAGACAGAGTAACTTGCTTGGCTTGTAGGATGACTGAGGATGGGAAGCGCAACCCCTCCTGTTAGAGATGAATGGTGATGAACGTAGCTTGATTTAGTTGATGGGAAGCGATGAAGGGATTATGATGATGTTGATGATCAAGATAGGGAGGGTGAGGGGGGGATTCAATGTTAGATAGAAGATATGGAGGACCTATAGGACTCATTCCTATGGAAGAAGATCGAAAAAAAATAGAGTATGCATCCATTGTAATTACTATGTATGAATGATATGCAACTATTATGAATGGATGGATGGATGGAATGCAACAGAATGCAATATATATAGATGAGATGAAATGACGATCCATAGTTCTTTATTTTTCATCATCAAGCATGGTAGTATCATTCTTGGGCGAGGCAGTAGGAACCAAGTTTGGAGCATTGTACCTGTAAGCAAGAAGTATAGATAAAAGAATATGGACCCTCCATTCTAGTTCATGTGCAGATGGTCGAGGTATATGTTGTAGTCAGTAAGACATAGTGATCCATGACTAGATTTTTGGATATGATCACGTAGCTTAGTGAAATTCCCACATAGACACCATTAGTACATACCCCAGAACTTCATTGGAACAATTTGCAAACAATAAACAAAATGATACTTAGGAACCATCCCGGCTACTCTAATCACTTGTGGATATCTCGGAGTAGCGTAGGAACCTGATATAAATGAATAAACAACTTAACAAACCGACCATGTACTTGATAGCTTAAACAAAATTTTCTTGTCAAAGAAAAATGTTATCATGTCTTTGTTTTGGTAAGGAAGGATACATCCCTGTTAAGACAGTTGTGCGTACCTATGTTGATTGTTTGGTTGATTTGATAAGTGATCATCGTCTGAGTAGCTCAAAATGTTCGTTTGATGTCTGTTTTGATGTGTATGTACAAAGGTTTTTATGTGTTGCTATGTTTTTGATTGATTTTCGATGTTTTATGTTGTTTTTGGATTTTGTGAGTGTTTTTGAATGTTTGTGGATTTTGTGAGTTTTTTGTGAATGTTTTTGAATTTTGTGAGACAGTTTTGAATGAAGAACTCAATGAATCACAAGTAACTTAGAATCCACTTCCATCAATAGGTTAAGATTATTGCCCCTAGTTTAGATATTACTATGAAAAGCAAGATGCAGGTAGATCAATAACAAGCCATGGTTTGACTGATCGATGAATGGATATGATCGTAACAAGTTTGAAAGACAATGGAGCCATAGCCTTTACGAGTGGTGCCTATTTTCTAGATTTTCACCATCACACTTACCCAAGGTGCCACTGAAGTGGTTGTTCACCGTTTGGATGCATGATTTTTTTTCTCTTTACTATTTTGATTAATTTGTATTTTCTTCAGGGCATTTATCTGAATGTTTTTGGTGTATGTATGGGAGCCTGATGCTCTATACAACTTATGTATGAAATCATTTGAGGTGCATGTTGTTGATTAGATCTGGTAGTGGTTCCCCTTCTAAAGTAGCTAACTGATATGGCCCGGACCCAAATACAACAGTGATAACATATGGACCCAGCCAGTTTGATTCAAACTTTCCCTGATGTTATCTATTTGGTTGATTAGGAGGATTCTCCCTGAGAACAAGATCACCTACCTCAAATGTATGAGGTCTAACTCGATGATTATAGCTTCTGCTCATGCATTGCTGATAGGCCTTGAGGTGGTTGTATGCAACTTGTCGCCTTTCATCAAGTATTTCCAAGTCTTGAAGACGAGAGACTCGATATGCCTCATCATCTATCAGATTGTGCAAAGAAACCCGTAGATATGGTATCTCAACCTCAATAGGAAGGATGGCTTATGTGCCATAGACCAGTGAGTAGGGAGTTGCGCCTGTAGGGGTTCGAATGCTAGTTCGATACGCCCATAGTGCTAGATTTAATTGAACATGCCAATCACAACCAACATCATTGACTGTTTTCTTAAGGATTCTCAATATGTTTTTGTTCGATTCGATGCTTGGGCTTGACCATTGCCTTGTGGATAACAGGGGGTGGAAAAGCGGTGTTGGATGTGAAACTTCTCACAAAGCTCATGGACATCCTAATTTTTGAAAGGAAGTCTGTTATTTGTGATGATGGACATGGGTACACCATACTGACAGATGATGTAATTAAGGATGAATGAGGTGATCTGCTTGCCGGTGACTTAGGTAAGTGGAATGGCTTCGATCCACTTTGTGAAGTATTTGGTGGCGATAATGATGAATTTTACCCACAAGGTCAAGTCTGCATTGACAAAAGGGCCATGGTGTTGTGATTGGTTACAATTCCTGTGTTGGTGCATGTATCAAGTCTTCGTGAACTTTGCACTTCTTACATTTTCTGACAAAATAGTAGGAGTCTTTTTCCATAGATGGCCAATAGTATCCAGCACACATGATCTTCTTTGCTAGTGAAGGACCGCTTAAGTGAGTCCCACAAATTCCTTCATGTACCTCTTCCAAGGCCTTTGTTGTCTCATCTTGTTCCAAACATCGAAGGAGAGTACCATCAAGGCTGCGTTGATATAGGTTTTCAGCAATGATGGTGTATCGAGTGGTTTGTCAGATGAAGATTTTTTGTTGGTTATTTGATTGGTTAGGAGGAAGTGTGTGATCGTGAAGGTAGGTGTAGAACTCACCATGCCATGGGGATTCAGAATCGACAAGGCAACATATCATCTCAAATTTGGGGATATCATAAGCGGGAATCCAAAGTTGATCTACCAAGAACTCGTAGCGTGTTGAATTTTGTGGAAGATCTAAGAGAGATGCAATGGTAGCCATGGCATCAACAACTCGATTCTGATCTCTGGGTATCTTCTCAAAGGTGATAGTTGTAAATGATGTTTTTAAACTGTCCACCATTTGTTTGTATGGCATGAGCTTATCATCCTTGGTCTGATATTCATATGCGACTAATCGGATGACTAGTTGGGAGTCACCATATATCTGTAGCTCTTTTAGTTTCCATTGTATGGCTAGTCTGAGTCTTGTGATCAAGGCCTCATATTCTACTATGTTGTTTGTACATGGAAAAGTTAGCCTGTAAGACTTCAAGATGTTGTCACCTTTGAGGTGTGATGAACAAAATGCCTGCCCCTGAGCCATGTCTAGTATATGAACCATCAAAGTAGAGCTTCCATGGTTGTGTTGTTGTGATCATGAAGATCTCTTCATCTGGAAAATTAGAAACAAGAGGATGACCATCTATGAGAGGTGCCTCGGCCAAATGATCTGCAATAACTTGGCCCTCGATAGCCTTGCGGTCCACATACTCAATGTCAAATTCACTCAGAATCATCACCCATTTGGCCAAGCGGCTTGTCAATGCTACTTTGTTGAGTAAGTACTTTAGTGGATCGATCTTGGCAATGAGTTGTACTTTATGTGTTAACAGGTAGTGCCTCAGTTTAGTGGCTGCTAAGATTACTGCTAGGCAAGCTCGCTCAATAGGTGTGTAATTGAGTTCATAGCCGACTAGTGTGTGAGAGATGTAGTAAACATCACACTCTTTTCCTTCTGCATTGTGTTGTGCCAGCAATACTCCCAATGTCGTATTGGTAGCTAAAATGTAGAGAAATAAGGTCTACTTGGATCTGGTGGGATTAGCAATGGTGTATTCATGAGATAGTCCTTAAGCATCTGGAATGCTTGCTGGCATCTAGCATCCCTTTGAAAGCGGATGTTTTTGTGTAACAGGTGTGTAAAGGGATGACACTTATCTGCCAGTTGTGCAATGAATCTTCGAATTGATTGTAGCTGCCCTTGTAGTGTCCTTAACCGACTGATGTTCTTGGGAGGTGGCATGTCCATGATTGCTTTGACCTTTGTCAGATCAACCTCAATGCCTTTGCTTGAGATAATGTATCCGAGAAGCTTCCCTAAGGTTACTCCAAAGACACATTTCTTTGGTTTGAGTCAAACATGATATTGTTCTAGTATGTCAAAGATTTTATCTAATATTGCAAGATGACCTTGTCTTGTTAATGATTTTGCCAGTAAGTCATCAACATAATCCTCCATTATGGTGTGCATCATATCATGAAAGATGGTGGCCATTTCTCTTTGATAGGTCGCCCCTGCATTCTTTAGACCAAAAGGCATCACATTCCAATAGTATGTTCCCCATGGGCATGTGAAAGAAGTTTTGTGTTGATCTTCTGGTAATATCTTTATCTGGTTGTAACCTGAAAAGCCATCCATAAGAGAAAGCATGGCACGTCCTGTTGTTAAGTCCATGATCATGTCAATGTTTGGTAGGGGGAAGTCATCTTAGGACATGCCTTGTTTAGATCTCTGAAGTCAGTACAAATATGGATGCCCCCATTTGGTTTGTCGACAAGTACAATGTTGGAGATCCAATCTACATAATCAATTGGTCGGATAAAACCGACATCCAGGAGTTTCTTAAGTTCTACTTTGACTAGTAACGCAATCTGGGGGTGCATCTTGCGAAGCTTTTGTTTTACCATTTTAGCTCCTTCTGCCACAGTGAGGTGATGCATGACCAAATCAAGATCTAGACCAGGCATGTCTGCATATGACCATGCGAAGTTGATCTGACGCTTCTAGAAGAATTCTACAAACTTAGGTTGTTCCTCTGGAGTTAAAAGAGATGCCAGATGTATTTGGTGAGGAGTCTCAGGGATCCCCACATTAAATTATTTTGTTTCTTTGATGATGATCATTGATTGTTCCTGATTTGTATTGGAGGGGAGGATGTCAAACCTTTCATCCTTGGGTGCCTCAGAGAGGTTTTCACCATTGGATACGCTCTTTCTTTTTACTTTTTTGGGATCAAACAGTGCCACAGTGTGGTTTTCACTGGAAGATCCATGTTTTATTGTGATATTTTTGCAGCTGAAAGGTTTGGCATCCGCCCAAAGTATGTTGCACTATTAAGTTTGATGGCAAATCCAGCTTTGTGATCCTGGCTTGGTATGTCATCCCGTAGTTCCAAAAAGTCAATGATCGCCTCATCGTTTTGGAATTGGTCAAGGCATGGGGATTTGGTTGATTCCATTTGATGAGTTCAAGATGGATAATGGGAATTACCTCATCGATCAAGTTAAGTTCATGGGATGTGTCAGTGAGGGTTAAGATATTGTGGTGAAGGTCGTTGATGGTATTCTCCCACTCAAAATCAGGCATAGGATGTGACGTAGGGTCTGTGGAAGGTGTTTCCAGTTCATGAACCCAAGAGGTTTTAATCTGTGCTTTCCCGTAACCAGGGATTTCTTTGTGAGGTGGAGGTGGTGATGTGTCTTCCTCATCTGAAGTATTGAGATGTACAAAATCAAATTCCCACTCGTGTGAGTTAGTCTCTGAGTCGCTTTCTAGTATCCAATTACTATACCAAACTAGGATATCTTTTGAGTTGAACACTACAGTTGTAATCGGCTGATGTATTGTTTGTGATGGAATTGCTAGTACTATGGGTGCCACTGATGTTGTTAATGGGTCTACTAGTTCTGTTGATTCTACTAGGGGTACATATACTGCTAATGGTGTTGTTGATGTGGTTGTTGCTACTAATGGGGTCATTGGTTTGATTGGTGGGATGATTGGTGCTACAGGTAGGATTATCGGTGTTGTAGGTAATATTACCGATGCAGCTAGTGGAATAATGGGTCTTGCAGGTATTTTTAGTTGTGTGAGTAGTGTTATGGATGGTATTGATGAGATTCTCAACCTTGTTGGGGTAGTTGGTGCGGTTCTTGGTGTTGTTGATATAATCGAGGGTGGCCTCTTTAGAGTATTAGGTTGATATAGAGGTTTGTTGGATTTCCCTTTGAATCTGAGCTTAGGAAGAGCCTCCTTTTGAAAACCTAATCCAGTGTTATCTTTGGGCTTTAATTTAGGCTACAACGGCTCGTGTCATCCTTTCTTGCAAGGTCCCAAAGCACTCTGATCATCATAGCCCATTCTTTGCATGATAATAAGATCGTTGCCATATTTATCAGTGGGTAATTTAGCCTGTGGGATGTCTTTGATAGGGTCTTTGTAGATCCATTCTGCCAGGTCCTCATCTTGGGTCTCCTCTTCTTCACTTTTACCAAGGAAAAAAGGTGCCAAAGTGTGTGTTGGCTTGACCAGTGGTGGTTGAAGTAACCTTTGAGGCTTGCCATAAGTTCTAGGAGATGTGGGTAATTGCCCAACACAAAAGAGTTGGCTTAGATTATATTCCCTAGGACCTTCCTTGGCCATTTTCATTTTCAACTTCTCTTGCTTTGGTATAGGGGTGATTGAGCTAGAAAGAGAGGCTGGACTTACATATGATGTGGACAGGACAGCTTCTCTGTTGTTAGGAACAGTGATCTCTGGTTGATGATTAATATTGTTACAATATGCAAATGGATTTGCATCGCCCAGGATTGTGATTTCTACACCGTTATGGGGAAACTTGATACACTGATGATAGGTGGATGGAATGGGTTGCATGGCGTGTATCTGAGGTCTTCCTAACAACAAATTATACGACAAAGGAAGGTCCAAAACTTGATAGATGATGTGCTTCAACACTGGGCCCACTCGGATTGGTAACACAACTGCTCCTTTTGAAGAATGCTCCACATCATCATAGGCTTTTATGGTTATCTTTTTGCGAGGGTCCACTGATTCTATGGCATATCCCAATGCGGTGACCAACTATAATGTGCATATATTGAGATCGGCGCCATTGTCAATCAAGACTCGCTTGATCCTGTGTTGGTTGATAAATCCTTCACTATGAAGTGAGGCGTTATGAGGTTCTTGGAAGAATGTATTGTCGCTTTCAGAGAAAGTGATACATGGTGATGACCTTAGATTACCAACCATAGCTTGAAATTGATCTGTATTAAGATTGACAGGGACTGACGCTTCTTGGAGAGCTTGATCTAAGATTGTTTTATGAGATAGGGATAGGCGCAAAATCTCTAAGATGGATATAAGTGTGGGCATCTTATCTAACTATTCCACAAGGTTATACTGCTTTGGGATAGATATTGTGCCTAGTGGAGCTGCTTTAATAGTGATCTTGCTACGATGCGTAACAACATTGCAGGTAGGGTTTGGATCTTTGATGGTGATTGTTGCAATTTGTTCATTGGCATCATATAGGTGATTCACAGTATATTTATAGGTTTCTTGCGTATAATCAATTGTATCTGTGTTTCACCCTGAGGTGGAAGGACCCCTTTGATCTTGTGATGGAAGCGGATTCTTGAACATGAGATGATCATTATTTGAGGTTTTTGGATCGTGTCGTTCGATTTCAATCTCTCCTCGGTCAATAAGATCTTGAACAAGATCTTTCAGTCTATGGCAGTTACTTGTTTTATGTCCTTTCCCTTGGTGGAATTCGCAATGTTCATTATCTCTCCACCATAGAGTTTTGACTTGAGGTTTGTAGTTAAATGTTTTTGCTAAGGTCACCAGAATTGAAGAGACCAATTGACGCAATACCGGTTCGATGGGTTCCCCTAAGGGTGTGTATGTACATTTTGGTTTATAATTTTGTTGTCGTTGTCTTGGTTCCTCTTGTGGTGCATTGCGACCTTGATTTTGCGGAGGAGCAATCGTGTTGTTTCTAGGAGGGGGATTTTGCCCCACAAATCGAACCATAGGTTGTGCACTTTTTATGGTCCTTGCATCTATGACCCCGTCATTGACAATGTTTTTGTTCTTATTCCAGAAGTTGGGTTTATCATTGTTAAAACGCGGGTGAGGGCCATCTTTTGGTTCATTGTATATCTTGATAAGTCCCTTTTTGATAAGGGCCCTTTCACATTTTAATCCCTAGGTGATCATGTCATCAAAGGACTCTATGCCTTTCATGTCTAGGTGGAATTCCATTTCACCGTTCAAGTTGGAAATAAATATTTCCACTAGCTCTCATTCAGGTAGATGAAGAGAATGTCTACTAGATAGTTGCCTCCACCATTGCAAGAAAGCTGAAAATAATTCCCCTGGCTTTTGTTTGGTATTGCACAGATCTGCCATGGTAACATCATGTTCTATGTTATGTGAATAATGTGCAATGAACTTTTGGACCAGTTCTTCGAATGTCATAATGCCGCCTGGCAATCGAGAAAACCATTGTGTGGTTGTCCCTCCCAAGCTTTGAGGAAAGAGGCACATTAGATGTGTCTTCATATGCCACTTTTAGGAAAGTTGAGTGAAATTCCTTGACATGATCTCTAGGGTCTCCTTTTCCCCAATACTTTTCAAACTTAGGTGTTTCAAACCCTTGCGAAAAAGGTGGCATATGTATATTCCTATCAAAGGGATAGGGACAAATATCATTAAGTAAAAACCAGGTAGTTTTCACACCACTATGGATTTGTTGGGCTAGATTCTCGACTTGTTGCCTCAACATGTCTATGTCGTTAGGAGGAGGAGGTGGGGGATTTCCTTGATTAAGGTCATATCTTGACCTCTTCCACCCTCGTTACGGCTATGGTTCTCTGATGCTTGTCATATTTGCATGGTATCAAAATCAGAGGGTAATTTAGCTCCCTCCTCAGCACGTTTTAGAAAATGAGCATCCGTGTTGTTTTTGATGATTTCATCGAAAAGTCGATTGAATTTGGGGTTGTGTTGTGCTCTTTCTATTGCTTCAAGAGTTGGGGTACTAGGATCTTCATCATTTGTACCTCCTCCAATGGCCTCATGGTAATCATTGAGGTTTTCTTCCTCCTCTTCAATCTCTATTTGTCTAGTTCTCGATTTGGTGTGAGGCATTTTGTTTGAAAGTTCTTTTTGAAGTTTTGGTGAAAATGATTATGAGTTGGTGATGGAATGAGAGATAAATGTTTGGTGAAGTGTTTAGAATACGGATTTCTAACACTGAAGGTTTGATGTTACCAAATTCCTTTTATGAATTTCTCTTTGTGTTGTCAACAATGTTGATATGATAAGGTATAGCAAGGTCTGAGATGTGTTACAAACCAAGCTACCTAGTAATGAGAGGATGCACTCATAGACTAGTTTTAACCTGCATAGAAATGCCTCTTAGGATGAGTTTATCCTAGATGTAGAGACACTCTAAAAAGTGATGTGTTGTTTTGATTCAAGCAATATAAAAAAAGAACTTAGGACGATCTTTTTATGTTTTGAGAGTTGAAATGGATTGATGATGTATGAATGTGAGAGTGGATGGGAATGAGAACTTCAATAAAAACTTTGTGTTGCATATGGGAAAATTCTTCCTCTTCTCTCTTGGGGGTTGGTGGTTCTTCCCGAGATATTTTATATGTAATGCAGATGTCTGAAAGAAAGCAGGGTTGATTTTGCCTCCTTTGTTTTTCTGATAACTCAAAGCTTTATACTGAGTAAAAGCTTTGTTGTTCAAGGGCTCTTTATCAAACTCGTTGGATTTTCCTTGAAGATATAGATGCATATGACGCAAGAAGGCTCTGTGTGAGATAAAAATTTGTCTATTGAGATAGAAAAATTTCCTTCTTTTGATGAAAGCCTTTGAACTTAATGGTCTTCTCTTCAAATTGACATGTTGATGAAGATTCCTCTTTCTAAAGATTTGAAGGACGGTCATATAACTTGATATCTTGTTTGCACTTTGTTTGATGTTTGTTGGTCAAATGTTGGATGAATACTTGTTTTTGAATTGGTTTTGACTTTCTTTGACAAGAAAACAGAGCAAGCACACCAACACAATAAATGTTGCCTCAAAAGGCACAAAATAAGTGTGGGTCTAAATCAACCCAATCTTTGAACTTTTTTATCCCTTTTCAAATTTTTTTGTATGTTTTTCCAAAAGCTTGAAGTTGGCTCAATTTATCACTGGTCTGACATAAAAAGAAGACACTTCAAACACACTTTATCCCTAAGGTCAAATAGCCAGTTGTGATAATTTCAGCCCACATCTTGATATTTCTTCAACTTTGGTACTACATACCTTATAAATCCCGTCATAGCAGGTAAGGATGTGATATACTAAGCCTTGCGCGAGCATAACAAATAGATGATCCCTATGATGGGGGAGTCACCACTTTTATCAAGCTACAAGTAGCCTTTCAAAAAGCCCTGTTTCTACTCAAGAAAATATGTATGGTGAATATCTTGGGAGCAAAACCATATATGCTCTTGCACTGAACTTCTCACAAATATCCTCAATCAATAGAATGGGTGGGTTTCTATATAAAAAGGTGTCTAGTAATGTTCGATGTTTTTCAACATAAGTTCATTATGTAGTGACTCACTTAAGAGCCTTGTAACTTGTGGTGGGGCTCATATGTTCTTTCGGCAAGTTACACTATAGGAATAGCTATACCCAAGGATACAACTTTCGCTCACACCTGATTTCTATAGCGGCTTGAAGGATTTACCGCGTGAGGTTGTTCCCAAGAGTGATGTGTCTCTTGGTAAACCTCTCTTAAAAAGAAAATTTTGAGTGTTACTAACACTTTTCTCTTGCACCTAAGACCACGAAAGCCAAGGGAGAGGATAGTGTGTGTTAGAAGTAGGACCACTTGACAAACTTTGCACAAGTGTGCAAATCACCAAAAACACTTGTTCTTTTTAACCAAGTTTATAGCAATGTGATCTAACTATTTGGAGATGTTGCTCCAACAAAAATGGTGTTATTTTTAACTTCAAGGCAAAAATGTTATGTAATCTAGGAACTTAAAATCCTGGTCAACTAAATTTGAAACACGTTTTGCTTGAAGTAAATCTATTTGAATTTGAAGGGACAAATGGTTTGTTCTTTTTAAACTTGCCCAAAACAAAGTGTTGATTGTGATTTTTAATTTGATGCAAGAAATAAAAAATTGTCTTGTTGATTTTAAGCACCAAATAAAAATTGTTCCTAACTTGCAAAAACAAATTTGTTTGAGTTTTTGTGGATCTTTTTAGTTTGCAAAATGATGTTCTTTTTAGAGCTCCAAACTTGAAAAGTGTGATTAATTTAAAAAACCCAAATTAAAGTGAAGTTGATTTTTAACCAATAAAAGAAAGTGAATTCATTTTATCCTAACTTTAACAAAGTTAGTAAAAAGATGAATAAAAGCTTTCTAATTTAAGTCCTCCAATCTTGTACTGAGATTTAATCAAAACCTACAAAAAAAGAAATTAGCTAGTAAAATCCAAATTTTGGGTGGGCTTCTACAAGCCTAACATTTTTTGATTTTTCGGTTACAAAGGAGTTTTTACAACTCTCTGTTACAATAGCGCTACTCTGTGTGAAAACAGAAGCGCTAAATAACAAACAAACACGCTAAAAGAAGTACAACAACGCTATAAAAAGAGACATAAGCGCTAAAAGACTCTGTCAAACAGAATAAATTTTGTCAAACAACGAGCTAAAAGCGCTAAAACTAGACACGATAGTGTTATTTAATGGTCAATAGTGCTATAATAAGGACTATAGAGCCCGTTGGGAGACAATAGTGCTACTATTGCGAACAATAGCACTAAATCACCAGCTTTTGAAGGTGCTAGAGCGTGAACAATGGTGCTAAAGCGCGACCTGTGTGTCAATTAAAACTTGGAAAGTTAGTAGTTTTCAAAAACATTGTCAGAAGGTTGTGTGTTCGATTCACATCGGGTTCACCAAATAATGCTTGTAAAAAGGATGTTAGGATGTTAGGAAGACAAACACAAACACATAAGAAACAATCCAAGTGTTAGTGTTAGAAATCACAAATCAAATACTATCCTAAGCAAGCATATCAAGAGAGACACAAAACACAGAATAGAAAGCTTAACAAATCTAAGAAATGCAATAAGACATCTCCAAATGCCCTCCACCATGTTTGTAGCTACTCCTCCCTTGTTCCTCTTCTCTCCAAGTTCCCAAATGAGTGTAGCTCTCAGTAGCTTTTTGCACTATTTTGGATGTCTTATGGAGGTTCAAGATTGTAAATGAAAGCTTATGAGAATGCAAATGTGAACAAGCTAAAATGAGATATTGTCTAATTATCTAATATCAATTTTAGCCAAAAAGGCAAATGTAGATTATTATGCTAAATGCTCTCTAAATTTCACTATAACTTAGATGCATACAAGATTTCAGGATTATAGATGTGCTTGAGAATGCTTGAGGATTTGAAAATGAGGAATGTGAGCTCTATTTATAGGTAAAATGGAGCAATGGATGGTTGAGATTGAGTAATCTCAACAAGGGTCAGGATTGATGGGTTTATGATCCATGTGAGAGCTTTCAATCCAATCCCAAGATGACAAATGTCAACATGAGATGGGTTGAGGGGAGAGGGAAGAAACATTAAATGCTTGACATGACTTGAAGGTTAACTTGGGAGGTAAGGTTAATGTTGAGTTGAATGGATAAAACCATTATCCAATAAATAATGTCTTTATCCAATGGATAAACTCTTGTGCAAGAGTTAGTGAGGATAACCATGGTCAAAGCAATAAATGCTTGAAGAGACCCATGAGTCAAATGAGGGTTGAGTTGGAGGTAAAGTCTCTAACCATGTGGGTGAGTTGAGTTAACCATAATTGGTTATGTAAGAGCCATTAATGGTCATGTAAGAGCCATTAGTGGTTTGGAAGACTTTAGTGCTTAGCTTGTTGAACACATAAAGCATTAAATGTTTTTCAAAGACTTTGAAGGCTTTGAGAAGTGACGATATTTAGGAGATGGATTAAGCTAATTAGGAATGATTAGAAAGTGGTTAGAAGGGTCTAGAAGGGGATTTAGAATTGCAAGTGGGTTTAGTGGGTGAGCGAAAACAGGATTTTAATTAAAATAAAAATTAATTTATTTCAATTGTGGTTGCAACTTGCATTTGTAGGAGAATGCAAGTGGGGGGAATTTGTTTAGTGATTAATAAATATTTTATTATTTATTTAAAAGAGGAAAGGGAATTAAATTAAATAAATAGGATTTAATCATTTAATTGATTTAGAGGTGTGGTTTAATGAATTAATTGAAAATAAATTGAATAATTTATTTAATTAATAGGAGTATGGTTGAGGATGAATTAATTAATATTAATTTAATTAATTGATTATTGAAGGTTTATTAATCAAATAAATAGTAAATATTCATTTAATTAAATGGACAGATTTATGTGACTACACGTGGTAATTGCATTCATAAGGGAGATGGATCTCACTATAGTGGTGTTTATATTTAACTTTGGACCCACAAAAGATATATTCTCAATTTTGGCTAGTAGAAAAGAAAATGGAGAATGTTTTCATAAAGGATGAGGCTTACATGATTTGGTTGTCTCCAAAATGAATCATTGTACATGAGGATCTATGAGATGTCAGGGAGTTATAGATCAAATATGCTTTTTTGGTTGTATTTTCCATTTGAGGATACATTGATTGATCCATTTAAAACCATTGATTGTATTTACTATTGTTGAAATATTCTTTTGAAATCCCTCCAACCTTAATTTTAAAAACTTAAAGCAATATATACATATATTGTTATTAAAACAATTAAAAAAAAATATTAAAAGAAAAAACTCCTTTCCACCCTACCTTGCTCAGTCGAAGGACTTCTTAGCCCCCCTCCCGCTCCAACTATTTCGGACTATGGAAATGGGGGGCTAAGTGCAGTTGGCGGGTATATGTAGGGTTGAGCCCTACTCGGCCGAGTATACCCTGCCACCCATCCTCCACATAGGCGCCATGTGGCGCCACACAGACTCGGCCGAGTAGGATTTTTTTTCTCTCGCACTTAGCCTAAAGTGTGACATAACACTATACTTTCACCCTGGTTCATTTGAGAGATGTATGGCATTGGTTATCTCCTTGTGCATTTGAGTTATTATTATGATGGTTCCAGTCATTGATACTAGTTTGGGAGATGGTTTATTGGGTGTATTTCCTAGGCTTGGGAATGGATATTAGTTTGATCTTCTTGGTTATGAGAAGCTTACATCCATGTTGATTACATGTTATATATGTTGGTTTGGTCTAAGGGACTAAACGGTGTTTGGGTGTTGTTATTCTTTTCATGTGGGGTTTTATGGAGGAGATCATACTTGACATAGTTAGCATTTAGAGGTGTGAATAAAAGGACGTACTACAGGATTTCATTTGTAGTGTTTCTCTCTTTGTTTCAATTATCTTCATGGATGTTCGTATTCATATTATATTGGTTGGAGGTTATTTGGAGCTATGTGTTCATTGGTTATGTGTTAATGATATGTCATGTGGGAGATGACATGGAGGTTCCTTTATCTCTTTCTATTGTTGGTGTGGAGAACATGGGAGAATGTTGGAGACATGGTGTGAGAGTGGTACTTGCAGGTTATTGGTTTACATGATGTTCATATTGATGTGGATGTTCTTGATACTACATGGTTACATTTCTATGATATGTTGTTAGTGGATTAATTTATGATATTGACATTACCTATGAAGTGGAAGTTTCTTGGTGTACATACATGGCAGGTATTGCACTTGGTTATTATGGTTGCATGTTACAGGTTGCATATGTTGATGAGATGCTATTCACTTGGTTTGTATGCCTTGGAGGCATGTATAGTTGATGTGTTAGCACTTGTCGTGGGTGTTATTTCAACTATGTAAACAACTACCTTTGCATTGGATACCTTTGGATTAGTGTTTGTGTTCGGATATCAGTTGGTGTAGGACTTATCATTTGTTGCGATAGATTGTGTGGATTTCTCTTTGGATGGCCTTTTCATGTCCAGTGGCAGTGGCATGATGGAGGGTGGGAGCATTCATGTATGAGATGGTGGTCACTTTGTTTCTTATTGCAGGTATCTTCATGGAGCACATGGAGCACTTGGATTCCATGATGGTATATGTGCATGGAGAGAACAATCTCTTTTTCATGTGACAGATTACTTCTTGGCCCTTATGCAATGTATACAACAAGTGGGAGAATGTTGGGAAATTGATGTTGTACACCTTGCATAATAATGTGATGCAGAGCCCTTCTCACACCTAGGGATAGGTCCAAAAGGTTTGGTTTAGACCCTTCAAAAGATAGAAAGGATCCTACAAAGAAGGACTCCACACCTTAAGGGTTTGAACTACTCTCAACTCTTCAAGACTAGCACCTACTCAACATAAGTAAATGGCTTCAACATCTCCAACACACCTCTCTATGACTCTTGTTCTTGGGGGCCTTTGATTTGGTCAATTAATGAAACCTAGGAGATATTCCAAAATTTTTTTTTAGGCTTTGGCATCAATGCCCTATACTTCCTTTGGAAACCTACCCCCTTGGCTAGTAGCCCTTAAAGCAGGGTATTTTGCCCTTAACTCTAAAATATTGAACACAACATGAAAAACTATTTACCATTCCATATACCCTTTATGGAGTTACACTTATCCACAAAAGGGATTGGAAAGATCTGCAATCGAAGGGTCTGAACCCTTTAGAAGCCTAGAGGCCTAATTAGAGCTAATAGGCTTCAAATTGTAAAGCAACTCCTATTTCTAGGCTCTCAACCACCAAACCAATTTCATGAGCCTGTGGGGAACCACAAAGAACCTCTAATTCCAGGGATTCACACCTATAATCCACCACTATAAGAGTTTAGGGTGACTGTCCTAATTTTGTCCAAGGTAGTCACATGGAGATGCCTACCTAGGTTTGCTTCATCCTCTTCACAACAAAGATTCCCCTGCAAAAACCCATGGAAATATTAAAATACACTAGACAATATTGCATTCCACCAAAGGAAAGACCTTCTAGATGAGTGAGATGCAAGATGTGGCCATTATTAGGCAAAACCCTAGCCAAACCTTGGTTTTCCGGGTTACAGTCAGTATATCAAGAGGTTCTCACTGCTCACAGAGGATCAAGGCCTCAAACCACCGCAAAAAAAATGTTAACTCAATCCTCTACCTACTCCATGAATAATTTGTCAGAATCAATTCGTACAATGACGTACAATAACAGCAAGATCAGGTTTTCAGGGAAAAACTTAGTTTTCTGTCGTATTATGCTTTCAAGTTTCAATCTCAACAACTCTATGACTTGGGAATCATGTCCACAAGGTATCTAGGCCTTCTCCAAATGGTTTCCAACCTAATTTGAATATTTTGGAGCCATTGAGAGGCTTACATCAACCAAAATTCAAAATGTTGCACTTTTGCTTCAAAAGTTGCATTTTTTGACAAAAGTTGTCAACCAAAACAAGTTTGGGACAAACACAACTTGGATCAACCAAAAACCACCTGCACACCCTAAAATCCTTCAAAACATCAAAACAAACATCATTCTACCCCTATTTACCAAATTGGCTTATCAGGATGCCTAATTTGGGACATTGATTTACAAGGTGGGGTCTTTATTCAAAACATGAAAATGCACAAACCAAAGAAATTCAAAATGATCCTAATCCTCATCCTCTAATCCATGAATGGCTTGTTGAAGAGGTGCTCTTGCACCATAATTTTTCATTGTTGTTGTATTATTTTATTATTGTGGGAGGTGGGCATGGAATTATATTGTAATATCATATTGTATTGTTGCACCTAGGAGCACCTAGATGGGCGTGCAACATATAGAGATTACCTTGGAATATTCTCGTAACCACTTGATCAGTTGTATTGACACATTGGTATTGTTATATTGTATTTATTTAATATTGGGGAATGTAATTGTGATGAGGTACCTAATATTAAATGTGGGTCAAGGGTAGGTAGGAAAAATATTATATTTTATTGTCACATGGTTTTGGGCACATGGTTTTTATGTAATACCACTTGGTGGTTTTGTGGGAGCTTGTGCTTATAAAAGCAACCACAAGGGTAGTTGTTTGTGTTGGTTAGTTATCCAGGCTAGCATTTGTAGATGTTGGAAGCATGGCATGGGATGTGTGGATTCATGCTTGTTCACATGGAGTGCTTGTTGATGGCCTGTGATGGTTGGGTTATAGAAGTTTTCCATAGTTGTATTGTAATGGATGCATTGTTGAATAATACATGGTGGATGATGTTTTTGGAGGCTGGGTGTTTCCCTCATGAGGGTTTTCCCAGGGTATATCTTGTGTCACTTTTTCATGGGTATGTTGTCTATCCTTTGCATATGGCTTCTATGTATTGATTTGATTAAAATCTTAAATGGGCTATGTGGAAATTGTCATAAAGTTGGTTGCACATTTCCTTACAAGGAGACCAATGCCAAAGTTATGAAGAGGATTTTTAGTACCTAAGAGCTATAATGGACTCTGAATTATGGTAACCTAAGACTGAGAATTTTAGTTTAACTACATGTATTGATGAAAATTAGGTAGGATGGATTGATGACTAGAAGAGTATATGTGGAGGAGCTTTCTTTCTTGGTGAACGTCTAGTTTCACAATTAAGTAACAAGCAATATTCAGTGTCCTTGTAAATTGTGGAAGCATAATACATTGTAGTAGTCTCCTATTGCACTCGAGTTTTATGGATGAGATAAAATCTAATGGAAATGAAGGTAAGATTTGATGACCCTATTTCAATTCTATGTGATAATACAAGTGCCATAAATATTTCAAATAATCTGGTAATGTATTCAAGGATAGAGAATATTG
This sequence comes from Cryptomeria japonica, assembly GCF_030272615.1. Taxonomy (NCBI): domain Eukaryota; kingdom Viridiplantae; phylum Streptophyta; class Pinopsida; order Cupressales; family Cupressaceae; genus Cryptomeria; species Cryptomeria japonica. The sequence continues at coordinate 196,869,672 of NC_081407.1, read as the reverse complement.
CAATTGAATACTATTTCCTAAGAGAGAAGGTGACAGATAAGGAGGTGAAGCTAGAATATGTTGACAACAAGGAACAAATAGTAGATATATTTTTATAAAATCTCATCCCAAGGATACTTTGGAGTATCTCTAGAAGATTTTGGGCATTGTTTCTCCCTCCTCTTGTGTCAAGAGGAAGTACATCAAAAGAGGGAGTGTTAACTCCTTATCACAAGAAGTTTAGTGGTTTGCAAATTGATGTAGATAAATAATTCATCAGAATCATTAGAGCAAGGAATCAAGGGGAGTCTTTTTAGAATTTTACCAATGAAGAACTAAACCAATTTTTAAAGGGAGAAATGGACTCAAAAGCTAAGTATCAAAGAGATATTGTTGACCTTTTTTATTAATGTCAAAGGGGGGGAGATGGACTTAAAATGCTAAGGAGAACATGGATAAGTTATTACAGATAAGGGGAGTCGCTCAGCCTTGACATATTACATTTATCTACTATATGAGTTGATGTGCCAACAATAGTTTGTTGTTTATCATCAATAACAAAGGGGGGGATTGTTGAATAAAAGTTGTCATTGATGTCAAAGTGTGAGGTAGAAGTAGTCATTAATGAAAAAGGAGAAGGTTGCAACTCTATTGTACTTTTGATGTATGTGGATTGTTAAATGTGTTACTATCATTGTCATGTTGGTGCATTTAGAGTTGTGATAGTCCTATGCAATCTCGTTGATTAATATGACTAAGAATTGGACAAAACATGTGTTTGTTATCATGGCATTTTTTTCAAATTGATGGAAGTGGGTTGGACTTGTCTATTCCAAACTATTTAGCATTGTTACCTAGACAGTGAACTTGTTCTGACAACCTGCAGAGGTCTATACCTTCTAATTCTTATGTGAAATGACTTGTGGTTTGTATGGTGAGTATTCCTCCATAAGTATTATCAAAATATCATGTTTTCTAGTTCTTGGTATATTGGAAGATAGTGTTTGCTTCACCAATTTGTTACTATGTAGCCAATAGACCCAATTTGTGTTCCAAAATTTTGTGATAGTTTATTTGAGTGTGGAATACCATAATTAAGCATGGATTCTCCCTATGATCCTTGACTCAATCTGCATAAAAAGTTTCTCTATTTGGAGGCTTCTGTAAGATTTTTGGGCTAGAACTATTGCATGTTTGATATGGACGACCTATGGAAGGAATGTAGCATTTCCATCTACCAATGATTATGCAGGGATAACATTTTGTAACTAATTAAGTTACTTGGTGAAGTGTGTGATGAGATTATCTACATTGGTTTGTGTATGGGCTAATTAGGACCTAGCCTGCAACATATTTGATGAAATAAACTATATGACCGACTTGTAAAATACCTAATTTTGTATGTGGTTGATTTTTGTTTGTAATTTTAATTGGAACTCATATATACAAGTGTCCTAGAGTCATTAGTTTGTGTGTTGAAAAGTGACAATGTATTTTTAAGGATACAAGTTCATAACAAGCGAGTTGAAGAATGAATTAAAGGGATAGTTCCTGATTCAATTGTGACATTATCAAGCATCATAAGGTCATGAAGAGAAAATGTTGAAGTAAAATGGATTAGAGGCAAGTTGTACTTTGAAGTTCCTAGTTGTATATTTTTCATATTGTTGAGATTAAGGTCGTAGCTCCTTAGTTACTGCTCGGACCTAGGCATTTGAGATTAGTGTCTCTTGTGGGTTGGTGCTCACTATACTTCAATAGGATTTGTGTCTCTTATAGATTGATGCCTAAAAATTTATGTAGATGAATTAGTATTTGTGAGGTTGGATTTGGGCAGTAGATTCAAGCAGATTTTCTCACCATAGCTTTTCCCATCTTGGGTTTTCCACATATGTTTGGTGTTCTCTGTGAGGATGTGTGTTGATTTACATGTTATAAGTGTTTCATCGTTGGTAGATAGATATGCTATTTGCATGAATAAGCTATTTATGGTAATTAATATTGAGGAATGTTTAATTCACCCTCCTCGGTATATCATGTGCCTTTTAATGGGTACATTGTCAATAGAATAAGCCAATATATATGATCATTAACCCTAGCTAAAACTAAAAGATATTTGAAAGGATTATAATAGGATAAATGATGCATTCATCTTCAAAATAGTTATATGTTTAGAAAAATTATTATGCAAAGAGATTGCCTTATGAGGTGACTAGGTTATGAATGGCCTAGGAAACTGACTCATTTAATTTCGGACATTTTATTATATCAAAGTACGTAGCTTTCATAAATCACCTAGAAAGATCGGTAAGTATCTAAGTGATATGATTATTTTGCTACATATATATACACTTGTAGTGAAAACCAAAGCTTGATTGCTAGAAAACATAGGTTGGGATCCCTTAACCCATCAAGGTAGGTGAGTATTTCAAAGGGAAAGATGAACCCACTATGCACCTTTTAATGTCCTATGTTTTTTTAAATAAAATGTTCAATAAATTGATATAAGCACATACTACCATGCCTTTAAAGTGGAAACAAACATAGTTTATTTTTCATCGCATTAACAGAGCAAATATTATGTAGTTTATAAATCGAAGTAAATTTTGGCAACATAAAAACATATAAATTGAAAATTTAATAACATGAAAGAAGAAGAATAGAAGAAAGATGGACATAAGAGAAGAAAAACAAATATTCATGGGTAAAATGCTTTCCAAGTAAAAAATCACACTTAAGCCTTAACATGGAGATTTACATTTTGCTCTTATTTGAAACAAATATAACAACATAACCTTAAAAAGAATAATTATCCTAACGAGTAAGTACATCAAGATTGGGCACAAAAATTTCCACTTCACTTTTTGACCCCCATTAGAACATAGCATGCTAGCCAAATATGGCATGTGCTCTTAGGTTTGGAATGACCATGCCTTAGGCTTGGTCAATTTAAATCAAAACACTAGTGCAATATTTAGCTAGCACACTTTTGAAAAGTTGTTAAAAAAGGGAAAATTTACCTTCATTTATGTTGTTTTCTCTCATTGCATACACATCTATTCTCCTTAGACCTGCAGTCATGATCAAAGGAATCCATTTTTTCTCCTTAGGCCCAATCCTAAGATGGAATAAGAGAGTGAGAGAGGGAGAGAGAGATAGAGAGGAGGAGGGGAAGAAAGGTAGAGAAGGAAAAGAGTAGAGACAAAAGGAGAGAGAGAGAGAGAGAGAGAGAGAGAGAGAGAGAGAGAGAGAGAGAGAGAGAGAGAGAGAGAGAGAGAGAGAGAGAGAGAGAGAGAGAGAGAGAGAGAGAGAGAGATATGGAGAGGTAGGGGAAAAATAGAGATGTGAGAGACTTAGAGGGAGAGAGAGATAGTTGGGAGATCTAGATGGGGAGAGAGAGGGGTGAGTTAGATATATGGGGATATAGAGAGGTGGATAATAACACATGGATGGAGAGTTAGATAGGTGGAGAGGGAGAGAAGTAGAAACCTCGAGAGGGGAGAGAGGGAGAGGATGGTAGGGAAAGGTGACGAACTAGAGAATTGAAAGAGAGAAAAAGAGAGAGAGGGGGGGGGGAGAGATGGGGGTAAGGAGGGAGGGGGAGATAGAGATGGAGAGGGGAAGAAAAAGAGGGAGAAGATGAGAGGAGAGACAAAATAATAGAGAGAGAGAGAGAGAGAGAAGGGATGGAGGGAGAGGTAGACATGGAGGGAGTGAGAGACCTAGTGAAGGAGGAGATAGAGAGGTGAGGGGAGAGAGAGAAGAGAATTGGAGATTTTACAAAGGGAGAGAGATATTGATCCGGAGGGAGAGAACTAGAGGTGGGGCAAATAGAGAGGTGGAAGACCTAGAGGGGAAGTGAGATGTGAGAGACCTATATGGGGAGAGAGAGGGGTGAGATAGATATAGGGATAGAGAGAGGTTGATAAAGAGACATGGATGGAGAGAGAAAAACCTAGATAGGGGAGAGAGAGAGGGGATGGGAGTCAAAGATGATGACCTAGACAATGGGAAGAGAGAGAGGGGGAAGAGTGAGATGGGAGTAATGAGAGATGGGAAGATAGAGAGGTAGAGGGGAAAAAAGGGATGGAGGGAGTAGAGGAGAGACACAATAATAGAGAGAGGTGTAAGAAGGGATCAAGGGAGGGATCCAAAGACATAAGAAAGAAGAAGATAGAGAGGTGAGGGAAGAGAGAGAGAAGAGAATGAGAGAGTTCATCAAGTGGGAGTAATACAGAAGGAGGGAAAGAGAGTTGGAGAGGGAAGGAGATAACTCAAGAGGGGACAAATAGATCTAGGTGAGAGATCTAAATGGGAAAGAGAGGATGAGATAGATAGAGGGGGATAAGGAGAGGTGGGTAATGAGACATAAATGGAGAGGTAGAGAGGTGGATAGGGAGGGAGGGATAAAACTAGAGAGGGGAGAGAGAAGGTGGGAGGGAAAGTTGACAACCTAGACAGTGGAGAGAGAGATGGGGGTAAGGAGGGAGGAGGAGGGGGGAAGAAAGGGATATAGAGACCTGGAGAGGGGAAAGGGATATAGAGACCTAGAGAGAGAGAGAGGGAGAGAGAGAGATGTAAAGAGGGAGGTAGGGAGATATCTGGAGAGGGAGAGAGAGGAGGAGAAATAATAAGAGAGGGAGGGATGTAGGGATAAATATGGGGGGTAAGAAGGGAAGCTTAGGTAGAGAGAGAGGGTGGGAGAGACCTAGAGAGGTGAAAGATATAAAAGAGGGAGAGAGAAAAGAAATTATTAGTAGAGAGGAAAGAAGGCAGGGAGGGAGTGAAAGGTGAAACCTCAACTATCCATCTTCAATCATGAACCTTGAACTCTAAGCCTTAATGAAAGTGTGTGTGTGTGTGTGTGTGTGTGAGAGAGAGAGAGAGAGAGAGAGAGAGAATTGATCCAATGCAAACAATAATGCACTAGCATATTTGGCGCTAGAATTTTTAAAATGCATTCAAATAACATGCATATGTTATTTGGTGCTATAATTTTTATTTGCATTGGGAAATTCCAACCCTTTGGGTTGGATTTCTCTTGGACATCCAAGCCAAAGGGTTGGATGACCACTCCATGCCAAAGATGTATTTTTGTGAACCGGTAAAAAAACTTCACACATTTTTAGGTGTGCTCTCCATCAGGTTTGTGTGTGTTTCAATGCAATTTTTAAAAAAATACCACATTGAGGAAGTTAAGCTCTCTCTTAGCTATCTAACCATATAATTTTTTTTACATTTTGCGGTTTTTGTCTTTAATTTATTTTGTTAGCGTGTCCATTTTTTGTCAGAAACCAAGTTTTTTTACTCATTCATTGAATTTTGAAACAAATTACATTTTTAGAAACTAGACTCCATTCTACATGTATTGAATTTTTTTAATTTTCAATTAGTTCTCTAAAAATTTAGGGGAAGCATGCTCAAATTTATATTTTTCAAGATTATCCACTTCAAAAATTAGTAAAATATCATATATTAACTAGAAAATTAGCTAAAAATTCTAGCATAAACTACACGGTGTTAGCTAATTTCTCATCAGACTGATTTTTGAAATACTAAAAAAAAATTAACATTTTAGGGGGAGCACACTAGATGTTATGTTATGGGTTTTTGACAAAAAAATAGGACACTTTTTGTGCTCCCCCTTTTTGAAACACTAAATTTCAACTATTTTGAAAAAAAATAGTAGTTTAGAAAGTAGATTCAGAATACTACAACTCTTCTTCTTGTTGCATCTTCAAATTTTGAGCTTAACTATATTCATTTTCTCATCCAAGATCAAACTTTGTTGATTTAAGAAAATAAATAAATAATAAATAATGGCATATTAATACCCTCTTTTGGTCCCCCATCTTGGTGTACTTACCCTCACATTCACTCCTCAATATTTATATATGTTTATATATACAAAAATCAACCTACAAAGCACATGTACATGCAAAACACATGTACATCTAAAACTCCACCTATCATAAAAAAATTCAATTTTTACTAGATCTTAAGTTATCTTCAAAAAATTAAGCCCATAAATGAGTCATGAGACTCCTCCTAAGTGCCTTCTCCTACAAGTTATTTGACTTCTTTTGATTTCCTAAGCCCTTTGTACCCTTGACAGTTCCTTGCATCTTCCCCAATTTCTTAATTTTAGATAGGTCAAAAATAGCTCCATCACAACTTTCCTCATAATCCCATCTGTAATGGTAACAATTCTTTCCAAAGCATTATTCATCTTCTTAATTTTTCCTAGTAGTTGTTGATGAAACTGTTATTACATTTATATTATTCCTTGCAATCTTAACACTATTCTTTTCTTCCATTTTTCCTTCAATCTCTCCCTTTGAAGGGTATCAATATTAGCTTTTAAGGAATCCAAAGTGTCATTTCAATCATCATTTCCTCCCTCCTCATCAAAATGGTCACCCCTCAGATTTCTCATTTTGCACTAAAGGACAACAACATTAGCTTTTAATGATTCCAGAGTGTCCATTCCTCCAATCCTCCTTCATGTCTATGATCTTCTCTTCCTTATCCTCTTTATTAGAAACATTATCCTACTTTTCAAAACATAGAGATAAATCCAAAATAGCTTCATCAACCTATTTCTTCTCATCCCTTTCTTCCTCATCTTACTCGCCCTCATCTTCTTTCCCTTCTTACTTTGTTGGATGGGTTGAAGGGACCAAAACATTGAGGGGGGGTGGGGGGCGGTGAATCATTATTCCCACAGATTCTAAAACTTTCTCATAATTTTTAAACCTCTTACTGATATATCAATTTCATCAATTAAGCTCATCAATAGGAAGTGCATAATAAACAAATAACACATCCACAAGAGGAACACCAGATTTTATACGCGGAAAACCCAAATGGTAAAAACCATAGAGAGTGTTAGCTCTCAAGATAATATAACTAGGTTATGGTGTTTACAAAATGGTGTGGCTCACTGTTGTTGGATATCTCACTACCAAATTACAAATGTGGCTCACTATCAGAATGCTCACTACAATAGAAAACAAATTGTTGGCATTTGACTGAACCGGTAAATGATTAATTGGTGAATGTGATGAAGAGATTGAGATTCATGTTTGATGACTAAGTTGTGTGTTGTCGTTGATGGCAACAATGTTTTTGTGGTCATCTAAGTCTTGGAAGCCAACCAGTAAGGTTTAATAGGTACAAAAGTTAGTTTAGCAGAGAACTGGTAATTAGGATCTCAACCGGTAAATAGAGACAAAGTTGCATTTCGACAACCGGTACAGGCGGTTCAAGAAGAGTTGGATGATGTGGTTTTACATCGATGATGGAGACATGTATTTGGTGATATGTTCATAACCGCATTGGCAGATTCAACTAGACAAGCAAGATTTGATGTACAGAGCAGACATTTTGATGAGCACTCAACCAATAGTGATATAGTCACTTAAATTGGTAAAACGACACAAGTTTTGATTTGTTATGTCGATGGGTGACATAAGTAAAGTGTATATTGCACAAATGTCTAGATTCATTGAACCTAGGAAATTGTTCCAAGGTTGTAGCCGACTAAAATTGATGTTTATAAAAAGTGTGATGAGGTATCAAGTCGGTATGTGTATGAATGTTTATGTGTGTGAGATCAAAGGTGAATTAGGAAAAGTTGATTGTGTGGTGATTAGTAATCTCTGTATTGATGTGTTATTGATGTTTTGAGGATCTGAAGCAGATCTTATCAGACATAGAGGTGTTATATGAAGATCATTTGAACTGTTGTTTCCCTAACAGTTTACAACAGTAAAATCCCCTAACTGGGTAGGTCCTAACAGGCCTTAACTTGTAAATCCCCTAACAGGGTAGCTCTATATCAGAGTGTTAAATCTTCTTGTGAGGTTGATCCTAACAGGTCATTTCTCCTAACAGAGCTTATCATTTAAATCCCTTAACTGGGTGACTCCTAACTGGGTCTGCTCCTAACAGGGCATATTTGTAAGACCTTTACCGGTCAAGATTTCTATTCTGTAGATAGTGAATCTTGTGGGTATTAACTCCCACCATGGTTTTTCCCTTTTGGGTTTCCACGTATAATCTCTTGTGTTATGTGGAATTTATTTTATTTTGAATTAGCTTATGTGGTGATATTCTTCTTATGATTGATAAGTTTTAAGTTGTTTAAGTTGGTGATTAGACTCATATTGGTTTTTGTTTGCACTGATTCACCACCCCCTCTCAGTGCCTTATAAGTTTATCACAAATGAACTGGGAAAGTTGCATCTCAAAATGCATGATGTTAATTCCAAGATTAGCTTAGATAACTACTCACAAAAGATTCACAGCATAACCAAAAAGGGATCATTGTACCATTTCCTATAATGAATCCAGTAAAGGATTAATGCATCACTAACCACAACTCAACACACTCCTTACTCTCTCACAGAACACATACTCTATAGATTCACACTCTACTCTTCTTCTATCTCACTTCACACACACACACACACACACACACACACACACACACACACACACACACACACACACACACACACACACACATTGCACTACACTCTTATCTACTATTCCATACACCTCTCCCACTTCTACTAAATGCATTTACACATATATATACCAAAAAACTTATACACCAGGATAATATATCGGCCAAGAACAAGTAATATGTTGCTCAGATCAACATGTTATCTAATAAATCCTTAACCAAAAACATGATAAAAAAAAGTCAGCTTATGTAACGTCTCTACACACTTCACACATTTCATTTGTCGATGCATACACCTTAATTACTAAAATAGGACAAGGGTCTACTAGACCCATAAGCACAAAACTCTAAGCACAACAACTCCTAACTCCAAAATACAAACACCACGCATACCACGGATGTCAGAACACACAACTGATGTTAGAATAGGACAAATACCAAAATAAGCACAACTCATAGGATCTTCCAGAAATAGCTTCAGTGATCATCTACACCTTACTGCATCATATCTCATACCTATCTTCCAACAATACCATAACTGCAATACCAAAACTACTTCTCCAACATCACACACCATTCAGTTCTAACCGAATAGCTAGATTTGACATCAATAACAACAATGACAATATTCACACGTCTGACAATCTCCCCCTCTATCATTGATGGAAAAACATCTCAAAAAGAAGCATATCTGCATACAACTCCCCCTAACTCATATATTTCCTTATTTCTCCTACTCCATTACTTTCCTATTCCTTTTACCTTTCTCCCCCTTTGACATCAAGGAAAAAGGATGCCTTTGATGAAAAAGAAAAGAAAGGAAAGAAAAAAAAAGAATACTTTCAACTGCAAAAAGGATGTCAAAATTGCGTACCAACCCAAAAGAATTTTCAACTGCTCTTCTTTTGAAATATTAGTTTATACTTTTCCTTCAATTCTGAAAGAATAATTTGCCAAGAATGCACAACCAATTTAATTCTAACTGATAAACTTTGGCATTCTACCAACAAATCAACAGCATGATAAAAGTTGTCCAGAGCATACAGATTTTACTCATACTCAACTATACTATTAAAAAATGCTGAGAAATGTTCCAAGTTTGCTTCAATAATCTCCTTCACTTTCTAGAAAATGCTCACAAAAACTTCTCATTGCCATTGCAAAAATAATAATTCAACTTGAAGGGAATTTATCTTTTTCCTCTAAATCTTCATCATCAAAAATTAGCTCAATCAATTTTTCCTTTACAATCTCGGACAGGGATTCTAGAAGTATATCACTAACATCTTCAATGTTGATATTGTTCCAGACCAAATGATTTATCAGAACATCCTCAATCCTATCTGCCTCTACAAAATTCAGCCACATATTTACAATCTTCCTTATTCTATCTACAGTGCCAATGATCTCTAGCAAATTGGACTCATCATTAGATTCGAATGTCTTTGTTCTCTGATCTATAATAACCATCTCTTCCTTAGCCACGAGAGATTTTGGATCTTCAATTACAATAATGTCTTTCTCCTTCTAATCCTTCTTTTTCTTCTTAGATTCTGGGGCACTGGTGGGCAGAAAATCTCTCCTTTTCCTCTTACCAGAGGAAGAACCTTCTTTAGCAGAACCGGTAGTAGGGGATACCAGACTAATACTCCACATATCCAGGAAAGATTTGAAATAATTATTAAATGCATCCTCTCTCTTTTCCAATCTATTCAAATATCTAAATATTTACCTCGCAACTGGGACTCCAAATTCCAATATCACATACTCCTTAGCCGGAAGGGATCCTAGACAATACATAACTAAAAATACAAATAGTGATCCAAAACAGAAGGGGTAACCTTCCTCTTTTGACATTTTAATGTTTTCTAACAATAAATCTATTAGCAATTCACACAAGTCGAACACTCTATCTTCTCTAACAAGCATATGTGTCATGTATATAACAATAGCTAAAGTTGAAGCTTCCCTATTTCTAAAGTAAATCTTGTAAGAAACGCCATATGCAACATACCTCACCACAAGATTGATAATTTTATCAATAATCAACGCTTGTTGATCACCCATCACACCGATTAGGGTTTCAATTTCTTTATTCTTTATTGATTTCTTAACCAAAATGAATCCACTGTCGCATAAACTAGTAATAACCAAAATAATCTCCTTCGTGATTGGATAGGGTTTATCCAACACAATGCAATTATTTTGCACATGACTAAGAATTACTCTAATCACCTCCTCATCATCGAAACAGGGTAATTCAATCCATAAATTCATTATGCTCGAATTCCTTAATCTTCTGCAAGTCTACGTCACTCAAGATCTTTTCCACTTTTCTGATCTTTTAAAGGTTGAATTCATCTAGAAATACCTTCTCCACAATTTGAAATTCTCCGCTGCTCGATTCTCCAATGATCATCTAAGCTTTTGTGATTATTATCTCTATTGCTCTTCAACAACTCACATCCTTTTAAAGCACTATTAACATGATAAAGAAAAAGGATCTCAAACATCGATACTTATCTTACCAAAAATCTCCTTTAGGGTTTTACCACCAAAAAGTGGCTTGTTGATGATGTCAGCACAAACCTCTAATTACCGGATAGCCTTCCTAACTCAGTCGTGTCGGACTATTAGCAACAGCCAAGAAGGAAGACTGAGAGGGGGGGGTGAATCAGTCACTATAATATCAAACTTAATCACAAAACACATATTTGTTAAACTACAGTAATAAGATAGATAAGAAAATTGAAAGCACAACACACAACTCTAGGATTTTGACTTGGAAAACCCGATTAAGGGAAAAACCATGGTGGGAACATACCCACAGTAAGATGATACTCTGCAGTAGTATGTGAAAATATTACAATGGGGAATGTACATGCATTCAGGCACATTGCTTAGAGATCACTGCTAAAATATAATGGCTCGAAAGGCTACAACCCTTAGGGAAGTCTCACTGACTTACAATAAGATTTGAACCACAATCCAGAAGAAATGAACTGAAAGAATAACATCTCAAAATGCCTAATTACAGATCCGGTTAAGCACAGATGTCTACCCTGCAACACCAATCTCTCCTCAAACTCAACAACAAAGGATAAATCACTTGTTCACACTCAAACCTCTCTCTAATAATGCACACATAACATTGACACCCAAATTATATGACAATATCACCTATATATACAAATCATCAACCTTGATAACAAGGTCGGCTAAACCCTTAACCCTCAATTACAAAATTACATCACACGATACAAAGATTGACCACTAGACCAATATAATGATTTACATAGCATAACATGGTCCTAAAACAAATTCCCAAGCGCTTAACTCCACCGGAAATCACACCACCAGGAAAACCGCATAACACGAAAATCATCACCATTTCCTAGAAACTGCCAATAACTCGTGCAACGATCAATGCGGATAACTAAAACAAATAGGACATGACTAGGAAACACTAGCAAGCATGTTAGAATCATCAGGAACAACTGCACCAACACAACTTATCAAATCTTCATTGGTCAACGTCTGAAAGCTCAAGAACACAACCAATCAATAATTGTCAAGAAGAAAGATAACTTGCGGAGCACCAAATCATGATCCATCTGAAATGAAGATACACAAGACCATCCCAAGCAATATCCCAAAAGCACAACACAAGAACTGATCACACCGGAATATACCAGAGGATATACTGAACTCTGCAAAACAATGATCAACAAACCAACACTACAAACCAGATCATAAGATCTTCGCAATTTGTAATCACCAGAGCAATACACAAGAATATGTTGACATCAATGACAACAACATATCCTAGCAACAATAATAACCAACAATATCCAACATGAACCGATGACATGATCCACCCAGAAGGGGGGAACAAAAGATTTTCCTTCAAGAACTCCCCCTAAGCCGAATCAATATGCTCACTTACCGAAGGAAGAGATGCCTGCACTAGATTCCTATACACCAAGCTCACCTCCATTATTTACTTCCTTCTTTCTCCAAACCAATATTTCCTTTTTCTTTGATCGATTAGCCTTCATTACACTCTTCTATGTAGACTTATCCATATTTTCATTTATGCACTGATTAATATAGTATCCAGATTGCTTGAACTTGTAACAACTGAAGTTATTTTGCACCGAATTTATTGAATGTGTTCTAGATTAGCACTAATTAGCTTTGTGACCATAACCATTGCATGTATGACAATATCCATGAAATTTATTATTCACCTTATTTGCTCCAACCAAATTAAGATTTCGACTCATAGCATGATTTATACAGTAATTTGCTTTATGACCAAACCTCTTGCAATACTGAATGCTTCTACAGTTTGTAACCTTATGACCAAATTTATTGCATTGAAAACAATAGCCATTAAATGATGGGTACTTTGTTCATTTGGTTGACAAACCGGTAGTCTTCTTGCATTGGTACTCTAATTTCGGGTCTTGCTTGTATCTTCTTATTTCTTTTTGGCTTCTACCATAACCTCTTTGCTTTTGTCTTTGTCATTCTGATTTGAACATTCACCAGTTTGAAATCCAAGTCCAGTTTTGTCTGAATGAGCTTCCTACATGTTGATCAATTCTTCCAAGAGCTTACTGCTATCAATAACCTTACTTTTTGCCTTCAACTTCTTCAGTTCTTGTTCCAGATTCTCACATTCTTTAGTCTTTAGATTGATTGATTCTTTTAGGGTTTCCTCTATCTTGTTCTTCTCCTCAATTTTTTCATCAAATCTTTTATGGTCTCATTCACCTACTTCAACTGATTGTTAACTTTCTTATGCCTCAATTTGAATTTTTGGATTTTCTCTCTCAACTTCTGCACACATTCATTAGCTACCTTCACATTCTCTTTCAGTTCCTCATTCTCAGATTCAACACTTTCTAGGTCTTCAAAAGTTGTCTGTAATTCCTCATCCAACTGAAATTCTCTGGTCATACTCATCAATGTCATGATTCAACCAACAAGGATCTCCCTCAAGCAGGTAAGCTTTTAAGCATGGGGCCAAAGCTCTGATACCAATTGTTGGATTGGTTGAAGGGACCAAAATACTGAGAGAGGGTGGTGAATTAGTATTCCCACAGATAGTAAAAATTTCTCACAAATTCTAAACCTCTTACTGATCTATCAATTTCATTAATTGAGCTCATCAACATAAAATGCATAATAAATAAATAATGCAGCCACAAAAGGAACACCAAATTTTATACGTGGAAAACCCAAATGGGAAAAACTATGTAGAGTGTTAGCTCTCAAGATAATATAACTAGTTATATGGTGTTTACAAAATGGGGTGGCTCACTACTAGATGGCTCGTTACCAAATTACAAAAGCGGCTCACTGTAATAGAAAACAAATGAATTGGGAAAGTTGCATCTCCAAATGCATTAAGTTAGTTCCAAGATAAATTAAAATAAATACTCACAAAAGATTCATAGCCAATCCAGTAAGGGATCATTGTACCACTACCTACAGTGAATTCGATAAAGGATTACTACATCATTGACCATAACTCAGCACACTCCTTACTCTGTCACACAACACATACTCCACTGATTCACAATCTTCTCTTCTTCTATCTTTCTTTACACACACACACACACACCTCACACTATACTCTTATCTACTATTTCACACACCTTCTCTCTCACTTCTGCTAAATGAATATATACATATATATACCAGAAAACTTATACACGAAGATAATATGTTGACTAATCACAAGTAATATCCTACTAGGATCAACACGTTATCCAATAAATCCTTAACCAAAAACATGATAACAAATTCAGACTCCACAACATCTCTACATGCTTCCTTCACACATTTCATTTGTCGATGCATACTCCTTAATTACCGGAATAGGACAGGGGTCTATCGGACCCACAGATACAGACCCATAAGCACTAAACTCTAAGCACACCAACTCCTAACTCCAAAGTACATATACCATGGATGCCAGAACATGACATAGACCAAATTAAGCACAACTCAGGTTTTAGGAGATGAGGATCTTCTGAAAATAGCTGCAGTGATCATCTATGCCTTACTGCATCATATCTCATACCTATCTTCCATCAATACCAGAATTGCAATACCAAAACTGCTTCTCCAATGTCATACACCATTCGGTCCTAACCAGATAACTAGATTTGACATCAATGACAACAATGAAAATATTCACTCAAGTCTGACATACTTATCTTCCACTTTCTTACCCTTTTCGATTTCTTGATCCTCCCCTTCCTCCTCCCAATTTTCCTCATCACCAATATTTTCAATATCCTCTTCAACTCGAGGAAGGAAATATCATCAATTTAATCATACTCTTCATCATCAAAAATAATTTTCTTGCCCTTTTTATCTTTAATTTTGGGTGTCACAAGCTTTCACAAGCCTATTGAAACTTATTTCACCCAAAATTTGGTTCTTCTTCTTAGTCAACTTAGAATATTTAACAGATCTCCATCTAGAACATTTATGGCCTCTTGCCCTAAGGAATCTTTAGGATAATATTTCTATTTATGCATATTCAAAGAGATCTTTTTAATAGTCCTAACCTTCTCTTGAAAGGTTTTGGATGCTTTTATTTTTTGGGTAGGTAAATTAGCAACATTATGCTGTAATAATGGAGAGGGAGAAGGACAATTAATAACAAGTTTTAACTCCACAAATACTTTCATTTTAAACCTTTTTTACTTCCACTAGGATTTCCCAAGGAAGGGTGCTAGAGTTACCTTGTAACAATTTTGTTTTGGTTTTTATTATTTTTCAACAACCCAATTTCTACATTAGACCACTTAATAGAAGGGTTAACCTTAATAGTAATAGTAAAATTTAACTTAAAAAATGCTAGGATTAACCCTTGGTGTAAAGGTGAGTAAGCCCCATAAATAATACATCTCTTAAGCAAGGAAAGCAAGTAAAAAAGTAGATTAGTTATACATCCATGTCTAAGATGGTCTAAAATTGGAAAACGATATCCATGAACCATCCTAAACCTACCCTCAAGGGTAAAATAATTCATGACATGTAAACTTACCAAGGCCCATGATATCGATATCTTACCCCTATTGTAGTTGTTTTGGTATTTCTTGATTTTTCCCCCTTTTCTAGAAAAGCATTAATAAAATTATAGTAATTTTATTTTCTCCTTTTCTCCACTTTAACCCCATCACAGTTAACCTTATAACCCTCACAATAAAATCCTTGATCATTTTAAATTAGGTCCCTCTAATTTTGACCTCACCTTGCATCCATGAATTGACAAATTTTGACATGAGTTTGTCATTTAACCCCTTCATTGCCATGAAGAATGAAGTGAAACTACCATTTTCAAATATCTTCTAGATATCCACATTTTGGTGCAGAGCCTTACAAGACATGGGCTCGGTTCAAGTCTTAGAGAACCCATTTTATCTAGCTTCCATGGATACCCACCCAAACAACAAAAAAGAAAGGAAATATTAATGAAATTCCTAGACAAAACCAAAATACAAATATAAATATTTATCTTCCTCACATGATCCATTATAAAAACTTGTCATCTTTCCTTACCATTAACTTCATCATCACTTGTTTTCATCATTCAATGGACAACACAAAAATAACAAGTACTATCTAGACCACCATTACCACAAACCTCTTTCAAATTCAGTAAAATGTGTCAAATATTTACTTTGATTTTTCTTCTAATGATACAACCTATTTCACATAAGAAAAAGGTAACCCACATAGAGGAGATCATTAAATTAATTATCAATCTTCTCTCCCTCACAATATATTATTAATACTATCCCCTTTTGACACCATGTCATTGAGAATTATATGACATCCACCTTTTCAATTTGTACCACTCATCTCAATACCAAAAACCATTATAAAAATTAATAAAGGACAAAAATATTTGTCATGTTATGAGCATCGTGTTTGAATTTTTTTAATGTTCATCCTTCGTAATAATTTCCTTGAGCTTATTCAAGAGATTTTAATTTAAACTTCCAATAATGTAAATCTAAGAAAGTTAATTAAAAAATAGAAATAGCAGATCAACTACCCCATTCCCCTCTCTATAGATATGCCTAGTATAAAATTGAGTGAAACTTTACACAATAGATCTAAACTCTTCTATCATATTCCTAATTTTCCAAAGTGGATAATGATTTTTTTTTAAATACAAGGAATTGGGCTTGGATATATTATATATATTAAGTATAAGGAGCAATACACATTTAATATGAGTATATTACTCAAAAAACCTACTTGAGAACAAAACATTACTTGATCAAGTAGATTAGACGAGACCAAGAGAACCATGAACATCCCAGAACCATGTGAAGTATCCCCGTTTAGATAATAGTTGCTTGTAAACATTAAGAAACTAATTACCACTTTGGGCATCTTGAAAGATAAAAATAAATACCAAGGTCCCCACTCTAAGACTATCAATCATTAAAACTACAAAATGCATTATCTTTTATAAAATTGGGGCATTCAAGCTTTCTCCAACTTTTTTTGCTAAGAGATAGACACATAACTAAATATTGACATTCAAACCATCTCATATACCATTGTGAAAATGAATATAGCTTGGTAAAAAAAAGGAGGCTTTGAAATTTTTGTATCAGTCACACCCTCCTAAGAGACCATATTCCAAAACCATATTATTCAAAAACAACTTAATGATGTTGCAAAGAAGATTTACAACTGTGGTGAAAATATCCACAATAGGTGTGTTTTGTGTCATGAGGAGGAAGAGTCTGTGGACCACTTGGCTATTCATTGTTCTTTCACTGTCTTTATTTGGGAAATCTTTCTTAAGAATTTTTGTATGGTATGGGTGTTCCCTAACTCTATTCAAGACTTGTTCCATTCTTGGAGCTACTATTGGTCTAATCCATCCTTAAGAACTTTGTGGCAGCTCTCTCTTCCTCACATCCTGTGGGGGATTTGGAAAGAAAGAAACTGCCGCATCTTCAAGGATTCTTCTCTCCCCTAGGCTGTTGTTTTTCATAAAATTCAAAGGGCCATAGTGAAGAACCTCAAGACCATTGGAGAACCTTGCACTCCTGTCAATTGCCTGGAAGCTCACATCCTCAACTCCTGGAACCTGAAGAGTGTTGTTAGGATTGATACTAAACAAAGTAAGAGTGTTGTTAAGTGGTACCCTCCCCCTCCTGGATGGTTTAAAATCAACTTTGACGGTGCTACTAAAGGCAATCTTGGACCAGCGGGATGTGGTGCAATTCTCAGAGATGAAAATGGCATTTGTAAGGAAATTGTTGTTGTTCCTATAGGTTGCCAAACTAACCATAGGGCGAAAGCTATGGCTTCTCTCCAAGGCATCCTTCTGGCTAAAAGGTGGAACTATCCTTATCTTTGGATCGAGGGGGACTCTAATAATATCATTAACTGCCTAAAAGGAATTACCAAGCCCTCATGGACTATCAACAATATTATTAAGGCTGCTAGGGATCTTATTAAAACCTTTGATAAATATTTTATCTCTCACATTTATCGGGAAGCAAATGGCCTCATTGATTGGGTAGCTAACGTGACGGTCACTCATGACAACATGATTACCTGGAAGGGTGAAGAGGATCTTCTTAGTGATGCCAGATCGATCATTTTCATGGATCTATATAACTACACCTCAAATATTTTAAATGGATTATATAATAATTAATAACATGACTTGGAGGGCTAATATTAATTATTATTGTGTCAGAACCAATAATGATAAGACGAATGCCACCTTCTCCCACGCTTTCTGGGTTTTTGGGGCTGCATCTAGAGATTTCTTTCCATTAGCTATCTTCAACTCTTGATTCTTTGGTTTGAGCTGTGAAATCATGGGAGGTAACAGGCGTCGCTACGAGCCCAGTAATTGTAAAGGATGGAAACAAAAGGAGGAAATCTAGAGTATCTTGCAGAAGGGTGGGCTAACGAAGTACATGGAAAGACTCCATGGGAGGGATGCTAAAATCACTAAGTTTTTCACCAAAAATTGGAGGAAGGGCACCCTGGAAATGGGAGATCAAACTATCACCATCGACAAAGACCTCAATGCTTAGGCGATGGGTCTCCGGAGGGAGAGAAGTAATTTCTACAAGGACATAAAGCTTAGCAAGGAGGCCATCGAGCGATACCCTGATACTACTAAGGAGAAGAAGTGATTGGTCAAGCTTAGCAAGACCTACTACCCTCCCAAGGCCTTTGCTAAGCCTTGGAGGGAGGTTCTATTTGCAATCATGCGCTACATCACTCTAAATGACAGATTTACGAAAGTCTATGGTTACCATTTCGTGTTGCTCAACCACTTCAGGTATGAAGACAAAGTTAACATGCCCTATTTCCTGATTTGCTCGATGAATGCCACTATCAAAGCTCACAGAGAGAACCCTAAGGGAGACAGTGCTATGCACCAAGGTCTAATGGTTCTAATCTATGATCATATTAAAGCTAATCAAATCGTCTGCCCCCAGCTTTCTGTCTCTGAATCTGAGGAGGAAGGGTCGGACTCTGAATTTTCTATGGGTGAGGATTTTGCCGGTGATTCAAAAAGTGAGACTGAGGAGAGCCTGGAGGAATCTGAGGTTGAATTGGGTAAGAAAAGAAAACAGGAGAGCAGTAAGTCGTCCTCTTCCAAGGGCTAGAAAAAAAAATCAAAGAGAAGGTCTTCCAAATTCACTCTTCCTCGGAGGAGGAGGTCTCTGAGGACTTTGAAAAGGATGAATCTCCTTCCCCTCAGAAGAAGAAACCTAAATCTCCTTTCAGAAAAGAAAAAAGCAGAAAAGGCAGGGCAATTCTGAGCCGAAGATGGAGGACAAAGAGCAGAGCAAGGATTCAGATGCGGACAAAAAAGTTGAGGAGGAGATTATGGGGGATGGTTTCAACCAGAGTGTTGGTGGTGATGCCAAACAAAATACTGGTGGTGAAGACCCCAAAACTAATCAGGCCAAGGTTGGTGAAAAAATCCCCCCTTCTAACCCTTCTATTGAGGGTTTGAAGGGGTTTGTGGACACCCTCGACTGGCTCATAAATAGTCACAAGAAAGTTGTGGAGGAAAACAAGAAACTGAGTCATATGATTCAAATTCTAGAGACTATTAGCATTGGTGAAGGTAAATCCATGGCTGAGTATGTTGATGATTTGGGAAAGACTATTGCCAGAGATGAAGAGATTAGGGATGCCTTTAATCCAAGGTTTGAGCAAGTGGAGAAGGCCCTGGAGGAAATAAAAAACAATGACATTGTTAGAGACCAGAGAATGGTGGATGTTGAAAACAGACTCAACAAAATCGATACCTATCTCAGAAGCATTGTTGAACAAAGTTATAACATTCTGAAGGCCTCAGCTGACAACATCAAAATCCTGATTAGTAAGCTGGAGAATGAGAAGGGATCATTGGAGTAGGAACTTGACATGGAGGGCGTGTAAGGTGTGCAAGGACCAAGAATGAGGACCAGAGGCAAGAAGAGGGAGAAAAAGCCAAACAAGGAAATCGAAGAGCTCAAAGTTGCTTCAATGAATTATGACTTGTTGGTCATTAAAGCTGTTGAACTTCTTAAGTCTCTATAGGTGTTGCTAACTGTCTAGGTCTTTATTTCTGATTTTTTTGCTTTGTTGTTCCAAGTTTTTTGTTGTCCTTTCGGGTTGTTGGCTTTCTTGCCAATCTTTTGTTTGTTGTCTTTATGCTGGTCTAGTTGATCTTTGCTGAAATATCTTTTGATCTTTCTGTAAAAGGTTTCGGGTCCTTAAAACCTGTTTTTCTAATTAATCAGGACAACTGTGGTGAAAATTTATGTCTATTGATCACCTACTTTCTCCACATTCACTTCAAAACTTGTTCATGTCAATCCTTTTTTTTTTAACATAAAGAGGATAATCTAGGATTTGGAAAAGTTTGAGATTTTTGGGGGGATGATGCACATGATGCAAAAGAAAGTCAAGGGAATATAAGAGTTGTGACAACTATTAGATAGTCTGACAATTAAGTATTTTGTTGAATCTGTCAGCTCTGCTTCAAGAAGTTACAATTGTGTTTATCATAACTCTTCTTCATGGACTCATATATTATAGTGTGGGGCTTTCCTTTTTTCTTAAGATAATGATGAGGGAAGATACCTCCTATCAATCCTTTGCCATAAAATAGTTCATACTTTCTTCCTACATTCTCAAGGGTATCCCCTAGGAGGAAGTCTTCCCTCACAAATTGGACACTTAGTTGCACAAGAAAACCAAAGTTTCCAATAAATCAAAACAATTGGATAAAAATATGGATAACACTTGTGAAGGAAATATTAAGCTGTAGTTTACATCCAAGAGCTCTAGACCTAGGATATCTCTAATTGCATTCTCCACATTCACACAATCCAGTATGAAATTTTTATTTAAATTACTATGATAAAACTTCCCCTGAGTAGGAATTCCCAATTTTGAATTGGGATGTGTAACCAACAATTTATTGGTTTGTATGTCATTACAGTAGCTTAGTTCGACTAAGAACAAGGAACAAAGATTCAACCCAAGAAGATGAAAGGCCAAATATAAATAATGCAAATCCCAATTTCATTTAGGATTGATTTTCAGCCCATTACTTTAACATATAAAACCTTAAATATTATAAAAATAATAATAAAAGACATCACTAAATTCACCTTACAACATATATATGTAGCGTCATAAATTTTCGCATGTCCAATTTACACCTCATGTTTGTGCTCCCACTTTAGCCTGTCCTATCCTCATCTCCTCTCTAGGTCTATTTAGGCCCGATTATCCAACTTTGATGTCATGTACACCATTGGTGGGTCCCATGATTGTTGGAGGTCAGCCTAATCGGTAAATTACATTAGGAACCCTATATAAAGACATCATATCAATTTATTTTATATCTAAGACTCCATCCCTATTATTCATGCATCCGTGAAGCATTTGTTATCAAGCAATTTCAGAGATTCAAGGTTGCATATATCATCATTCAAGCATTGTTGAGAAAAGTTACATCAATGTTCATGCAAGCATGTGTGTGTGATTAGGGTTTTTCATGTTCATGTGTTTTTCACGCCATTACATTCAAAGAGCATTGCATCATCACAACAATTACAGATTTGAGGTATATTTCCTTAACATTTATTTTAGTATTTGCATTATTTCATTCATGGTTAATTCCAAACTGGGGTTTATCCTAAGGCAAACCCCTATTCCCAACATCTTTTCCCTTCTTTCTGTGTGCAGGAAATAAGGATGAAGTTGTACTCGGGAAATCCAATGGAGTCAACAACGATGAACAAGTCAGTTTTTTACAGTGGGAATTTGGAGGACCAGGGCGAATTTGTGCTACCTAGTCCCAGAAACTCAAACTGAACTTTGGAGGACAGATTTTAACCATCTAATTTTCCTCAGATCTAGTTTGGTGGCTTTGTGGGACATCTATAGCTTATTGTTTCCTTCAGATCACTTCAATAATCCCTCATTTTATCTTAATTTCATAAACTACATCACAATTCAACTTAGGAAAAAGGGGCTCCCCCACACACAATTTGGGTAAATCTAATCAACACTCTCAACCCTCTTTCTAATCAAATTGTGGCTAGATCTATTGGATTTACCCCCTTCTTTCCATATAATTTGGTTAATTGGGCTAGTTAGCGGTTTTACTTGTTGAAACCCTAATTCCTAATTTTCACCACATTACAATAGCCACATAAAACAAGACCTTGGTCCCCTAATGGACTAGTCAAGGTACCACTAGGGGAAAAAGTAATGGTTTCTAGAGGATCTCGAATAGTTTTTCTATTAGCCATGGAACACACCTACACACCTACAAAGAATCATCAAAATACACATAATAGCCAAAACAACAATAATCATATTTTAAAACATCATCCATTATAAGAAATTCATAATCTACATAATTATTGTGCTAATTAACAATAATAACGATTTAAATTTACTATCATAGTTACACATACATAATTCACATATATCACATGATATTAATTCATATATTTCTTTTCAAAATTCCACTTTCTAAACATCTTATTAAATAATTATTACCAATTGAAAATCAAATTAAATAGATAATCATCCAAATATTATTAAAATTCATACTCAAAATTTAATCACAAAATAGAGAAGTACATTACCCTAAATACATCACATAAATAGTATAATCAAACCTTAGCCATCAACAACCATAGCCATCAACAAGATAAACTATCATAATAATCTCATAAAATTATCTAATCTAACCATGTAGTATCAATATCTCTACTAATCCATGATCATAATTCATAATTTAAAAAAATATTGTGCAAATCCATGACTATCAAAATCTAAAGTAAGTCTATCAAGTGTAAGTGAAAACATAAGAAAAGGGTGGGGCTCATATCAAATACACCATAAATAGGAAATGTACTTGAATCTATCAAATGATAAATAGGTGACACCCAGATACTTAAATAAAAAATCAATATCCAAATTCTAAGATGAGTTTACAATCTAAAAATAACATATTCATTCCACCTGTCACACGTCATATGTTGGTCAATAATTATAACCCCATCTAATAACTTCTTCTTCTTCTTTTTTCTATTCTAGATGTTTCTACATTTCTAATGCAAGAGGACCAACTTTTAGAGGCCACTAAGACTCCCATTTGGAGGCATCTTTTAAAATTGTAAAAATTAGAAAGATCTATGTAATAGATATCTCTAGAAATGATGTTGAACAACTCAAAAAATTTATTTTACCCAAAAATAAATTTTAAAGCTAAAAAATGAGTTTTCATGTTTCATAGTCTGAAAAATATGTTTTTTATATACTCGACATTAGAAGAAATGTTGAGACACATTTCTTAACATTCTTCCACTTTTCAAACAACTTGCAAGAGGTTAAGACCCATAAACTCATAACATCACATAAATTTTTAATGCGCTCACTAACTTCATGCATATATTTACAACATTATATAAAGTGTCAACTTTATCCAATATCACCCTCCCATCCTATAGTATGTCATGAAAAAATATTACTAGATATCAATATATTTTTTTTGCATAAAATATTGGATTTTTTGTTAGAAATATGATACCTTGACTATCACATAAAATGGAATAACTCCTAGGCTTAGCTCCACATGTAAGTAAAAACAACTAAGCTACATTGCTTCCTTACAAGAATGAGTAGCTTCCATGTACTTTATTTGTATAGTAGACAAAGTGACTACAACCCATCGCTTGCTCTTTGATTAATAGTGCTGCTAAACGTAGTGAATGTCATAACCCTCTCTTAGAAAGTTTGAAAAAAAATGTTTGAACAAAATTTGAAATAAATATTTATTTTAGATAAATTTCTAAAACTAGTCAAAGGAAAAAATAAGTTAAAATAATAACAAAATTAAATAAATAAACAAATTATTCAAAAACATATAGTGGACTAAGTTATAAAAAAAATTAACTATGAGATAACCAAAGAATACATATTTTTACTAGAGCAACTTTAATTAATAAAATATGTACCTTTTAAAAGGGAACTAAGTAAAATATTATAAAATTCCTTTTAATAAAGTTATGTTGTAAAAATTATAATAATATGTAAAAGCACATGTTGGAGAAAATGAAAAAGCCAAGAAACATTAAAGGAATTTTACAAACTTATGACATGAATTAAACTAATTAAGATAATTTGGCCATATTCTATTGGGGTTACATATGACAAGTTGAATTATCTATTGGGGTTGCACATGACATATTCAATGATAACAATTAATTGGAATTTATTGGGGAATAAAGAATGTTTCCAATATTATGATATTTGGGGATGGGGCTTAGAGTGTGTCCATGAGAATATTATGACAATTTTAAAATGCAAGATTAATTTAATTTAGATAGTTTATTCGATTCAAGAAAATGGTATAATTTCAAATATTAATATCAAAATAAAATATATTTCTTATATATTTCAAAGGATCTAGGAAGAATTGCTCGATTTACTAAGAGCCTTATGTAAATTTTTTTAGGTGGATTTAAGTCTTTATTTTTATTATTATATACTCTTAAAGAAAACTTGATGCACTTCCATTAGGAAGAGTAGTCATTAGAGAGTGACTCGAATGAATCTAAAGTCTTTGGTTTAGAGCATTTTATCTATCTTGTTTGATATATAGGTGCCTATCTAGTTTTGATGGATAGATGATGGATTCCCATCTTATTTTGATGGATGGATGCCTATCCTATTTTGATAAATGGATGAATACTTGAGTATACAAGAAAAACAACTCTTAATAACTTGAAAAAAATTATGAACAAAAAACAGTGGTATAAATTTTGGGTATAGTGGATTGGGTTATAGTGAAAATATATCCACTAGTGGGTATCCTATTGCCAGCATCCCCTACCTAAAATAAATTGATAAATCTATTAATAATCACTAAATCTTGGTGCCTTTTAGAGTTAATATGATAAAAAAATGGATTACTTGGAGCTCTCATAAGTATATAAAAATCATCTTCATTGTATCCCAATATAAGTTTGCCCAAGATTATCCATGAAACAACTAAGGACTCTCACTGCTTGATTGATGTCTAGTCTTATGTAGAACATGTGATATATTAAGATCCTAACAACACTAGTATAAGGAATTCAATTATATCCTCCATATCTTTAGGAAAAATTAAAGATCGTTCAACTAATAACTTAGTCCCCATTAAAATATTAAAACATAAATGTTTACAAATTGTCATAATAAATCTATCCAACATTGAGTTCATATAGTTACTTTAGTCAAATCCACGTCTTCTAATCTAAATCCTCAATATGGATTTGGATTCCCTTAAATCCTTCATCTCAATCTATGTTAAAAGTTGAGATTTCAATTCATATGTCGCATTCTTTCCATTCCTAAAAAATAACATATCATCAATATATAATGCAATAATAAAGAAGTGACCATCATCCATACTTAATAGACGTTATGATCCAATTTGGACCTAAAAAATACCAAGATTAATATAAATGTATCAAAATTTGGGTACCACACCCTATGAGATTGCTTAAGACCATACAAAAATTTCTTCAACTTACAAACTAGTTTTTTAAATATTTTTCAATTTAGTTGTCTAGTTGTGACATATAAATCTCTTCTTCTAAATCACCATGAATGAAATTTCTATTCACACCTATCAGATCAACCTCAAGATTAAATGTTTCTTTAATAAATGCTAGAATTCAAATAGATTTTAACTTAGAAATTAGAAAGAAAATATTACCATATCAATTTCCTCAACTTTAGAATAACCTTTTTGAACAAATCTCACTTTGTACTTCTCAACATTGTTATCTGAACCAATTTTATTTTTGAACACATATTTGCATCTAACAGGTTTATGTTCATTAGGTAAAGGTACTAGGTTCTATGTGTCATTTTTCTCTAATGTGTCAATATTATTTATGTGTAGCTTCCTAGACTCTACATCATTCATACCCATAGCCTCCTCCTTAATAGTCCTCGGTTAATCTGTGTTAGTGTTCAAATAAAAAAATATCTCTCATCAAGAGGATTATACTATCTAGTTATAGTTTGTACTGAGTGGACCTCCTCAAGAGATGAGGTGGAGGTTCTACCTCCTCTTCACAACACCATGACCTATCTTAACTCTCCTCATATTTACATCCTTTATGTGCTTCTGGTTCAAATTTCTCATTCTTCGGGGGTAGCTAAATCACATTTTCCTTTTCACCATTTCTTGGATACAATACAATGGAAGAAGACATATAAAAATATCTTATCCATAGGATCTCAAAGCTTGTACTATTTCATAGAAATACCATAATTGATGAAGATACATTTGTCTAACTTTGTCCTCTTCTCGCTAGGCACATGAGTATATGTCCCACAAACAAAAAATCTAAGATATATTATTAAAGATTTTTTTCTTACCACACCTCCATGAGTGTCTAATCACCAATATCCAATATAGGAAATGTGTTTACTGTATAAAAAATCATACCAACTACTTCTAACCAAAATATTTGTTCTAAGCTATCTCCACTAAGCATACACATATATCACTTCATCAATATTTTATTCATTCTTTCTACAAATCCATTCTAGTGAGGGATGTATGAAGTTTTATTATGTATTTCTATTTCTTGATTCTTGTAGAACCTGTCAAAATCTATTCACTAACTCATTTGATTGCAAAATCCGACGAAAATTTCCAATGAAAGATGCATAATTAGATGTATCGTCGGATACCTATGATATTTAATGTGAAAATTTTAATTTATTTAAAATTTATGCTTGACGTTTGTTGAAATTTCGATGAACGTTCGTCAAAATTTCAACGATCCATATTTTCGTTAGAATTTCAACAAACGTTCGTCGAAATATCGACAAATATTTTTTTAATAATTAAAAGTGAGCTTGACAATTTATAAATGACTAATTTGATCATCAGATAAAACACACAACTAAACATTAGATTTATGCTTGGACAACAGTTAAATGTATGTATGTATGTACACATATATATGTATATGTATATGTATATGTATATGTATATTTAGATATAAATATATATATATATATATATATTAATAAATATATAAATATATATTTTTATATATTTTTATATGTGTATATATAAATATATATCTTTAATATAATATATATTTAAGTTACAACAAGTTATGGGTACCTAACATCATGGTCCCACACTATGATGCTAGTCATAATTAAGTATTTTAATTTCCATAAAAAACTTCCAGCCACAATCATAATGGGTTGTGCAAAGAATCTCATCCATTAGATTATTTTAATCTCTACTGTTGGATCTTAGGGCTTCAAAGGAAAGCCCTAACATATATTAAGATGGAGAGTAACCCTATTCTCTCATTTGAACATTTTCTCAAGCTTTCTAACCCTAGCCTTCTCCATTGAAGCTATCGTTGCAGGTTTCTCAAAAGCACTTCATCAAACAAGCTATGGAATCAAAGCTCTAATAATTTTTTTCTTATATTGTTTGGAGATTTGCGGGTTGGAAAGGAGTGGCAGCCATATGCATTTGTGGGAGATCAAAATCTCCATTTTATTTGTTTTGGGTTTGCACCAATTTTATTTTGAGATTTTTTTTCTTTCCCTCTTGTTTTCTTGGAACCCTGGATCTATTTTTTCTCTTATATTGTTTGTAGATATCTAGTTTGGGAAGGAGTGGCGGCCATATGCATTTTTGAGAGATCGAAATCTTCATTTTATTTGTTTTGGGTTCACGCCAATTTCTTTTGAGATTTTTTTTATTTCCTTCTTGTTTTCTCAATAAAACCCTAGATCTAATGTCATTTTTCTTTTGTTTGTAGGTGCAGATTTGAAAAAAATGGTGACCATTTGATACATGGAAAATTAAAATCTCCATTTTATTATTTGCAGAGATTTTTATTTTGATATTTATCATTTTTTTAAAAAAATTATTCGGTTTTGGGAGGGTGTGGGGAGCCGAGGCTCTACCCACGACCACCCCCATGGTCACGGTTGTGGGTTACCACAACTGTGACAACCATGACTGTGGTTTACCACAGCTTTGGAGGCCATGACTGTGGCATCCACAGTCGTGGAACCCACCACTTGTGGTTTCCCACAAAGTTGTGGGGTTTCCACGGCCTGTGGCATCCACACACACACACACACACACACACATGCATGTATGTATATAACTATTAGTTTAATAATGAAGGTTAATTTTGAAAAAGGTTTTATAGATGAATGAGATTTTTGTGAATTTTTTTTAATAGTGTTTTTTGAACTCTAAATTTAATAATAGTGGACATTTTAGTAACAGTATTGCAATATTCAAAATTAAAATGAATTTAACCAACATTTCATATGTAGATGACATCCAAACTTATGAATAATAGTCACTATCTCTTAACTATTTTGATACAAATGACTAAATATACTATCGATAGACATAAATCAATTGGTATTTAAATCACAATTACTGATTACAATGACTAAATAAATGACTACCATGACTAAGTAAATGACCAGTTAACAAGAATCAATGACTAAATTAACCACTAAATATATTAGTATACTACCAAATTGATGACTAAAATATATTAGTACATACTACCAAATTGATGACTAAAATATATTAGTTTTCATCAATTTTCCGACGAAAACCAGTTCGTCGCTTTTTCGACAAAATTTTTGCAACAAAATTTGTAAGGGTGTTTCATCTGTAATATGACAAAGTTTTTCGATGTTTCAACAAACATTCATCAGAAATTAGTGCCAAATACAGTAGTGATTGAACAAAATTCACTACCATTATTAGTCTTCAAAATCTTAATATTTTTATTAGTTTGATTCTCTACAAGAGCCTTATAGCATTCAATCCAATTAAAGACTTCATGTTGAATTTAAGGAAACCCTAAAAATTTGTAACCTTGAAAAAATAACACACATAAAATACCACACTTATTATTTTCATGGAGTTGTGGATTTTTTACTTTAATAGCACACTCAAGGTTTCATAGCTAGGTAAAAAACAAAGGCTCATACAAACACTTTTCAATTGATTAAAAACTAGGGTATACGGAGCCTATGCCAACAAACTAGGAGGGACTCAATAAATTTTTTGAGACTAAACTATTAAGTCCCAAAAAACTCCACACTCTTCAGAAACCTACTTATTATTCAATAATTTGAACATATTTACAATTCACTTGTAAAACAAGCCTTGATAAGAGTATTACCAACCGAAGATTGAAAGAAATTGTAATAGCATAATAGTAACTACAAACTTGCTACTAATACCTCCATCTCAATCACCCAATAAATAGGGGATGTAGTACACAAAAATATAAAATGGTAATTACAAAACTATGAGTTCAAAACACCCATAAAATTGGCACCTAATACCTAGTTATAAAACCAACACCCAAATTACAATAGGAGTTCATAGACCAAGAAAACGTATTCCTTCCTCCTGTCATAAGTATGTTATAATTCACTAACCAACTTGAAAATTTTATTTTGGCTTCATTATCTCCATTCAAATTTGTCACAACCCTCCTTTATCACTTTTTAATTTGATACAATTCTATTATATTTTTTGGTTGAACTGTTGAAAATAATTAAATGAATATTATAAAAGAATAAATAATGGACCCACATACACACTTGGAGAATATAATTTAAATATGCATTATTTATTTATTCTTTTTCCCATTCCCAATTATGGCACATGTTGTAGGAGGAATTAGAAGCTTCTAGAGGAATCTTCAAAACCTTGGATGTAACTCCCCCACTAGGATATTAATCAATTTTGCATGGGTCCAATATTGGAAAAAAATCTCATTCTTAATTAATTTCTCTAGATAGTGGAATTAAGGAATTTTTCCTATATATTGTATGCAAGTTTTCAAAAGAGGGAGTTGGTTATGCTTGGAAGAAAGTTTTCTCAAATAGTTTGTTTTTAGTATTCATATTTTTCAATTTTGGAGAATAGTTAAGTTTTGTTTTGAAGAATTTTTCCAAGCTTGCAAGGAAGGATCAAGGAAGGCTAGGCTGGAAGATTTGGAGAGGATTCAACATCAAAAGGCTTCTCCAGGTTCCCTCTCTTTTTGTATTTGATATTTCTTTATGTAAATTTTTATATTTTCAAAGGAAATATCTTCTCCTAGATTCTTTAGTTGAATATAGCTTTCTGTAAGAAATCATTTCTTAATTGTTAGATAGAAAGGAAATCTATTTTTCATTAAAGAAATGCATTGATAAAAAAAAATTCTTTTCTTTTTAAAATACAAATGTAGATTTCTCTTTTATTTGTTAATCTATTTATTTAATCTATTTAAAAGAAATAAATCTTTTTTTTTTTTTTTTTTTTTTAAATCTAGAGAAGATCTTGAATCAAAAAAAAAAAAAAAGATAAATCATGTTTTTCAACATCTCTATTTATTTTTTTGAAAAACTCAATTTTTTTTCTCTCTCTGTAAGTAATTTTTTTTTCTCTCTATGCATATAATCATTTGTATTTAGGAATCTCACTATGAGAAATAGTATATCAAGTATGAATTCTTCTCATTATTGTTTTGTTATTTATTTATTCCAGAAATCTCTCTCTATGAATACTATTTTCCTGGAAATCTCTCAAAGAAAGTTGTTTATCTCAACATAAGAGCAAAATTGTTGGATATGATCTCTATGAAATCAAAATTTAAACATTTGCCTATCTCTGTGATAATCTAGTTATATGTTATATTGCTGAAACAAATTTCTCTATTTCGTTTCATTCCTCTGATTAAATTCTTATTCTTATTTTTTTTTATAATAACATTTGTATATACATATCTCTCTTATATTATTAAATAAAGTGGAACAAAAATCATATATATATATATATATATATATATATATATATATATATATATATATATATATATATATATATATATATATATATATATATATATATATATATATATATATATATATATATATATATATATATATATATATATATAATTAAATTTATACCAAATAATACTACAAAGTGGTTTCAAAATTTATTTTGGATAAATTATCAGGCCAACGCAGGGGGGGGGGGGGGGCGGAGTTATGACAACCGCGGGAGTGGTACCGTCCACTACCCTGTGGTCACTGTTACGGCAGTGGCCACAGGGGAGTGGAGGGGACCACGACAGTCCCCTCATCACTGCGGGCCTGCACCTGCAGGTCCGCGGTGGTGATGGGACCCGTGGCCCCCACTCCCACTTGACTAATAAAGCCACTACATGAATTTAATTTTCGGCAATTGGATTTGTTAATTTCTTTTTTTAATTTAAATCTTAGTTTAATAAAATTAAACTTAGGTAAATTTATAATTAAATTATCTTTAGTAAATTTATAATTAATTTATCTTTAGTAAATTTTATAATTGTAAATTAAATTATATCAAATTTTATAATTAGAATTATTCAATCTATTTAAGATCCATTGGGGCACATAGTTGGCATTTTAGCAATTAATTCATTATTAATATGATTTGAACCAAATGTCTAAACTAATTGCTATTTTTGGGACCAGTGACTCTATAAGTGATTATTCTCATGGTAGAAATCAACACATTGCTTAACCTTGCATGTAACTTACACTATCCTTGCTTCATGCGAATTACTTATACATTAATTGCATTTATTAATGACAAAGTTACATTTTCTTCATCTTCATGCAAGTTACACATTTAATTATTAATATGCGAGTTTCATAATTGTCATTATTATGCAAGTTATATTTCAAGTTTTGAATATTAAATAATTTAGTTATGGTTTTATTTCCACGTGGTTCATCAAGTAGTTATTTCAATTAATTAAGCTTTGCAATGTCTAATTATGCACGTTCAATTCATAATTGTTTCCAAGCATGATGTTTTTCATAGCTTCTTAGTTAAGAAAACTAAATAAAGGAAGTCGGAAAACCAAAACCTAGCAGCGTTCGGTATTTACGGTGCCTCTGGGTCACGCTTACGGGTAATGTTGTCGTGTTGAACTACTGCACTTAACGCCTAATAAAGTTGCATCAATGACATATGTGGCATCATCCCTATAAATCGTCGGGGAGTAATAAGGGACAGTTGGAAGTTAAAATCCAAGGGGCGGGTAATCCCCCTTAGATTGATAATCTAATAAGATAATCCTTAAATGATTTTACATCCGTTGAGTTAAACCATAGTAAACCCCCTTTAAGGTTGATTGAGTGAAATGCTTTTATGAAATTGATTTAATCTCGAAGAGTTGTTAACGATTGGAAATTGGGTCAAGGGTGACGCTTAAGATAGGTATTAGGATCTAGTTGTTTTAGGCGACAAGCAATAGGCCACCTTGAGCCTTTGCTTAAGTGCTACCACCATGGGTAGCAACCGCAGAGAAACTGTCTGGGACATTGACCCTAGAAAGGGTTGCGTACCCACTAATCAGTTTACATCAAACCATAGAGTAGAAAATAGAACTACATACTTTACGCCTTGATCCCATGCCGAAACGGGTATGTAGGTAGTCTAGGGACGGAGTTGCCCCTAGTACTCAGGCATTCGTGGATGGGGTCTAGGTTTTGGTAAGAAGAAGGATTGAGAAGAATCCTAATTTGAAAGTTAAGGAAAAACTAATTCAATGCATACTCAGAAGGAATCCCGTATGGTTTTGTTGGACTTCTCGAGTCTTTAAGCCAAATTTCGAGGCGGAATTCAAGCTTGTATTATGTTATTTTGATTTCTCCTAAGGACGGCGACCTCGGTGCACTCCTATTAGAAGAGTGTAGTACTTAGTGAGTGACTCGGGACCCAAATGGTCCCGATGAGTCTAAGTCTCTGGCCAAAGCACCTCCTATCCCAATTGGATAGATACCTACCCCATATGGTTAGATGCCTATCCCGTATTGGATAGATGAAACTTCCTGCTCCGTATGGACAGATGCCTAACCCGTATGGTTAGATGCTCATCCCAGATGGATGAATGCCTAATTCTAATGGATGGATGCCCAGAGTATGCGTTGAATCAAACACAAATGATTAAAGTAAACAAAAAAAAAAGTGGTCAAATTTTGTTGGGTTTATTAAAGTGGGTTATTACAAAATTCGACTTATGATATGTCCTAGGATGCATCATAAGTTGGTCAACAAGTTTAACTCCCTCTTATAGAAGCATTTTGTGTTCTTGGACATTTTTACATTTTCAATATAGGAGGCCCAACTTCTAGACACCGTAAATTTTGATTTGGGGTCTATTGTTTAAATTTTAGAGCTTAAAAAGGTCCATGCAACAAGCATCCCTGGAAGCAATATTGAACAACTTGAGATTTTTTTTCCAAAAATAATATGTATTGCCTAGAAGTTGATTTTCTATTTTAAAATTTGTAAACTACATTCTTCATGTACTCAACATTAGGAGAAAGGTTGATACACATTTGAAGAAAAACATATGATATAATAAGAGGGTATTGTCTAAGTGGGCTTTGGAATTTAAAATTGAAGAATAGACAATAGCGTATGATATAATAAGAATAGACAATAACATATGTGAAGCAAGGATAAATTTGAAGAATAGACAATATGTTGAATAATGTATGATACAACAAGAGGGTATTGTATATAACTGGGATTTGAAATTTAAAATTGGAACAAACTAACAAATGAATGTAATATTTATTGGCTAAGGGATCAAGTATTACATAACTTGTAGGTGATAATTGGGTCACAGTAGGAGAATCCGATTTAGAAAAATGGAAATAATTACATGAGACTTTGGTGAAGAATACAAATAAAGGGGAACATAATGTATGGTCTTATATGGAGTATTGTTAAAGATGGAATGAAATAGCTATAATACATGTAGGAGTAGACATGCAAGTGATAGAGGAATTGTGAGTAAAAATACTATGTGTAGTAATTTCAGGAGGGTCATGGCCATAATCATGTGTATTGTAAGTGAATGATATATTATGTTGTGTTAAGGTCATTTAAAGAATAAATATCATTATAATGAAGGGAAGGGATTGTGTTCTTTATATCTCGACATTGATTAGTAGAAAGGACTAACATCCTATGATAACAACATGAAAGAAGAAGTGTTTGAATTCATTTATGATGTTTTAAAATGAAAGATGTGGAAAAGTGATGAAGTTTGTTTCCAAGAGAAGAGACAAGTTAGTTTTAGGAGAAATAGAAATGGATATGTCCAATGAAAAATGAGGATAGTTTCTATCTAAAGGAGGGTCAAATATGATGAGTCCTAGAATTGTCACTATTTTACTTGCTTGCTACCACTTTTATCAGGCTTTTTATATGCTTTAACTATATCTTGGACCATACTTTTATCCATTTAATATGCTATGAAAATTTCTATGGTTGATATCTATCAATACATTGTAAATGATGATTTATGTGGATAAATGCTTTCTATGAGAAACTAACATGTAGCTTATGGGATTGTAGTCAACTCGAGCGAAAGGGAATCTTTCCTTGCTATTCATGTGGAAGGTGTCAAAGGACTATCAATTGGACCAAGTTGTGTTGAATTAGTGTTGAATTTGTCTTGCTAAATAAATGCAAGGAAGGATTGTAATGACAGAGTTATATACTTATGTAGCATCCTAAAATTGCGACACTTGCAATTTCGACTGCATTTGGGTCTTCACAATGGCGATGCAACACGGAACCTGAATGGAGACCCCAAAACTTGTTCATGACATCAAAAACTGCATTTTTCAGCACCTTGGCCTGATCCTCCTTGCACCCTGCTGTCCCTGGAGGTGGGACCATGGCGCCCAGTGCCCTGGTCCTTCTGGACTAGGGCGCCCAGCGCCCTGGTCCCCCAGGACCATGGCGCCCAGTGCCCTGGTCCCTGGCCCTATTTTGGGCCCGGTCTCTTGTGGGCATCAGGTCTTTAAGTTTGCAAATTGGAAAATAATGTTTCCTGGTCGGCCTAAGGTCGGTAAAATCAGTCTATCAGCCCTAATTGACAAGTATATAAACTACATTTCCCCTCCCATTTGAGGGAGGTCAGAAAAAGGAAGGACATATGTGTATAAGAGGTGAAAGCGCTAGACAAACATTCAAACATTCAAGCATTCAAGCATTCCTTCAAGCAATTGAGCATTCTAAGTCTCCATTCAAGGCTAAGTGTTGCATTCAAGACAAGGATTCAACCATTGAAGAGGAGATCACATACAACATACAACATACTACATACATTACACCTTCGCATGTAAGAATACAAACATTCTTACAACAAGGTATCAATACTTGTTTACATTACAAACATTTACATTTACAGCATTCTCATTTCTTGGTTAATTCCAAAACCGGGGTTTGACCTAAAGGCAAACCCCTCATCCCTAACCCCCCAATCGTCCTCTCTTTTCTGTGTGTAGGTTGTAGGTACACGGCTGTAATTGAAGATCTGGAATCCTTGTGCAGAGACGAACAGATCCCCCTTCGTTTCGCGGATTTTTTGGAGGACCGTGTGCACGTCGGGAGCCATCATCCCATCAACTTTCGCTCAAATTTGCAAAACAGCACCATCTCGACATTTTACTGCTAATTCCAGGTCCGCAACTTCATCCCATATCCCTATCTCTGTTTATAAGCGAATCTTTCCTACTTTACATGTATTCCTAGTTCAATCTTTCTATCTACATTCTTTACAAAAGAGGGTATCCTTGATGTCTTAACCCTTGAAACTCATATAGAATCCAATCTTGCATTGCGTGGGATTGGATCTTGTGGGTTTCAACCCCTCTTTTGAATGTAAAGTCTCTCCTAAGTGAAAACCATCAACCCTAGTGACTGTCCCTTCTCTCTCCTTGGAGTTGGGGAGGGGAGAACGACTAGGGTTTGATTTTTCCGCTTTACATTTTGGTGAACCCAACGTGAACATCCTCATTCTGATTATTCATGGTTAGATCTAAAAATTTTGCCTTCTTAATTTCCATGTTTGATCTTTTGCAAAATTTAGAGGTTGATTGCATAAAAACCCTAAAATTTTCTTTTTAGTAATTAAACTTGTGAAATGTTTAATTGTTAATGCTTGTTGCAGATCTACCCTTCTATTGCAAATTGTCAATTCATATTTGTGCTTTAATTCTGAAAATTAAGTGGTTAAATGTCAAAACCCTAATTTTTAAGACCCTCTTGATTCAACCTTTGAATGATAATTTCACTAATCAAAACACCTCCAAATCGGCTGTAACTTTGGATTCCACAATAAAATCACAATATCTTTCATCCCTAAAAATTTGGAAAAAAGTTGTGAGGACCGTGTGCACCCCGAGCGCCATCGTCCCCGACATTTTTTCCGAAATTTTGGGAGCTAGATCTTACTATATTTTTCTACTAAAATCCAGAATTTTGGCTGATTTTATCAATTTTAACACCTTCAAAATTAAAGTCAAAGTTGGTCTAGTGATTGCTCGGATAAAGGCTTATAATCATTCAAAAATTGTTGAAATTGAAATTTGTGTTAAAATTGTGTTTCTTACAGTCCTAAATCTGAAAAGTGTGTTGGCATTCATTCGAAATTTCAGTGTTTTATTCAAATCTTTACAATTTGTGACTTTTGAAATGAAGTGTTTAATTGCAACAACCTTGATTTCCACTTTCAAATTCGAATTTTGCATGAAATCGGGTCGACTTTTAAATTTCAAAACTTGCATTGCTTTCAGCATTCCTTCTAAAATCATAAAATTCAAAATTTCAGTTTCCCTCTTTTTTTTTCAAAATTCAAATTTTACATTTTTCAACAATCTTGGTAGGGTTCAATTTTGAGATTGCAACTTTAATTTGGCCTATCTACAGATCGTAAAACCACTCAATTTTTTCAGATTAGCTTTAAAATCATCATAACTTTCATCCCTGAAAATTTTGAAAAAAGTTGCGAGGACCGTGTGCACTCCGTTCGCCACGGTCCCAGACATTTTTTTTGAAATTTCGAGAGATTGTCCTGATTGTATTTAACAGCTTAAATCTAGGAGATTGGCTGATTTTATTGAAATTTGCTACCTCTAAATTCAAAATCTTCTCTCTCTCTCTTTAGTGCATGAGTTTTACAACAATAAGCCCTACTTACACTATTCCCATTAGACGAAGCCTTAGAATTAAGTCCTTCCAAGGTTTAATTACTGAGGAGATGGAACCTAATTTGAATGGCCTTTTTAACGAGGACATGGGTAATTCCTCTAATCCTCTTAATGATGAAGAAGCTCTCCATGAGGTTTTTGTAGAACAACTTTCAAAATTGGATAACCAATTTGATGATTTTCGACAATGGATGTCTCAAGAATACCCTGATAGTCAAGCTCTTCCTTTAATTGAGGGTCTAAAACGTATGGTTCAAAATGATAAGAATGGAATTGATATTTTGCGTGGTATTGCACACATTGTGGATTCGAATGTGATGCCTATGAAAAGTTGTGCCGAAACCTTAGGTTATACACAACCTCCTACTCAAGTTAATCATTCTATTCCTTTGACAACTCCTATTGCTAGTATACCTACTTTTACATCAAACATAATGACTACTTCAATACAAGACATTCCACCTATGATCACCAGTCATGGGGGCAATCCTTCTTCTTCAATCAACCCTCTTCCTTCATTCAATCCGACTTCTTCATTCATTCCTTCAATGAGTGTCCCTATTACATCTCCACAAATAAACATGACACAAGGGGGCAATTCATTTAACCCTTCCATTCCTCCTTGTAGTGTTCCTCCTTTCCAATCATCTCCTATGACTAACTATCATAGTGTCCCACCACCCTACTCTCTACCTTCTTTCAATAACATAACACCTCCATCACAATCTAACACGTCTAATATGAACTCTTCGACTGAAGCGACCATTAACAATCTTGCACAAACTGTCTCTTCTTTACAGCAACAAATTGCCTCTATGAATCAATCTAAGTTTAGTGTGCCCACATTTGATGTTGCGAGCCCACTTTCTCTTGACATTGTTCGAGCTACCCCCCCTAAACATGTTGAAATTCCGCATTTGGAGCTTTATAATGGTAAGGGTGATCCTCTAACACATGTTAAGACCTTTCAAAAAATATGTACCGATTTTGCTTATGACCAAAGGTTGCTGGCAAAACTGTTTACTAGAACATTAAGAGATAAAGCCCTACAATGGTATTGCTCGTTGCCTTCTTATTCTATTACTTCTTTTGAACAACTTGCAAATGCTTTTATTCAACAATTTCAAAACAATATAAGTCCTAAAGTTACTTTGATTGATTTAATGCATTGTAAACAAGGTGTTAAAGAAAAAGTGACTGATTTCATTGGTAGATATAAGCATTTGTATGCTCAAATTTCCTTTCCAGTACCTGACAATGATATTCAAAGAATCTTTATTTCTAATTTACAAAAAGATATTAGAGAAAAACTTCTGTTTTCTAAGTTTACTTCTTTCCAACAGTTGTGTGCAACTCTTCACAATTATCAACTGACTGTGAGTCAAATGGAACAAGCAAATCCTATGGCTCCGAGTGATAAGGGTGATAGTAGTCAACAACCATTTGGGAAATTTAAACCAAACAGAGAGTCCATTAAATTCAATGAAAACATCATCAACAACAATGTGAATGCAGCATCAGGTGTGCCTC
Organism: Cryptomeria japonica; assembly: GCF_030272615.1. Lineage (NCBI taxonomy): Eukaryota > Viridiplantae > Streptophyta > Pinopsida > Cupressales > Cupressaceae > Cryptomeria > Cryptomeria japonica. The sequence goes on along the minus strand of NC_081407.1, from coordinate 196,831,031 downwards.
CTATTTCTAAGTTTTTCAAGAAAGAAAGAAAGTTTACTCCTTTGAATGAATCATTGCATAGTATTATGAATAAGTTATTGGAACAAAATGTGCTTACTCTTCCTCCTATAAAGCAAATAGATCCTGCAAAGATTAACTCACCCTATTTTGATAACAAATCTTTTTGTCAATTTCATCGTCATCCTGGGCATGATACTGAAAATTGTTTTGCTTTAAAGGGTAAAATTCAAGATTTGATTGATAATAATACTATCTCTGTTTCTGGTGTGAATGATAAAGGCAACACATCTGTAGCTCCTCCTAACCAAAATCTTAAGATTTTTACTGATCCGTTGCCTTCTCATACCTCTAATGCGATTGATACTAATGATTCCTCTGTCTCACCTGATGATCTTGTGTCCATGACTCCAAATGTGATTAACTTTTTAGAGCAGCAGAAATTCCCTAAAGAAATTTCCATCACCTTTGATTCTAATGAAACTATCAGGGCACTTGATGGTCCTTTATATATAGTTGCAAAAGTCAAGAATACACCTTGCCGTGGAGTGCTTATTGATCCTTCTCGTATGGTTAATATCATTACTGAAGAATTTCTTTTTACTTTGCAATCGAATCAAGTGATCTATGATGAAACAAATGTGGTTGTGAAACTATTTGATGCATTTTCTTCTCCTGTAATTGGTTCTATTACATTACCTATTGAGGTCCATAACAAATCCCTTAATGTGGACTTTGCTATTATTCCATCGTCCGAATAATTTGGTGTGAAGCTAGGCTATCCTTGGTTGTCTTCCATGAAAGCTATTGCTTCTCCTATTCACAAGTGTTTGAAATTTCCCCATAATGGTGAAGTTGTTACTGTCAATCATAGTCTCTTTAAACTAGCTGAAAGAACTTCTAGCATTCCTATTGATTACTTTTGGCCTAAACAATTCCAATCTCTTCCTTCGCGAAGTGATCATCTTTTCAAATCTTATCAAAAGTGGAAAAAAGACATGATCCTATCTCTAAGTGAACCTAGAACACCCAAACTTGACATTCCTATCGTTCTTGAGAAGAACGTTCTTCCTTTGAAAGATAAAACTAATGTCTTTCCTCAAGAAGATTCCCAACCCATTCCTATGAATGTGACTATGCCTATATCTAATAAACTTCCTAAAAGTAGACCTATACCTCCTCGTCGTGGGGGGCTTGGTCTCCTTCCTAAACCAAATATTCCTCCCTTATATGGAGCAGTTCCTCCTCCTTCCTCTTATGGAGAGAAGAGACCTTCCTCTTCTCCTATTGTTCAACCTAAGAGACCACAACCCAAACACCCAAGTGAAAAGGATGAGAACATTCCTCCTCCTCAATCTTCGCAACTTCCTACTAAGACTAGACGAAATCATTCTGCACGTGAACGCCGACGAAAGCGTCGTCTTAGAGCTCAGGCAGCTGCTTCTCAAACTTTGCAATCCCCAAAAACACCTTCAACTAATATTATTCCATTTTCTCCTCAGCCGACAATTGAGCCGAAATCTCCTAAACATAAGATGCATGATGGCCTTGATCCTATGCGAGTTAAAGATCCTATTTTTATAAATCTTGATGATGATATAGATGAAAATGTTATTCATGATGAAAATGTTACTCCTGTTCATTCTGATAGTGAATATGAATATGTTGATGTTGATAACCATCTATCTAACGAATTTTCTAAAGCACTTATCCTAGCTCCTAGACAACAACACCGTGGCTTGGGATATGAACATAGCCCTTGTTTGGATCTTGCGATAGCTCCATCTGCTGTGTTGGATGTTCCTCCTCTAGCGTGTTTCCTGCCTTCCTGAAATATTGATCAGCAAGATCGGGGGGTAGATGACGTGCTAGACTAGTTCATTAGCATAGCAGACTCTCTCCTCCTCTCTTTTGTTACTTCTTCTATATGTTATTCTCATTCTTCTATTTGTTGTCCTTGGTGTTGTCTACTTGAGGACGATGCAAAACATTGAGATCTCTTTTGGTCTCTCTCATGTTGACTCAAAAGACACATGTGTTCCCTTCTTCTAGGTGACCTTCCTTGATTGGGGAATGAAGAACAATTATGCATACATACATATGATATACATGAATTATCATACAGCATACTGACCCCGAGGAAAGCGAAGTCACCTCGTGCTTTGTCTTTTGTGTCTATTATCCTTGGGCTTATCTCACACTTGGGGGCTAAATCCTTGTGATAACGTGCTCCTTTCTCATTTCTTATATGTATCACTACCTTAAAGCAATCACCCCCGGTGAGGCGTGTGCGATCGCTTTAACGTAGGGGGGCATACATCCCGTCCATATCTTTTCAAGATACTTGAAAGTTTCTTGGCAAATTTAGCTTTGCCTTGAAAATTTTTGATATCTTTCTTGCATGACTCATAGTGAGGGAACCTTACTACTGATAGTCATGGTTCTCCCTCATGATCTTCTCTTTTACTTTGTCAATTGAAGTCGTAAGATCCTTAGTCCACTGGGGGCTTGGTATATCTTGCCTTCTTGACGTGGTGAAAGTTTTTCAATGTTGTTTCCTTGTACTTTACCAGAAGTATGAGCGTACACTTATACTCCCGCTAAAGTGGGGGCTAAATGTAGCGTCTTAAAATTGTGACACTTGCAATTTCGACTGCATTTGGGTCTTCACGATGGCGATGCAACATGGAACCTGAATGGAGACCTTGAAACTTGTTCATGACATCAAAACTGCATTTTTCAGCACCCTGGCCTGATCCTCCTTGCACCCTGTTGTCCCTGGAGGTGGGACCATGGCGCCCAGTGCCCTGGTCCTTCTGGACTAGGGCACCCAGCGCCCTGGTCCCCCAGGACCATGGCACCCAGCGCCCTGGTCCCTGGCCCTATTTTGGGCCCGGTCTCTTGTGGGCATCGAGTCTTTAAGTTTGCAAATTGGAAAATAATGTTTCCTGGTCGGCCTAAGGTCGGGAAAATCAGTCTATCAGCCCTAATTGACAAGTATATAAACTACATTTCCCCTCCCATTTGAGGGAGGTCAGAAAAAGGAAGGACATATGTGTACAAGAGGCGAAAGCGCTAGACAAACATTCAAACATTCAAGCATTCAAGCATTCCTTCAAGCAATTGAGCATTCTAAGTCTCCATTCAAGGCTAAGTGTTGCATTCAAGACAAGGATTCAACCATTGAAGAGGAGATCACATACAACATACAAAATACTACATACATTACACCTTCGCATGTAAGAATACAAACATTCTTACAACAAGGTATCAATACTTGTTTACATTACAAACATTTACATTTACAGCATTCTCATTTCTTGGTTAATTCCAAAACTGGGGTTTGACCTAAAGGAAAACCCCTCATCCCTAACCCCCCAATCGTCCTCTCTTTTCTGTGTGTAGGTTGCAGGTACACGGCTGTAATTGAAGATCTGAAATCCTTGTGCAGAGACGATCAGATCCCCCTTCGTTTCGCGGATTTTCGGAGGACCGTGTGCACGCTGGGCGCCATAGTCCCGTCAACTTTCACTCAAATTTGCAGAACAGCACCGTCTCGACATTTTACTGCTAATTCCAGGTCCGCAGCTTCATCCCATATCCCTATCTCTGTTTATAAGCGAATCTTTCCTACTTTACATGTATTCCTAGTTCAATCTTTCTATCTACATTCTTTACAAAAGAGGGTATCCTTGAGGTCTTAACCCTTGAAACTCATATAGAATCCAATCTTGCATTGCGTGGGATTGGCTCTTGTGGGTTTCAACCCCTCTTTTGAATATAAAGTCTCTCCTAAGTGAAAACCATCAACCCTAGTGACTCTCCCTTCTCTCTCCTTGGAGTTGGGGAGGGGAGAACAACTAGGGTTCGATTTTTCCGCTTTACAACTTAATAAATTTTCATAAATAAATTTGTGCATGTTCCTGATTTGTTATTGTCATTTGAATAAAGAGTCTAGCTTAGATTGGGGCTCATGGTAGAGATAGTTGCTATTTTAGTTTTCATTTGGAATAATTTATCGTCATCATTAGGAAGGATCAATGTAATGTCCCCTTTCTAGCGTTCATAGCATGATGATGTTGTTAACCTATTTTCTCATGGTCTCATAGGCTAACCAGGACATAAAAGGTATCTGAGGGATGTTTGGCCTAGGCATTTCCAATTATAGGCCAGTTCGAGTTGATTTGATGCAATTTTGTGGAACTTACTATTTTTAGTTTATCAGTTGGCTAGGGCAGTGACTCAACATTTCAGTGCATTCTTGAATGGCAACAATGTCGATGATGATAGTTAAATGTCGACTGGGTAATTTACTTCTAAAATGAGATATTTGTTATTTAATGACAAGTTTAAGTTATAACGTTAAATTAAAATATTTAACTTTATCATTAATTAATAACTTCAATGGGACTATAAAGTTAAGTGTTAAAAGTATTAAATGTCCCCTTTCTTTAAAAAGGTACATGAGCAACTTAATGAGGGGATTATGTTAGACACAATGCACCACTGAGAGGGGGGGTGAATCAATCGTTCTCAAAATTTTTTACCTTTAACTATCCATGTGAAAGTATACCGATTAACAAATCTAGCTGAATGCAGACTTACCAGTTAGTGAGGAGACTAAACAAAAATGCATTCACACAAAGGGACATCACATAACACTAGTATATACGAGGAAAAACCAAGATGGGAAAAACCTTGGTGAGCAATGTTGTTGGAGTCTACTACTCCAATCCAACCTCACAATGAAATCTTTGATTATAATATTTTGGGCACCAACCCAAGGAGCTACAACCCCTGACTTCTTTATGGGCTACAAACCAAAAGAGCTACAACCCTTGATTTAGGGCACCAACCCCTAACTGATTTATCAACTACAAACCAAAGGAGCTACAACCCCTGCACTGAGCTACAACTCGGTGATCTCAAAGATAACTTCAAATACAAAATTAATCATACTGTTACAAGTGAATCTTGTAACCATTTCATATACCTCACTCTGCCAATGAGACACCTTCTCTACTGCATGGGCTCACTCCTCTGCTGCTGCATTGTTGGCAAACTTTACCAGATCACCTCTACTCTTCTCCTACTCTGCTGACTCTCCTCCTCACTACTATGCTCTTCAGTCCTCTCAATTGTCTTCCTGTCGATACAAGCACCTACCGGTTATCTCCTGAGATGCACTTTAGCTGCTTCACTGGCTGCTCCAAACTATATTGGTTAACCTTCTGTTAAACCCTATCACTAGTTTAACCTTCACTCACTCAGTCACTATCCTCTTTTGCTATTTTTCACTTGGAATGATCTGCAACACTCAATCAATTCACAACAACTCTATCCTCTTCCATTCAGTAACAGCCTTCAATGATTTATGATCGCCCAGACAACTATTTTCTCATCACCACCATTAACGCGCCTTTTAATACACATTTTCTAAACTTAGCAGTTTTGGCCCTATATCTTGACCTGCATATGTCAAAATGCCATTACTACTTTTGTTGTTTCCTTCTCGAGGTCCTCAACCAATCTTGTTTTCTTACTTTGATCTAGGCGCTAACAACTCCCTGATTTTTCTCTTTCATTTATTCTTGCTCAAGCCACACTCCTGATCCGATCCACAAATCACAGGATCCATATTAAATGTACACCTGTAAAGACACCTATCCCTACATGGCACTTCACTGACCTCTGCAAGCTTTCCACTTCATCTCTTTGTGGCATCCACATCGACCTCCACCTCTGCCATATCATCTATGTCGATATGATCATGATCATCGACCTACCACACAACCGGTTCTTCTTTTCTGTCAGTTTACTAACCCTTTCAGTATCTCACACTTTACCGGTTAACTCCTCATGTCTTCCCTTTGCTGAACTGTTGGTGGAACTTCTAAATCGGTCACCAAACATGTCTATCCATAGCATGCTCATTCTCATAAGGTAGAGTCAAATCTCTTAGCCTCTTCGCTTCCTTACCGGTTCTCATGCTTACTGGTAGCCATCTTGATGGCATCATGTCATCAACCTTCAACGGTTTCCATCTAAGGCATGCTGGTTTCATTCTCTATTTCCAGCTGCTCCACTTTGCCTTCTTCATCATCAGTCCATACAACATCTCTATCGGTTTGTCAAAGATGACAAACCCATCACTCTTCATGTGCACCAGCTTCCCAACATGCATTCTCTGTCAGTCCAATGCATAACCCTGATTTCATGTACTTGAGGCATTCCTTTGTTTCATCGGTAGATCTGGTGTGAACCTTCAAACACCTTCCTTTGCCTCGTCTACCTTATCTCATGGAACTATGATGCACACTTTACATGATAGGAGATAAGCTCCACATATCAGTGGAGTGACACCTTATTATTTGCATCATGTAATGCACTCATGTGACTTCCCTGTTTGTGCAGCACATCTTCAAATAGGCACATGTGATTCAGTGTGGGCACATTCATTGTTAGTCATCTCTTCCCATGGTGATTACATCTTCATCCGGTGGGAGTCCCGTTGTTCTGCAACGTCACAGCATGTCGGTGACCTGTTCATTCTTCTCCTCCAGTGTTGATGTGATTTAGGTAACATTCTACCTCTTCATCATAAACCACAGCTCAAGCACCTTGCTCATCCTACTTGTTCACTAGTCATAATCTTGTCGGTTGACAACCACTCACTTGGTTGATTTGTCTTCTCCATGTCAACACATCACTTACCCGTTGAATTTTTTTCCTTACCGGTGATAAATTATGTCAGTAACCTATCCATCTCATCCACACAAGTCAGACACTAACTTGTGTACCGATGACTCCAGTGATCATTCCTCTGAATGACATTCTCTTCCTTACCTTACCGGTGTTCAGCAACACAAGGTGATATCAAGGATATCTCATCTTGTACTCCTGCATGACAATGTTGCACAAACATCTCTTCTATTGGTAGTCATCCCATGCCCATTGACATCAATGACAACGCAATGCCAACATATTATAATATTAAAATAAAAGTGATTTGTATTATCCCACATTGCCTATGAGTTGGATTAGCTTCTTGGAGAAATGGATAAATAGAAGTTGTGATATTTTTTTAGTATGCTTGGATGAGATGAAAGTTATGCTATTGGATTTCTCAGGAATTTGATTATTAGGCTTGGAGGACAAAATCCCTCTTTGCCAACATTCTTCTCACTGTTGCAAGATACAATTAGGAGAATGTATGGTGTTTTCATTCAAGAAACACATTGGGCTTATTAGATTTTCAAAGGGAAGATTTGGAGAAGATATTAGGAGCAGATTCGAAGGTGATTGAAGATTTGTGAGTTGCTACAGTGTTGTGAACAGTGTCATGAACAATGCTGCTATAGTGCGGGAAGTGTTTTGGGTAGATTTTAGACTTGTGGAGTTCAAATTTGATTTTGTTTCATTATATAGTCTTCCACATAAGTTTGAAGCATATTTGAGTGTCATTACAAGTTTGAAGACATTCCCAAGTCTATAATATTGTTCGAATATGATTTGTATGCTTGGAGTTGGAATTAAATAAGTGTTATCAACATTAATCTTCTTGTTTTTAGTATTTGTTATGTTCATTTTTTCTATATTGAATGAAATCTGAAAGCCACTCAAAAAATATCAATTTATCCAATTTATTTTATTGCAAATTAAGAACCAATTCAGAAAATCAGTAGTCAACTTGCAAGCCAACTGTTTGACAAAATTACACTACGTAAAAAACCACAAAAATCAGTCTAGAACAGGGGATGTTCTTATAATCAACACATGTCTTAGTTGTAGAGAAGTAAATTTTCCACTCTCATAGACTCTTTATAAAAGATAGTTCTGCCTGAGTTAACGTCTCTCTTCTCTCCTTCAATTTTTATCTTTAGTTGTTGAATACACACATGCAATACAGATGATATTTGCGCCTATATTTTTGTGTAATTAAGAGTATAACTTTTATTGTTATCATGCATTGATAAGTTCGAATAAAGTGGATTAAATTATGAGTTAAGAGTATTGTAATCACTCGAGGTTACACCTCCTCAAGCAAGGTCCATTTGAGGTAGTGTAACTCTCTCTCTTTTTCCTTTTAGTTAGTTCATTTATGTAAAACATTGGTTACTGTAATACCCTAAAAATGGTCATCCAAAACCATGGGCCCCTAATCACGACTAATGTGCTTAAATTCAATAAAATACATCAAGGTCTCGAATCAAATAATCAATTTAAATCAATCATGAGAGCCTGATTAATTAATTCCTAAGGTATAAAAATGCAACATGGCAATTACAATTAATTCAATTCTCATTTAATTAATTGATCAAATTCAAAATTCAAAATAGAAAATCTTTTTAAAATCAAATATCTCATATATTTAATTAAATATCTTTTGCATATTTAATAAATAAATAAAAATTGTCATAAATCTTCAAAAAAGGAAACAAATCAAGAAAGAGGATTTCATTTGAAAAATAAATAAAGATTGTCACAAATCTTCAAAAAAGGAAACAAATCAAGAAAGAGGAATTAAGTTGAAAAATTAATTGGAAATTATGAGCACAAAAATTCAAAAAAGGAAACAAATCAACTGAACTCAAGAAAAATGGAAAGAATTTGAGTTGCTAAATTGAACTCAATCTTATCTCTCCAAAATGGAATTAAATTGTCCAATCAAATCATTTCACCTGGATTGTGCTTCCTTCGAATCGATCTCGACCATTCATTAAAGATCAATCCTAATCTTTGGTCTCTCTCTTGATTTTCCTATAAATTCAGGCTCTCATTCTTCAATTAGGATCAGAGAATTTTACATCATTATTATGCTAATATTGTGTTGCAGGTTATCGAGGAAATTTTGAAGAAGCTTTGCATAGTTAATTCATCAATCAACTTAGTTTTCATTTAATCTTAGAATCATTTAGATTTCTAGTTCATTAGCTTAGATTCATTTCTCTTATCTAGATTCAATTTCTTGCATATAATCTACCTTAGCGTCATTTAGAGCTTTGGTCATTTAGCTTGATAATCTCATTTCATTTAATCAATTAATCTTGCATTTAACTATTAATCTTGCATTCGCCTAGTTGCATGCATTTAAAAATCCTCTGTTTGAGTGTATTCTAGTCACTGGATAGCTTAGCAATCTGAGAGCAATCCACACTCGCACTTTCTAGGAGGGAATAAGTTGACTTGCAATGGATTTCATTTTGATGTTTTTGATTAACTAACCCATACAAATAATGGTTTATTGAAGTGTTTGTGCCTTTGCAAGTTCCCCAAATTTCACACACACATTTATGGCACCCACCACAGGGCTCAAACCCACGACTACAAGATTTCTAATGTTGCTTGAACAAATTTAATGTTTGGTTTTTATAACTAATAAACATGTGTTAAATTTGCAAATAAAAATCTTTCTTTTTGCTTGTTCTTCTGTGATAGCAAAAAAAAGGTCTCTATTTTTGATATGTTGTTTCAAACCAATATTTCTACATTTTCGCCGAATAGATGTTTCTAAGTTTGTCTTGTTTGAAAGTTATGAACGACAGAGTGCAGTACTATCATTTAACTTATTCTTCTATGATAGTGAAAAATGGTCTCTGTTCAGAGGGCATAACTTTGTATTAAACCATTGGAAGTAAACCAATTTTTGGTATTTTGTTTCAAACCAAGTTTTCCATTATTTCCACTAAATTGATTGGCCTAATTGTGTTTGATTGGAAAGTTATAAATGACAGAGTGCATTACTATCAAAACTGTCATAACTAGGATAGTCATAAAGAATGGAAATTCTTGTTAGATTAGTTTAATTTACAGTTTGCATGCTAGAATTTTATTTTGATGATTTTTTTATATGTTATTTTGGAAACTAATTTTGGGATTTTAATGTTTACAGGTTCTCTTGACAAATAATTCAATCATTAAACATACTCTTGCCAAAGATTATAAACTCGAACTACTGATATCTTTGTTTTGCAGGTTGCCTCAGTATATACAAACAAACATTCCATCTTCTTAATCTTTTTAGGAACACTTCAATTTTTATAAGGGAAAGAACTTTGTTTTACGTGTTTTTGGGAAAAATATAGAGTAGGAGAGTATGCTCTTGTCCATTCAGACAATCAGAAATCCAGACCTTGAGGTTTTTTTGTATTAGAGTTTGAGATATGTTGATACCTTTAGAGGGCCTGCCTCTCGAGAAGTCCCTAAGGCTCGGTGAGAGGCAACGACACAAGTGAGTCCGGCCAAAGCCAAGAATCCAACTCACTATAATAAAACCCTTCTAGGGTGAAATTCCTAGGAGACGGAATAATCGGTGGCACTGCTTCATTTATGAGGAGTGTCTCATATTCAGCACCTTGTAGGGCCTTTCAGTCTAAATCAAACTTGCGTGACTACATGGTTTCAACATCCTGTTGGGTTTTGTATCTAAATCACACTTGTGTGATAGTCAAGCAGGGAACCCTTACTACAAACTTTAGGTTAGAAGCTACCCGACTCACCTCCGAAAGGAGGATAATCTTTGTGCAAGGGGATAGTTGGTTTTCCCCCCAAGATTACTCACCATATCGTGCCCCCATTAGCATTTGGAGTCGGCTAATATGGTGTTTAGAATCCATTGTGTGAGACTCAATGGTCGTATTTTGATTAGCTATTGGGTGTGTACCTAGGTTACAGGAAAAGGTTTTCCTTCTCAGCCAATTTCCATAGGGTTAGCATGTTGTGCAAGTGTTATCAATTTACACCTACTGTTTGTTGTGCTTTTCATCCCTCAAAATAATTAAAACAAAACCTCAAGACAATCAGAAATGTCAAACTGAAACTGAAAACCAAGTCAGTGATCAAAACTGTCAAAAATCGTCCTATGTCCATTCCTGAGTCATATGAGTCATCATCATCCTTCATAGTTTTTCATCTGAGAAGTACTAAATTATCGTCTGAGCATAGGCAACAACTCGTAAGAGTATCTGCATTTGTCATCTGGAAACCCTTGGATTTTCGTTTGAACATTGAAAGTTTGTCGTACGAGTCACTGCTTAGAAGTCTATCAAAGTCGCTAAAAACAAGGCTTCTGACAATCCTGTTTGATCAATCCTGAAATGTAGACAACAAGCTTATTCCTAGTTTTCTAAACCTGAGCATAAAGACACCTTGGTAGTGTACCTTCTATAGTTGTGTTGCATGATTTTGCTAGTTACCTCTTAGCTAGCTCAATCAACCTAATCCAATCAACCAATTTGTTGTCCAAAATTCACTCTCGAGTATCACTTAGGCTACTTAGCCTTGACTCAAAATTGGAGTTAGTGTATCTCACCCGCATAAGTTTGAACATCAACCTCTAACTCAACAAACAACTAGCTTTGATCTCACCTTGACATTTGTAACACCTCTCGCTATCAACTGTAAATGGCTACCTTAGCTCCAATTCCCATGGCTACCTTGGCTCAAATGATTCAAGATATCAAGAAAGAAATATATGACATGAAAATCCAACAAAATATATCAATGACTCCATTTGAAAAACAAATGCATGATATCAAGAGTGAGAAACTTCAAGGAATGCTAAATTGATTATATGATTTGACAATAAAAAATCAGCAAATAATTGACAGTCAAAAGTCAAATCTCAAACAAGCTCACAAGACACCTTCACCAAGACATAAAGACATTTCCTCCAAATATCCTCTAGATAGACAGTTTACACCTTTGGGGCAATCTATTAAGTCGACTTTGAAAGAGCTTCTCGAGCATAATCTTATCATATTGCCTAAAAAGACCACATGGGGATGTGAATTTTTGAGTAAGTATTGTGCATATCATAGACAAAATGAACATAAGACTTCAAATTGTATGGAATTAAAATATAAGATTCAAGATCTCATTGATAATGGTGTCATTGAAATTGAAGATCTTAATGACTCACATAAAGAAAAAGAAGGAACTACTTCTAAGCATAATCAAAATCATGAACCTATGTCTAGCAAGGCTCCATATGTGGCCTCCATCCCTTCCATGATGCCTTCATCTCCTAAAACTTCTCAGCAACAATCCATACCATCTCCTTAAAACAATGAAACTTCTCATGTTTACCTTCAAGGGACATCTCCAATGGAAATCCAAGTTAATGCCAATATTGATACAAGTTCCTCTAAAAATTTAAAAATCCCAGATACTGTTGCATCATACACTCCAATTACAAATGTACCCACTCTAGAGAGTCCCACTCAAAATGCTTCCCCATCATGCCAAAATATGGAGACCTTCCAAGAATCCCCCTTGCATATAAAAAGCACTACCCCTTCCTTAGAAGTGACTCCATGTCAAGAGGATAATCTGAAAAATGAAGAAACAAGTCTTATCATAAATATAGATCAAGACACCGAAACTCTCCAATCCTATCCAATGGTTGAAAAAGATCCTACCTCTCTAGAATCTCATGATGATCCCTTTATACCTTTCCATTTATTCCAAGATGAACTCCTTCCATCTCAAGAGAAAAACATTTTTCCAAATCCCATTCCTAATCCACTTCTTAAGAAAGATCATGATTCCTCTTCCACCTTTTCAAATGATCCTATTCAAAATGAAGAGTCAAACACCCTTCCTACTCTCTCTAATGGTCCTCTTCCATATCACGATCAAAGTATCCCTTCATCTCCTTTTCATAATCCTCCATGTTCACCTCAAGGATCCATCATGCCTACAAATCCCTCTCATGATCTTATCATTCCCTACATTCCACTTCCACCTCATAATTGACTCGCGTCTTCTTCCCAAAGCAAAATGTATCCTACAAGTCAAAATATTTATAAATGCAAAGGGGTAGACCTTCACAAGCAAGAACCCCTCCATATTAAAGAAAATATTAAGGGTCATGGCCTCAGTGACATTCATCAAGATATTGGTATCCGTACTAAACCAAAATCCAAATACATTCCTTTCCCTTAATCCCTTCCATCCATTTTAGGACCCTATATCTCTCCATTCCTTATGCAGGATCAACAAAGGCATACATCTTCGAGCATCTTCCATCCATCTAAAATAACTTCATATCATTCCTATCCATTCATACATTCTTTTCCTTCTCCAATCAATTTGGATGCCAAGCATAAAAGTCATAAGTCAACTAAACCACATGTATTCAAGGATCAACATGTCCCATCTAATCGACATGTCAAAACAAAGAAAAATATGATCCAAAAAGAAAAACAAAATTATAAAACATTGATGGTGTGATGAAAGAATAAGTATCTGTTAGAATACTGGGAGTGGGGTGTGAATCAGTATACTGAAAAACTGATACAAACTCCCAAACTCAAAATAAACTCACAAATTAAACTTTCACTTATCAAGATCAATACTCAACATCAACAAACATCAACCGGTTTGACTGTTATGACAACTTAATAGTAAATAACTTCAATCTTGTAAACATCAAAATGCTTAATCATATGTCAATATATTCATCTCTCAATGCTTCCAATTATCATGCCTTCTCAAAATAGTTAAGTAGTTAATCAAATCAACATATAAGATCATAACCACAAAAGCATTCACCACTTGACACAAATATTTATACGTGGAAAACCCAAATAGGTAAAAACCACGGTGAGATGAGACTCACAAGGATAGCTATCTAAAATCTTCTGAAGTTCGCCCTGTTAGGAGCCAAGCCTGTTAAAGCTTTTACAATAAGTCATGTTAAGAACTAATTCCGGTTACGGGATTTACAAATATGCCCTGATGAAAAGCACAATACCCTATTAAGAGTAACCTCGCTGGAGGGTTTGAGAATCCAAACTAATGGATCACCTTTTTAGAGGATTTAGAAAGTAACCAAGCTTGTTAGAGCTTACCCAGTTAGGGCATTTCAATTTCTGTTGTAATTGTTAGAAAACAACATGTTTTCTTGATCTGTCTAAATAACACTACATTTGCTTGATCAGATCCTTCTTAAGCATCAATCTGCCTTTACTCAAACTGTAGATCCATCCACCAGTTTGGCAACCACACACTCAACTGGTTTTTGCCAATCTTATTAACTTTGCCAGCACAACAAAACAATATCATCGACCTTAAATACAAATCAACTAGGTCAGTAACACAACAAAAACCTAATTCTCATCATTGAGATTACAAACAAGTCGGTACAATCTTGACCATTAGAAATCATAACAATCGCTTCACATTCTTCAAGAAAATTCCAACCGCTCCATGATCACCACTTCATCGGACTTGTAACTCATCACGCGCTAATGCATTTGATGCAATCCACTTTTCTCCTTTCCAAGATAACAAACAAACGTGCCAAAACAATTTGAACTTATCCTCATACAATGATTACACGTTTCTCCATCATTATCGCTCGATATTAGATCATCAACCAACAAACTTGATTGGTTAGGGTTTAACAGAAAACAAACAGTAGGGTTTACTGGTTACATAGCATAGAAAGGTTTAACCCTTTACACTGGTTCAACTTACAAACTACCATATACCAGTTCACAATGTCTTCCTTAAATTTTATCATACCGGTTACAAGACAATAGCAATAACAACAATAACATCAGCAATATCATGAATACCATTCACCGGTTCAATTGATATCAATGACAACATATCATTAATGCAATCTATATGCAAAATGCCAATAAACTAAAAATGCCAACAATCTCCCCCTTTGGTATTGATGGCAATACAAATATCAACGCCTCTAATTATTGTCGTGGACTAGTGAATAGGAATCCTGGTTTACATTGCCAAGTATTCACCATGCTTTCTCTATCTTCAGCCTGCCGCTGGTTCACCTAATTCTTCTCCACAATCACATAATTCTTCTCCCCCTTTGACAACAATGCCAAATTGAAAGTAAAACATAATTCCAAATTCTCAATGTGCATCAACATACTACAACTTGATGCTCCCCATGTGGAATACATCCACTCCAAAAACAATCAATCCATGTAAGATTATACAAGTAACTCAGGGACTGATGCAATCGACATCATATTCAACTGACTTCATGAAGAGGGACAACCCCCAACTAACTTCTAAGATACTCAAAAGTTGTCTTAGGCAGAGGTTTGGTAAAGATATCTGCAAGCTGCTCCTTGGTAGAAACATGCTCTAAGATAACATCTTTACTTTGAACTTTTTCCCTCAAAAAGTGATACTTCAATTCAATGTGCTTAGTGCTTGCGTGCAAAACAGGATTCTTTGAAATATTAATTGCAATTGTATTATCACACAAAATATTTATAGGTTCTGAGATCTTCATCTTAAAACCTTCCAAAATGTGCCTCATCCAAATATCTTGTGTGCAATTCATGTAAGTTGCTACATACTCAGCTTCCGTGGTAGATTGTGAAGTACAACTCTGCTTTTTACTACTCCATGAAACTAGCCTTCCTCCTAGAAAGAATGCTCTACTGGTAGTACTCTTCTGGTCATCAATATTTCCTGCCCAATCAGCATATGTGTATTCCTTCAAATCAAAATTTCCACCATATGGATACCATAATCCATAGTCAACTGTACCTTTCAGATATCTAAAAATTCTCTTGGTTGCTATCAAATGTGCTTCCTTTGGATTTTTCTAAAATCTAGCAACTATACCAACTGCATAGGCAATATCCGGTCGACTGTGAACAACATAGTGTAATTTGCTAATCATTGACCTGTATTCCTTTTCATCTACAGACTTAGATGCATCTTCCTTGGACAATTTACAACCTGTAATTATTGGAGTTCCAACTAGTTTATAGTCACTCATGCTAAAAGTCTTCAAAACTTCTTTCACATACTTAGATTGAGTAATAAAAATACCATTCTTCATCTACTGTATCTGCAAGCCTATGAAATTTTTTATTTCCCCTACTAATGACATCTCAAACTCATTCTTCATTTCATTTGCAAAACTGTTGCTCATAACATCATTACCTCCAAATATAATGTCATCAACAAATACTTCACTGACCAGTATTTCATCTCCTTCAAACTTGAGATAAATGTTGTTGTCATCACTAGTTCTTGCAAAGCCTACCTTCATCAGATGTGTATGAAGTCATTCATACCATGCTCTGGGTGCTTGCTTTAATCCATACAAAGCTTTATGCAATCTGCAAACCATGTCTTCCTTATCTGTCAATGCATAACCATCAGGATGCTCTATATAAACCTCTTCTTCCAATATCCCATTCAAGAATGTAGACTTAACATCCATCTGGTATACCTTGAACTTCTTATGTGCTACAAATGCAAGTAATGTTCTAACTCCTTCCAGTCTTGCTACTGGTGCAAAATTTTCTCCATAATCTTCTCCTTCTTCTTGAGCATAACCTTTGCATACTAATCTTTCTTTGTTGTGAACTACAACACCATAATCATTTAACTTGTTTCTGAACACCCATTTAGTACCTATGACATTTTTGTTTAACGGTCGGGGTACCAGGGTCCAAGTGTTGTTCTTCTCAATATGATCCAATTCCTCTTTCACTGCTTTCACCCAATGATCATCACCAAATGCCTCATTAGCACTTCTAGGTTCAATGGTGGAGATCATGCAAGAGTTCTCTCTAATTCTCCTTCTAGTTAGTACTCCAACATCCTTATCCCCAATAATCTGCTCAAGACTATGATTCAGTCTCACATACCTAGGAATAACATGATCATTCTCCTCAGGTTCAGCTTCTTCATTGTCTTCTTCCTCTGAATTTATTTGTTCCAGTTGAACAAATACATCAAGATTTGCTTTATCGGTTTTTGATTTAATAGTTTCAGGTTCCAAAAGCAAAATGCAAGGATCTTCATCCTTTTTCTCTGAACTGGTTCATTCTGAAATTTCAGGACATTCATCTACACGAACATCAACACTCTCAACAATTCTCTGTGTCCGGTTGTTGAAGCATTTGTAGGATTTACTCTTGGTGGAATAGCCAAGAAATATGCCTTCATCACTCTTAGCTTCAAACTTGCTTACATAATCACCTCTTTTGATAAAACATTTACTATCAAAGATCTTAAAATAGCTAACATCAGGTGATCTCCCATACTAGTACTCATAAGGTGTCTTGTCCTTACCTCTTTTCACCAGAACTCGGTCCATTATATAGACTGTTGTACTTACAGCTTCTCTCCAAAATGTTTTTGCTACATTTCCTTGTATCAACATAGTTCTAGCTACTTCAACCACTGGCCGATTGTTCCTTTCTGCTATACCATTTTGTTGTGGTGTCCTTGGTGCAGAAATCTGTCGCTTGATACCATTCTCATCACAACACTTAGTGAATTCCTCGGAATTAAATTCATTGCCTTGATTTGTTCTCAAACATTTTATATTTTTGCCACTCTCTTTCTCAGATAAGGCTCTAAATGCCTTGAATTTACCAAAAGCTTCATTCTTATCCTTCAAGAATGTGACCCTCGTCATCCTTGAACAATCATTAGTGAAGATCATGAAATATCTATCACCTAAAATGCTTCTAGTTCTTATTAGTCCACATAGATCTGTATGAACCGAATCGAACAAGTGCTCTGTTGAGAAGGACTTGCTCTTGAAATTTGAAGAAGTCATCTTTCCTAATTGACATTCTTTACAAAGAGCATTAACCGGTTTGTCTAGCTAAGGTAGACCTCTTACAGTCTTAGACTTGCTCACTTTAATAATATTGTCAAAATTTATATGACAAAATATCCTATGCCAAAGACATCTATCATCTATTTTTGCAATCTAACAGTTGCTAACTTTAGGATTAAGATGAAATAGATTACCTTTGGTCTGTTTACCGGTTGCAATCAATTCACCTTTGTTGTCAGAGATTTTGCACATACCATTTCTAAACTCCGGCGGGTATCCTCTGTCATTAAGTTGTGCCACACTCAGAAGATTGTGCTTTAGGCCTTCAACCCAATAGACATCATCAACACTTCTCTTCACATTAAGAGAAATAACTCCCTTACCTTTAACCATACAGGGTGAGTCATTGCCAAATCTGACAACAACGCCATCAAATTCCTTCAAGGAAAGAAATTTGCTCCAATCACCGGTCATGTGATGTGAACAACCACTATCAATGATCCAATCATCTGAGTTATCCATCCTGGATACTAATGCCTTCTGGTCTGATATCTCTTCCTTAATAACCACAAACACAATATCTTCACCAGCATCATCATCAGATTCTTCATCACTAATACCACTGTCAATAGTTACAAGACAATCTCTCTTGCCTTTACCCTTATACTTCTTGAATTTGTCTCTCTTGTATTCATTTTCACCATTAGGGCAATTAGCTTCTATATGACCAATCTTATTGCAAGCAAAACATTTCAACGGTAGCTTACCTTTGTATTTCCCAGTACCTCTAGACAAACGTTTTGCCAACAATTCTTCAAGTTTCACTAAGCAGTCTTCATCATCAGCATCTCTGTTGGATCTAGATTCATAGCTATGGTCGGTATCTCTACTTCTTCTCACAGATGGGTTAGAGATAGAAGCTCTGAATACAGATTCTGATTTTTGTACACTACCATCATAGCCATTTAGTTCAAAAGAAGTAAGTTTGCCAATGATAGAGTCAAGAGTTACCATTTTTTTGTCAATGGATTTCAGCTCTTGAATAGCTGCAACTCGGATAGCATAGACTGGTAGCAGGGTTCCCAGTACCTTACTGATCACTGTGGGATCTTCCACTTTCCCTCCTACACTCTTTATTTCACCAACTATCTCTTTTATCCTTTGACCATACTGTTGGATATTCTCACCTTAATACACTCTCGTGTCATCAAACTTTCCTCTTAAACTCTCCTCTTTAGCAATCTTAACATGTTCATCACCGCTATAAATATCTTCAAGTTTTTTCCATACTTCATATGCAATTTCAAGACCATGAACATCTACATATTTAGCATCAGACAAGGAACTAATAATAGCCTCTAATGCTTGATGATTCTCTTGATGTTCTTTCTTCTGATCATCAGTCAGAGTTCCAGTAGGTGCAATATACTTAGTTTCTATATGATCCCAATACTGACTACCAAGAATCTTAATTTAAATCTTCATTCTATCACTCTATATCCTATAGTTATCTTTGTTGAACTTCAAACCTTCTTTCTTCATCATGATCTACAAGATCTTTTCCTCAAGCTATTAGGCTTTAGGTTAAAGAGGACCTAAGACGCTCTGATACCAATTGATGGTATGATGAAAGAATAAGTATCCGGTAGAATACTGAGAGGGGGGGGGGGTGAATCGATATACTGAAAAATTGATACAAACTCCCAAACTCAAAATAAACTCACAAAGTAAACTTTCACATATCAAGATCAATACTCAACATCAACAAACATCAACCGATTTGACTGTTATGACAACTTAACAGTAAACAACTTCAATCTTGTAAACATCAAAATTCTTAATCATATGTCAACATATTTATCTCTTAATGCTTCCAATTATCATGCCTTATCAGAATAGTTAAGTAGTTAATCAAATCAACAAATAAGATCATAACCACAAAAAAATTCATCCTTTGACACAAATATTTATACATGGAAAACCCAAATAGGTAAAAACCACGGTGAGATGAGACTCACAAGGATAACTATATGAACTCTTATGAAGTTCGCCCTATTAGGAGCCAAGCTTGTTAAAGATTTTACAATAAGTCCTATTAAGAACTAATTTCGGGTAGGAATCACCTGGTTAGGGGATTTACAAATATGCCTTGATGAAAAGCACAATACCCTATTAAGAGTAACCTCATTGGAGGGTTTGAGAATCCAAACTAATGGACCACCTTGTTAGAGGATTTAGAAAGTAACCAAGCTCGTTAGAGCTTATCCGGTTAGGGGATTTCAATTTTTGTTGTAATTGTTAGAAAAAAATAGGTTTTCTTGATCTGTCTAAATAGCACTACATCTGCTTGATCAGATCCTTCTTAAGCTTCAATCTACCTTTACTCAAACTGCAGATCCATCTACCGGTTTGGCAACCACACACTCAACTGGTTTTCACCAATCTTATTAACTTTGCCAACACTTAACAAAATAATATCATTGACCTTAAATACAAAATTAACTAGGTCGGTAACACAACAAAAACCTAATTCTCATCATTGAGATTACAAACAAGTCGGTACAATCTTGACCGTTAAAAATCATAACAATCTCTTCACATTCTTCAAGACAATTCCAACTACTCCATGATCATCGCTTCATCGGACTTGTAACTCATCGCACGCTAATGTATTTGATGCAATCCCCTTTGCTCCTTTCCAAGATAACAAATAAACATGCCAAAACAATCTGAACTTATCCTCATACAATGATCACACACGTCTCCATCATTACCGCTCAACATTAGATCATAAACCAACAAACTTGATTGGTTAGGGTTTAACAGAAAACAAATGGTAGGGTTTACTAGTTACATAGCATAGAAAGGTTTAACCCTTTACACTAGTTCAACTTACAAACTACCATTTACTGGTTTACAATATCTTCCTTAAAGTTTATCATACCGGTTACAAGACAATAGCAATAACAACAATAACATCGGCAATATCATGAATACTATTCACCGGTTCAATTGACATCAATGACAATATATCATTAATGCAATCTATATGCAAAATGCCAATAAACTAAAAATGCCAACAAATGCCACAAAGGCCCACAAAGAAAGAAGAAAATTCAAAAGTTATATGGGTTCCTAAGGCACTTGTACAAGCAATGTGCTCTAAGGAACTACAAAAGCATCAAAAATAAAAAACCATGTGGATCCCTAAGCGGTTTCTTGAAGCACAAAATTCTAAAAAAAAATCAAAATGGGCATCCAAAATTGTTGTTCCTCCATCCAAACCTTCCGAGTCTATTCCTCCATCACCTCCTTCATCAATTTTGGGTTCTTATGCCCCAAAATCTGTAACCTTTCCTCCATCCAAATCTCAAAATATGAGATTCACTTCTCTTCCATATGTCCACCATCCCTCAAGGTGTGTGCCAATATTGATCTTTCCAACATTTCCATCTATCCATACACAATTCTTCCAACATCCCATCCATTATCCAACACCTCTTTTTCACCCTTCCATCCCTCTTATTCAATCATTTGCATAAATCCTTGCCCTAGTTTCATTTCATTATCTTGCCAACATCTTTGAGCATACCTTCATAGCCATGGTCTATTGCAACTCATATTCCAAGGGTACCATCCAAAGAAGCGAGATGTTGGGGGTCCTTCTTCCATCCCCTATCATGCCTCCATTATCTTCCAAAAAAAAAAAAAATTGAAAAAGTGAAAAAACAAGTAAAGAGAAATAAATTTGTCCTTGTGTGAAAAACACTTCTTGTGGCACCTTGGACAAGTACCATGATGAAAACTTGGAAAATATGCATCATGCGTAATCCATTATCCTTTTGCACTTTACACTGGGGGTAAGCTCCATCCATGTACATTCATCTATTATCCTTCTTCCTCCATTATCCTTCATCCTCCATTATCCCTTATTCACTCTATATCCATCCATATCCCTTTTTTACCTTTGATCTTGACAATGTTAAGGATCTTTACAGGTTTTGTATGTCCTATCTATTACACTTGATCCAAACCCTTTATCTCCTATCCATTGCTTGCTTATCCTAATAATTGAATAAATTGCATCCTTCATTACCACCTTTGATCTTGCTTATCCTATTTGTCCCGTATCCAGATCTATTCCTTGATCTTGATCAACACTATGGACAAAATGCAAAAATATGTTTTCCATAAACCTCTTGACATGGCCATTTCTTTGGACCATATGACTTCATTACACTATATCCTTACTTCGTTGTGCTATATCCTTGCTTTACATTGCTATATCTAGTCCTTGTGCTTGGATTAACGTTGTGTGATAGTCCTTGAAAGCGTCCACCATCATTCACTTATCTAGTCATGTACTCAAAATCCCTTTTGCCTTGCTAGACACTAGGGACAAACATAAAAAAAACTCTAAAAATCATAAACTCCTAAAATAATCCCTAAAAAAAAAAATCTTGAAAATCAAAGCATGAAAGCATGGACTGTCTATCAAATCAAACCAACAACATACAAATTCTCAAAGTCTACAATCAAACTGATCACATGTCTAATCAACATCAACATCAACATGTCTTATACAAGGACGTGTATGCTCAAAACCAAATAGAT
This sequence comes from Cryptomeria japonica, assembly GCF_030272615.1. Taxonomy (NCBI): domain Eukaryota; kingdom Viridiplantae; phylum Streptophyta; class Pinopsida; order Cupressales; family Cupressaceae; genus Cryptomeria; species Cryptomeria japonica. The sequence continues at coordinate 196,808,848 of NC_081407.1, read as the reverse complement.
CGGTCTTATACAGGGTACTCACTCTTTGAAACCAAACACTCTTATCAATCATCAAACAATCAAAAAAATGACATAGATCAGTGTGATTGTTGGATTTTGTCCCAGTTAGTCTTATCTTTATCAACTGATGGCATAACGTGTTTCATCTTTAAAAATCACTAAAAAAATTATGCTTTCCTGCTTTTCCGCTTTGCTTTTGCTTGTGCATAATCTTTAGTCACTTTTGTGACCCCCCTTAGTTCTCCTTAGAACCCTCATGGCTTGCAATCGATCAAAATTATAGTCCTAGGGCACTTCAATCTTAAAGTCATTAGTGGCTCAACCAAGCCATCCTTGTGTCAGTCAAGTCTGGATCGCTCACTTTGAGTCAGTCATCTATCTCCTACCTTATACAGAGTTTTGATCACCGACACCCTATCAAACATGCAAAACAAGAACAATTGAAAACAACAACTCAAACCACTTGAGATATGTTGACATTTTCTTTGTATGTTGTCTTTTATATTGGCTTTCTCTCATTTTTCCCTCTCAGTAACTCAAGGAAGTCTATCTTGACTAAGAGGTACAAGGACTGGGGGCATAATACCTTTCTTTGTTTTCTGCTTGTGGATGTGCTGCCAATGATCTAAAAATGTCCTATAAACTGGGTGTATGTGATAAGAGCCTTCGCATTATGGTGAAATGGCCTCACATACCTCGACTCCATTTATATGCACGCTTCAGTATGGTCAGAACTATTTCCTTGTCTATTTTAAGTGTTTGTTTGTATGCAAGAAGCATTCAGGTCATCTGGGCCTCCTTTTGCCTTGGTGCTTATGTTTGACTGCTATATCAAAAAGGACAAGACATTAAGGTCATACTGGCTCTTTGTGCCTTGATGCTTATGTCTATTTCCTACATTTAACGCTCAATGATGATAAGAAAGTGAATCAATATCCAATGACTAGGTCCTAGTTGCATCTTCTGCATTCATGTTAAGTTTCATGCATTGCATGGTGAATCTAGCATACTAACGATGATTTTGGTATTCTTCACCTAGAGCTTGAATTTAAATCAACCTTCTTTTCATGGCTAAGTGGTCAAAACCCTAATTTTCAACTTGCTCCAATTGGCGTGAAAACTGCACCCTTGCTTAATTTGACCGTCATGATTCCATTTTTGGGATCGAAATCAAAATCTGAGATCATCTTCCCAGTCAATTTCGCTCAACTATGACCACTTAAGGCTTTCATCAACTGCTCATTCTTTTCTTCAATTTGTGCTTAATTTCTCATCAATCAATGCTAAATCTTCAAATGGCCCTCTGAATCATTTTTTGTGCTCAAATCATTAATCGCTTAATCTTTTTATCAAATTGCTTGAAATCACTTTGCAACCTGCCAATCTTTTGGTTTCGCTCCCGAGGGGGCATACTCGTGAAATCATCATCATCAGTGATCACATCCTCAAAGTCGAGAATTTCTTTCAAAATCTTCATTACAAGTCGAGCAACTAATCTTTATGGAACATCAAACAAGACCTTATCGCTAGGGGCATCTTAGCTTCATCGCTTCATTTCAAGTTGAGATTTCTCGATCATCTGAATCAAATCAATCTCTAGGGGCATATCAGTCTCATTGCATCAAATCAAGTTGATATTATCTTCATCTAAATTAGTCTCTTAACATTAATTAGTTTCATCACTTTTCATCAAGCTGATTATTTGTTTAAACTCAATCAAGGGTTTAAAGAGTATCTTTGATCGCACGCTCAATCTAAGCAGGTGTTTAGTTTCATCACATCAAATCAAGTTGGATAGTTTATCTTCACTCATCATGTCTTGATCCATCAAGTTCAAGATCGGTTTTATCTTCGTTCACTGTGTCTAGTTCAATCAAGTTCTAGATCAGTAAGATCTACATCTTGATCCATCAAGTTCAAGTTTGGTATCTTTGCTCTTCATCAGTCCTAGTTCAATCAAGTTCGGGATTGGTATCGCTTTCAATCATTCTGTTCAATTTCATCGTTTCAAAACAAACTAAATACCTCACTCTTCATCTGGTTCGTGATCAATCAAGTTCAAAACTAGTATCTCCTAGATATGAATTGTTCTTTGAATCAATGCGCTGCTCGCACATCAATTCAAAGAGGGGTAAATATAATACCCTAAAATTGGTCATCCAAAACCATGGGCCCCTAATCACGACTAATGTGCTTAAATTCAATAAAATTGATCAAGGTCCTGAATCAAATAATCAATTTAAATCAATCATAAGAACCTAATTAATTAATTCCTAAGGTATAAAAATGCAACATGGCAATTACAATCAATTAAATTCTCATTTAATTAATTGATCAAATTCAAAATTCAAAATAGGAAATCTTTTTAAAATCAAATATCTCATTTATTTAATTAAATATCTTTTGCATATTTAATAAATAAATAAAAATTGCCATAAATCTTCAAAAAAGGAAACAAATCAAGAAAGAGGATTTAATTTGAAAAATAAATAAAAATTGCCATAAATCTTCAAAAAAGGAAACAAATCAAGAAAGAGGATTTAATTTGAAAAATAAATTAAAATTACCATAAATCTTCAAAAAAGGAAACAAATCAAGAAAGAAGAATTGGAAATTATGAGCACAAATCTTCAAAAAAGGAAACAAATCAACAAAGAGGAATTAATTTGAAAAATAAATTGGAAATTATGAGCACAAAAATTCAAAAAAGGAAACAAATCAACTGAACTCAAGAAAAATGGAAAGAATCTGAGTTGCTAATTTGAACTCAATCTCATCTCTCCAAAATGGAATTAAATTGTCCAATCAAATCATTTCACCTGGGTTTTCCTTCCTTCAAATCGATCTCGACCGTTCATTAAAGATCAATCCTGATCTTTGGTCTCCCTCTTGATTTTCTTATAAATTCAAGATCTCATTCTTCATTCAGGATCAGAGAATTTTACATCATTATTATGCTAATATTATGTTGTAGGTTATCGAGGAAATTTTGAAGAAGCTTTGCATAGTTAATTTATCAATCAACTTAGTTTTCATTTAATCTTAGAATCATTTAGATTTCTAGTTCATTAGCTTAGATTCATTTCTCTTATCTAGATTCAATTTCTTGCATATAATCTAGCTTAGCTTCATTTAGAGCTTTGATCATTTAGCTTGATAACCTCATTTCACTTAATCAATTAATCTTGCATTCGCCTAGTTGCATGCATTTAAAAATCCTCCGTTTGAGTGTAGTCTAGTCACTGGATAGCTTAGCAATCTGAGAGCAATCCACACTCACACTTTCTAGGAGAAAATAAGTTGACTTGCAATGGATTTCATTTTGATGTTTTTGATTAACTAACCCATGCAAATAATGATTTCCAAGGCTAGGGGTGAGGTGGCAGGAATCAACGGTCAATATTGAGTCTGAAGATATCAAGGGTGAAATTGGAGGAGGTTGAAGAAGAGAGTGGAGGAAGAGACACTTGTCATCTTTGTGGTGACAAGTGTCAAGGAGCTTTGCTTATAAAAGGGCAAGTGTCCAAGAGAGGAGACATGTGGCCAAAGTGCCATGTGTCTCAAGAAGAAAATATCCACGCCATAGGAGGTTAGGATAAGGAGGTTAGGATGGAATGAGTTAGGCTAGAGGGATGGTTAGGTTAGGTGGTTAGAAGTTAGGAGGCATAAGGGTAATTTGAATTTAAAAATTCAAATAATAGGAAAAGACTAATTAATTCTCAACAACTCATAAATTGATTTGTGTTAATTAATTGGAAGATTAGAAGAATTGATTTAAATGGGGGGAGGATTAATTAATTTGAATTAATTAATCAAAGGGGACTATTGAAATGAACCTATTAAATAAATCCTTAGATTTATTAATAAGTAGATGAAAGGAAGAATTTAATCAAATTGCCTAATGAATTCAATTAAATTAGGAAGGGGGATTAATTAAATAATTGCTTATTTAATTAATTATCTTCAGACCATTTTTAGGTGTATACAAAAAGTATGAGGATGAAATTTCATGTGAATAAGTAATGAAAATAATTGATAATTAAGACCTTTTTTACAATGTGATAATTGTATAAGGGTGACTTTAGGTTGTATACTAAATTAAATATTAAGAGTGAATTCATTCACTAGATCAACAATGGTATGTGATGAAATAGGAGATAAATTACAAAACCAATCCAATGCATCATCTATCAAAATAGTAGTAAAGATTTTATCCATGATGGGGTAAAATATTAAATTGTATTTAAATAAATAGTATAAAAACATTGCATGTGTTTAATAGGATCCTTGGACATTATATTTATCAAAGCATAGAGTGCTCATAGGGTAACTTTAGGTTGTATAATAAATAAAAAATTAAGAGTGAATTCATTCACTAGATCAAAAAAGGTATGTAATGAAATAGGAGATAAATTACAAAACCAATCCAATGCATCATCTATTCAAATAATAGTAAATATTTTCTCCATGATGGCGTAAAATATTATAATATATTTATGTAAATAGTAGAAAAATATTGTATATGTTTAATAGGATCCTTGGACATTATATTTATCAAAGCATTCTAGAGTGCTCATAACACTAGGAGGAGGGTGTAATACAATTATAGAGGAAATGAGGAAAATCAACAATGATACTATGGGATATAAATTTAGAGAAGTCATAGTAGCTAATTACATATCTAGCTCTTAAAGTTTCACATACACATTATGTCTAAGTACGAGCAAGAGGGGAGTGAATATCATGTGGAGAAGGGGGCAAAAAAATAGGGTAAGTATAGTATGTGGTTTTTTCACAGGGATATGTAGTAGTAGGTTGAGAAGAGGGAGAAGGAATCTCATAGGAAGGTTTAAATGTGGGATTTAGAGAGAGAGAGAGAGAGAGAGAGAGAGAGAGAGAGAGAGAGAGAGAGAGAGGTGTCAATATTAGAATGATATAGGAGAAAAGACATAAAGGTGGTTCATAGGAATGATGGTGTAAAGTATTAATGGGTGGAGAAGATCTATTAGGAAAAATATACAAAGGTGATACTATTAGACAGTTCTGATACTAGGAGAAAAATGAGAGGGGGGGGGGTGTGAATTGGTTTTCTTACAAGTATAACAGTTAATGCAGATTATAAACTTTCTACCGGAGCACAAAGAAACCAACACAATGAAAGATAAAGCATGAAAACACAATACACACAACACCAATATTTTTGACATGGAAAACCCGATAAAGGGAAAAACCATGGTGGGAAACCCTACCCACAATCAGATAGTACTTCAACAGTAGTATGTGAAAAAATTACAATGGGGATTACACTTGCAATTAGGCCAACTGCCTAGATCTCACTGCTCATTACAAAAGGGAATTCACACCAACTTATAAAAACATCGGACTACAATCTGGAAATAATGAACTGTGAAATTAGCATCTCTTAATGCTTGATATGGTTCCGGTTAAGCACATATGTCTACCTTGCAACACCAAATCCTTCACAACTTTTCGCTAAATGATAAATCATTGTTCACACATAAAAATTTCTCTAATAATTCAAACATAACCATCGATACCAAGATTACATGAATAAATCACCTGTAAATACAAATCATCAACCTTAATGATAAGGTTGGCTAAACCCTAAACTCATAAACCCATAATTACAAAAATTGCATTACACGATATCATCAAACTAATATTATGATTTACATTACATAGCATGGACCTAATTCAAATTCTCAAATAATTACATCTATCGAAAATCATGCTAAGACCAATCTCCAACACGTTTCACCAACCGGTAGAAACCCTCAGTGCAATAACACATAATATATAACCAGATCCAAATAGGACCACCAAATCAGTGCGCCAGGCAATGCAAAGCCACCAAACAATCAGAACAAGATCAAGAAGCACCTTCAACATGTTAGAAACCATTTCCATAAGCCGGACCAAAAATTCTTAACCATATCATAAATATTGCCAACCGGTAAAGCTAATCAGTACCAAGAAATATCAACTAGGAACATAAGTGATAGCTTCCGGAGCACCAAATCATGAACTAACAAAACATGACAAGCATATAACCATCCTAAATAACCATCCAAAACCAAATCCAAGGATCTGATCATACCGGATCAGGATCACAACCAAAACCAAAACAAACACCAAGTATAATCGGGATAGGTCCAACCGAGATAGCAGAACCATATCCAACCGAGATACAGTGTTGACATCAATGTCAACACTTAACCAAATCCAACATATTTCCAACAATCTCCCCCTTTGGCATTGATGGCAACATTGAATGTGAAAAACATCCAAGTTCCAAGGAATGCCAACAATCTCCCAAAGACTGATCTGAAATATATCTCTCCCTTTGATTAACTGATGAATACATGAACACCATCTCCCCAAAGATTAATTGTTTTTCACATGAACACCATCTCCCCCTTTTATATCAATGACAAAGGATGGATACCAAACCAAGAAAAAATCTGAACCAAATAGCTGACTACTCCCCCTGAGTAACAACATCATCTCATCAACTCGGATCAGAAAATATGTCTGATAGGCTCACCGAATTGACACATCCATGAATCTCTAAGTCTCTTTTGGAGGGGTGGTGACCCCCAACTGATCTCTGAGATATTCAAAAGTATCTTTAAGCAATTCTTTAGTTAGAATATCTGCAATATGTTCCTTAGTAGGCACATAAACCAATCTGACTTCCTTTGCTTCAACCTTTTCCTTTAAGAAATTATACCTTATAGAAATGTGTTTTGATTTGGAATGAAATACCAGATTCTTTGACATATCAATAGTAGCAATGTTATCACAATAAATAACAATAGGTTCATCATAACTTACCCTAATGTCCTTTAACATTTGTTTCATCCATAAAATTTGAGTACAGTTAGTTACAACAGCTACATATTCAGCTTCAACAGTAGACAATGAAGTGCATGATTGTTTCTTGCTAAGCCATGAAACTAATTTCATCCCAAGAAAGAATGCACCACCTGTAGTGCTCTTCTGGTCATCCACATCTCTTGCCCAATCAGATTTTGTATAAGCACATAGTCGGAAATCATCATCCTTTGGATACCATAACCCATAATCTGTTGTACCTGCCAAATATCTAAATATCCTTTTAACAAAAATATCATGAGTTTCTCTAGGATTTGATTGAAATCTAGAAGCAATACAAACAACATTCATTATATCAAGTCTAGTCTGAGTTAAGTACAACAATCCACCAATCATTGATTTGTATCTACTTGGATTTATTCTAGGAGATTCATCATCCTTTGACAATTTGCAACCGGTTATCATAGGAGTACCGACAGGTTTAGAATTCTCAAGTCCAAATTTCTTAAGCAATTTATTCACATACTTAGATTGACAAATAAAAATACCTTTATCAGTCTGAGTAATCTGTAAACTTAAGAAAAAATCATCTCACGAATCATAGACATTTCAAATTCATTCTTCATATCATCAACAAATTTCATGCATAAACTTTCTTCTCCACCAAAAATGATATCATCCACAAAGACTTCAATGATTAGTATGTCATCAAACTCAATCTTATAATATAAGTTTCTATCAACATTACCTTTGCTAAAACCGAGCTTAGAAATATATTTATCTAATCTATCATACCATGCTCTAGGGGCTTGTTTCAATCCATATAAGGCTTTCTTCAATCTGCAAACCATGTCTTTGTCTTCTAATAAAGAAAATCCATTAGGCTGCCCTTCTTCAAGATATACATTCAAAAATGCACATTTGACATCCATCTAATATACCTTGTAGTTCTTGTGTGAAACATAGGCGAGAAATAGTCTTACTGCTTCAATTATTGCAACTGGAGCATAAGTCTCATCATAATCAATTCCTTCTTCCTGTGAGTAACCTTTGCAAACCAATCTAGCTTTATTTCTCACAACTTGAACTTCCTCATTTAACTTATTCCTGAAAACCCATTTAGTTCCAATAATATTTATATCTTTAGGTCTAGGAACCAATTCCCAACTCTTATTTTTTTCTATCTGATATGGTTCCTCTTCCATTGCTTTCATCCAATTCTCATCTTTACTTGCTTCAATAAAAGATTCTGGTTCAATTTGAGAAATTAAACATACCTCTTCAAGAGCTAACCTTCTTCTTGTCATCACACCTTTCCTTTTATCTCCAATGATCTAATCTTCAGAATGATTCAACTTCACATACTTGGGGGGCTTAGGATTTTCTTGACTTTCTGATTCTTTCTACCCTTCATCAGTCATAGTGGAATTTTCTGATGTTACCAGAGAAATTAGATCTATGCTCTGAACTGATTCTTGCACTACCAGTTCTGATTTGACAAATTCATCTTCCGGTCCATAGTCATAGGATCTGATTTGATTGTTACCTTGCTCACCCACTTGACATTTATGCTTTCCATTATCCTATTCAATCTTTTGTTATAACATTTGTATGTTTTTCTCTTAGTAGAATAAGCCAAAAATATTCCTTCATCACTTCTAGGATCAAATTTCCCTAATGCATCATCTCTTCTAATATAGCATTTACTTCCAAAAATTCTAAAATATTTGATAGTAGGAGTATGACCAAACCATAATTCATAAGGACTCTTATCGGTGTCACCTTTTATGTGTACTCTGTTGAAAGTTTATACCATGGTATTGATAGCTTCTCTCCAGTAGATATTAGGCAATTTGGCTTCCATCATCATTGTCCTTGCAACATCCAAGATAGTTTGGTTCTTCCTTTCCACTATTCCATTCTGTTGCGGGGTTCTAGGTGTAGAAAATTGTCTTTTGATTCCATTCTTTTCACAAAATTTGTTGAACTCACCAGATGCAAACTCACCGCCTTTATATGATCTTAAACATTTTATCCCCAATCCTATTTCTGTCTCAACCATAGCTTTGAAAATTTTGAATTTCTCAAGAGCTTCTAATTTTTCTCTAAAAATGCAACCCACTTCATTCTAGAATAATCATCAGTAAGCAACATAAAGTATCTATCACCTTGAAAACTTTTAGTCCTTGCCAATCCACACAGATCAGTATGAATAAGATCAATAATCTCATTCGATCTATCATGTATGCTTCTAAAAGAAGTTTTAACTTGCTTACCCATTTGACATTCTCTACATACCGGATTCTAAGGTTTAACAATCTTGGGCAAATCTATGACAACTTGTGTTGATTGATCTTCACTATAAAATCAAAGTTTACATGACACATTCTCTTATGCCATAACCAACTTTCATCAATCTGATCAATCAAGCAAGCCTTCTCACCGGAGTGAGTTCAAATGAAAGACTTTGGTTTGAGTTCCAAATTCAATTTCCAATCTAGATCTATTGACAATTTTGCATTTTCCATCTTTAAATTGCAAATGAAATCCTCTATCCACCATCTGACCTGCACTCAAAAGGTTATGCTTCAAGCCTTCAACATAATAAACATTATCAGTATTAGTCTTACCATCTAGGGATATTGTTCCTTTTCCTTTGATCCTATATGCCTTATTGTCTCCAAATCTTACTAGTCCACCATCAAATTCTTGCAGAGTTAGGAATTTCCTCTTGTCACTGGTCATATGATGTGAGAAACCACTGTGTATAACCCATTCATCCTTCTCTTCAATTTTAGTAGCTAAAGCCTTCTCTTCAGTATGAGTTTCTTCAATGACAGGTTTTGGAGAATTATCCTTGATAGCAATAAAGACCCAGTCTTTACTAGAGCTTCCATTACCCAATCCACTTACAAGTTCATCATCATCATCATCATTAGTAATACCAATATAATCATCACCAACATAATAACATGATTTATCCTTATTCCTTCTAAATCTAGGTTTGCTCTGATATTCCGGAATAGGCTTATAATTCCTCATAAATCTTTCATGATTCCTAGCAGCTCTTTCAAGGCATCTAGAAGCAAAATGACTAATCTTGTTGTATGAAAAATATTTAAAAGGTACTTTTCCTTCATACTTACTTCCAACCGGTCCTTTAGGGATTCTTCTATCAATTAGGGCTTCCAATTATTCAAGTTATTTGTCTTCTCTGTCAATGCCCTCCAAATATTTAGCATATAACTCCTTCCAATCAATCTTCTACTTATCGGAGGAAGATGCCTTAAATGTAGTTTTAGTCTTAGTAGCACTCCAATCTCCAAGTTCCTCAAGCTCAAAAGTAGTCAATTTCCCAAGTAATGTATCTCTGGTAATAGGGGTACTTGACATTGTCCGGAGTTCATTAATTGCAGTAGCCTTCATCTTGTAAGCCGGAGGTAGAACTCTCAGAATCTTTGACACAACCTCATCCTCATTAACTGATTTGCCACAACATTTGATTCCCATGACAATCTCATTCACTCTATCCATGAAAGAACTTATCTTCTCATCTTCTTCCATCTTTAAAGTTTCATATCTCACCCAGAAACCTTCAAGTTTTGTAATATTTACTACTTGGTAGCCTTCATAAAGGTTTCAAGCTTTAGCTAGATCTGCTTTGCATTCTCCAATTCTATGACATTCAATAGCTTCTCATCAGATAGGGCACTTACCAATGCTTCTTTCGCTCTAACATCATTTTCAGCTCTCTTATGTTCATCAATAGGTGTCGGTGTTCCCTAATTAGGATCATGAGGTGTATACCCTTTCTCCACTATCTCCCAAATTTCAACTCCAAGACATCTTAATTGAATCTTCATTCGCTCCTTCCATATTTTGTAATTTGTGCCATCAAATCTAGGACTCTCCTTCTGGTAGGGATTAAATGTAGAAATTGATGCAGATGCCATCGAATCTCCTCAAGCAGTTAAGCTTCTGTAGAGAGGACCGAGCTCTGATACCAATTGTTAGGCAGTTATGATACCGGGAGAAAACTGAGAGGGGGGGGGGGTGAATAAGTTTTCTTACAAGTATAACAGTTAATGCAAATTATAAACTTTATACCAGAGCACAAAGAAACCAACACAATGAAAGATAAAGCATGAAAGCAGAGTACACACAACACCAATATTTTTGACGTGGAAAACCCAGTAAAGGGAAAAACCACGGTGGGAAACCCTACCCACAATCAGATAATACTTCTACAACAATATGTGAAATAATTACAATGGGGATTGCACTTGCAATCAGGTCAACCGCCTAGAGCTCATTGCTCATCACAAAAGGGAAGTCACACTAACTTACAAAAACATCGGACTACAATCCAAAAATAATGAACTATGAAAGTAGCATCTCCTAATGCTTGACACAATTCCGGTTAAGCACAAATGTCTGCCCCTGCAACACCAAATCCTTCACAACCTTCCGCTGAATGATAAATCATTGTTCACATATAAACCTTTCTCTGATAATGCAAACATAACCATCAATACCAATATTACATGAATAAGTCATCTATAAATACAAATCATCAACCTTAATGATAAGGTCGACTAAACCCTAAACTCATAAACCCATAATTACATTACACGATGTCACCGGACAAATATTATGATTTACATTACATAGCATGGACCTAACTCAAATTCCCAAATAATTACATCTATCAAAAATCATGCTAAGACCAATCTCCAACACGTTTCACCAACTAGTAGAAACCCTCAGTGCAATAACACAGAATATATAACCGGATCCAAATAGGACCACCAAATCAGCATGCCAGGCAATGCAAAGCCACCAAACAATCAAAACATGATCAAGAAGCACCTTTAGCACATTAAAAATCATTTCCATAAGCCGAACCAAAAATGCTTAACCATATCATCAACTATTGCCAACAGGTAAAGCTAACCGAGAACATAAGTGATATCTTCCAGAGCACCAAATCATGAACCAACAAAATATGACAAGCATATAGCCATCCTAAATAACCATCCAAAACCAAATCCAAGGATCTGATCATACCGGATCAGAATCACAACCAAAACGAAGACAAACACCAAGTATAACCGAGATAGGTCCAACCGGGATAGCAGAACCATATCCAACCGAGAAATGGTGTTGACATCAATGACAACACTTAACCAAATCCAGCATATTGCCAAAAGATACATATTATGTGTAGAAGAGGAAGTTGGTAACTCATAAGGATGTATCATATGCACAATTAGAGAAAGTGTAATAGGACCATCAAACAAAAAGTGGACTAAAAGGATAAAATGCTTATAATTGTGAGAGGGATGGACTCAAATATGAGTGAATAATGAGTTAAAAAATAAATATAAGGAGAGGTGCCAATTTTATAATGCAAATGGCTCATGTGATGTTTGAAAAAAGGGTAGTGTGCTGGGAATTAGGAGGGAGAGGAGAATCTAGGGGAGAATTATCATCATAACATACACTTGTCACATCATAATTTGTGGAATAATCTATAAAGTTGTCGAAATATAAATCCCCAAGAGAGGGATATGAGTAATTAGATGAGGGAGAAACATCATGGATAATAGGAGTGCACATAAAATGACTAGTGGGGTGTAAGGATGGAAACATGGGGCAAGTGTCATCATCAATAAAAGAGTGAGATAAAATAGGTGTAATAGAATGAAGAGGGAAAATAAGTGTGAGATAAATGATGGATATTATTTAGATAAATCTAAGGACTTGAATATTTGGTAAGAGAAGACAAGATACAATCATAAGATGAAGAATACTACACATGGTTTAGGAAAGTAAGGATATTGAATTAAGAACATTAGGTTAGGTACCTAGAGAGGAGTTATGAAAAAAGTTAAAATTAAGGAAATTATAATGTATAAAGGTAGAAGAAAGGCTAAACACCATGGTTTAAGTCAAGGAAAACTAACATTGAGGTGGAAGAAAATAATAGGCGTGGAAGAGATGTTGAAAAAGTTGTGAAATATTGAAGGGGCTAGGATAGGTTTTATAGATAGGGAAAAAGAAATATAAAAGTGTACAAGGATGATAAAATTAAGTGTTGAAAAAAGGAGTATTATGAATGGCTAGGTTAGTGTTGTAAGGGTAATAAAGGAAGGGAATAGTGTTGGACTAAGTGAACAAGGTACTAGGAAAAAGAAAGGTAATATTGGGAAAGAGTAAATGACTATTGTGAATAATATAAAGACATATAAGGGTTTTATGAAAGGCGTGGTTCATATTTGGAGAAAGAAATGGAGAGTTATGGAAGGTTATGAGGGTTTTAAATGAAAATTATATTGAAGGTTGATAAAACTAGAGCAAAGTAGAAGGTAAAGAGATGAATCGATGAAGTGGAAGAAAGGGTTATGAGGTTGTTGTGAGAGATTATTGAATGTTGTGAATATGTAAACTACAAACAAGTGTGTTGGGGTAACTAAACTTAGTGTTTGAAGGAAAAATAAAATGTTGCAAATATTAGGTCAAAAGGGTAAGAGAATAGGTTGATGGAAAGATTCTATTTTTATTTAAAGGATATAGTCCAATGGGGTTTGGAACAATAACCCAAAAATGTTTGGAGAAAATTTTGTTTTTGATTCAATGTTCTACTTGACTTGGAAATAAAATGAATTATTAGAAAGGAAAGAAAGAGTTTAAGTTGCTATTTTTTTGAAATAAGATAAAAAGGATGAAGTGTAGGAGTTTCAAGTTCACCAAATGAAATAAATGGAAATAAATAATGTATTAGAAATTTAACAAGATAAAATATCTAGAAACACAACTATCTTTTTTAAGTACTTTATTAAGCATAAATATTTACATAAAAAATTAGATACCTCATGAAGCAAGTTGAAATTGATCTACTTTGACCAAACACATAGTTGGGAACTAGAGAATGAATCATATATTAGGGACACACTACAAAATTCAAAGAAAATACTAAAGATAGAACACGTGTGCCTATCAAAATGAGGATTTTGAGAGTTTGAAAAGCTAGAAATCTATGGAGAATGCTACATGCTATAAATTTTAAATCTCTCGAAGTTTTCTGTGAAAAATAGGGTGCAACGAATCATCACTTGAGCATGTGGCTAGTTACCAAGTATGGCATTGGGGAAATTTGGTCTTAGGGGAACAAGTAGATCCACATTTGAAAGCTCAAAACTGTAACCATTGCTTTATCTTCATGTGATATGTCTTTGTTTGCCTATTAATTTCCTCAAAACCTTCTAAGATATACAAAATTACACAATATAAGCTTGTGAACAAGAAAAATTATTAGTTTTATTTAAGAAACTAACTTAGTTAGTCCCTTTGTGGATATTTTTGACTTGATATATACTAAAACTCTAGGAAACAGATAGTTTGTGTATTTAAACCTAGCGGTTGTAATAATGGGTACACAAATAAAAAGTGCAATAAATAAACCTTTGGGAGGCAATTGATAACAAGGTAGTGTGTGGAAAGGATGATGGAAAATAAGATGATCACAAGGAGACAATGCAATGATTAAAAGAATTGAGAACACAAGGGTTTCTAGGGCTAAGGGTTTTAGATTTTGAGAAGATTGAATGGGGGATTCTATGTCTTTAATGATAATGAATAAGAGAACTAGGCTACTATGATGAAAGAAGGCAAGGAAAAACACACGATGGACATCATTCATAAGGATAGGGAAGGCACCATAAATCAAGATGTACATCTCTAAGTGTTTAGCCTTGTAGTCCAAATTTTGCACTTGTACTTTACCTTGTGAAAAGTAGGGAATTTTGGCTTGTATGTCATTTTGTACTAAGTTTAAGGGTTTTTGAATGCTAAAAACACATTTAGGGCTAGGTCATAAAGGCTCAAGTAAAATTTGGAGGCAATAAATTAAATAAGACGATCAATTCCACCAAGTTGACACATTTGGCTATCAACAATTGTAGAAGTGTCATAGTTTGCATTTAACGCTATAGGATCCAAAGTTTAAGGGGGGATTCCTAAGGCCATTTTAAGGTTTACAAAAGTACCATGTGAAGTTGTGATAGTTAAAAAGGGTGATAATTAATTAGTAGTCCTAAAATATATTAGGCAAATAAATGCTAAATTGGTGATAAAAGTGCAACATAAAAGTGTAGTGTCATAAATTGTACACCCTTGCTAGGGTGGTACAATTTCACACTTAGTTTAGCACCCGCCTTAGTGTGTCTTGTATCTTGCATTTCTAATCTATTTTAAGCATTTAATTAATCAATTTAATTAAATCTAATTCATAATTCATCACTTCACATGTTATAAAGATGGGCCCTTTACCTTAAGTGTGCCCCTTTTCATTTTATTTCTTCAATAAATCATTTAATCATAAACCCTAATTATGTCCTGTTTTGACCTTTAAGGCCTGATTTCGCATGTCAAAACACCTTGGAATCAGCTGTAACTTTGGGATTTGCTCTAATATCATCATATCTAACGACCCCAAAAAATTGGTGAAAAGTTGGTTGGACCATGTTGAAAGTGCACATGGCCCTCGACTTTTTTTCCGAAATTTTGGGAGCACAATCCTATGATATAATAATGCTTAACCCCAAAAGATTGGTGGGAAATTCAAATCCTAGGTCATTCTAAAGATGAATTTAAGGTCTAGGGTTTCATACTTAAGAACTCTCTTTCTTCATTTGAAGGGGTCTTCTTCTAAGAATCTAAGAGAAGGTTTTTGGAGCATAAAGAGCCTTCTTTGCAGTGAAAGAGTAGATCTTTGAAGTCTTCAACAACATTCAACATTCATCCATCAAACATTCATCAAGCATCATTTCATCAATTGGGGGCTTTTGAAGATATAGGAAAGTAATAGGAGATCACCAACTGAAGATTGGTTTGTACCTCTCCCTTGGGGTTGGGTATGGTTTCATGTTGTTTTCATGTCTTTGTATGAGCTTCATTTTGATTCATATTTATGCTTTAGATCACTTTGCATCATGGATTTAGAGCATTTACTTTGTCAATTATAAGCAACTAGGGTTCACTCTTTAGGGTTGCTCTAGATTGTTTGCTTTCATTTTAGGATCTTGCACACACACAAGGTTCCAACACACACATTTTCAGTACATTATCGACTATTTGTTGATGTGGAAATCACCAAAATAGGGGTTTGACTAAGACAACACCCTACATAGCCACCTGAAACCCTCTTTTTCAGCTACAGGTACATGTTCGGATCTGAGTGTCACTGGAAGTTTCAGGATCGACAGAGTATACAGAGGTTGTCCTAGGGTTCAGATCTCAGCAAAAACCCCTAGGACAGGGGTGTGGTGCCCTGGTCCTGCCTGTTCTCAGCAGGATTTGACAGTGCAACAGTTTGTAGATCTCAGATCCCATCATGTTAGTTGCAACTTCAAACTTGTAGAATCAGGATAGTGGCGTGGCACCCTGGTCGTGGACATTTTGGCTCAGATTTCAGACACAGGTGCACCTGTGATTTTGCTTCCTAATCTGTACTTTTAAGTATTTTATCAGTTGTTTTCTATTCTGCATTTCTATATTAGGGTTTGCTTGCTTACTTGCACTTTAGGTTAAATTGCATTTTGAATCATTCCTCTCTCTCATTTGCAGCAAAGGAATAGAAACCCTAAGAGGTAATCCATGACTCTCTCTTTCTCACAAGAAGTAGCCGAAGTGTGTTACCTCCCTAGGCTCTTTTGTATTCCATGAGTGTGTATGAGAGTGGGATTAGGGTTTCCATACTTAGTCTCACTTTTTCTCCTACACAAGAAGTTATAGAGCATACAATTGTTGATATTTCATTAAGAAGAATCTCATAATGTTTGAAGAGTCTCATAGTGTTTGATGTTGCATGCCTCTTTTTTACCAAATTATGGGCCTATTTTGGCTTACCAACATCCATTAATTTTTACCTTGAATCATAATTTGTTAGTCACTTGCAGTGGACTTTGTGAATCATGTTGGACACCCAATTAGATTAGTCTACAACCTTCCATCCATAGATAGACAAAAAAATAGAGGTGGTCAATTTCACATTTTTGCATCTACTACACCTTTATAAGACCATGGGCTCACACACTTGTGATGATAACATTATTTGCATCCAACATGCTTACAAAACAACTATTTAGAGTTCTGTAGAGCATAGTCCTTCCTGGACATATCTTATGTGCCAACCTATGACACCTCAAGTGACATATCCTAATGAGTAAGATCCATCTTAGAGATGCACATAGG